>NW_027468565.1:21853134-21858134 GCF_046254945.1 Alosa pseudoharengus | reverse complement strand
AGATGGGTTTTTGGGTACTGTCGTAAAACCATCATGAGTCAACCTTTAAAAAGAATTATAAGAGGTTTATAGAAGGCCCACACAAATGTTTTTTAACACCCCCCCCCCCCCCGCCTGTATGTTCTTGTATTTCCACAGGGGATTTCGTTGTCAGGCTTGTTGTAGTTCTGGAATATTTTAGAGGGAGGATCGCTCTGTTCTTTTCACTGGGAAGGGTGGGCAGATGAACCTGATGCTGGAAGAATTTGCACCTGAATCTGTTTTCTGGAGCTTCCACAGGTTCCGATTGACACAGCATTTTTTAACCTTTCTCCTGCCTCGCTTATTCATACTGCAAACGTTATTTAAAAGCCCACACTCTATTCAACACTCTATTCAGACTATTCAAAAGGAGGAGTCATGTTGTGTCAAGGAGGGAATATGGAGAGAAACACATGTTTTTACTTGACACAACATGAAGTAGCATTTGTTCACCTGAAAACCTGTTCAAGCCACTAAGTCTTCCACCAAAGAGAATGCAAATTCTGCTCCACATACAATGCAGTAGATATGTTGATACAAAGTCTTACACACATGCACACACACACACACACACACTAAGACATGGAGTCTGATCACCCTTTTCTACTTGATTCACATTCATCACAGTATCAGTAAGTCAAATTCATCATTAGTGCATTGTTGCTGCATTGATGGCTCATGCTATTTCCTTCACACGGAGGAAATAGTTAATAAGAACATTTATTTGTGTTCTTGTTGTTAAGTTTTCAGTAGTATTAAAGGTGCCCTGCCACACAAAACCGTTTTTACTTGTATTTTGTTAACATGTTAGGTCCATATGTGTTTTTTACGGAAACGTATTGCTGCCATACTAAAATAAATAAAAAGGCTCAGTATTACGTAATTACAACAATATCTTTTTCAAGTTTTAACAAGATATGTATCACGTTATTACATGAAATTATCACGTTATTTCATGATACTGATATTTTCACGTTATAACATGAAAATATCATGTTATTTCAAGATATTATATTTTTACGTTTTTACATTAAATTATCACGTTATTTCAAGATAACGAAACTAAACGAAACAAGGCCACAAGAGCTCATGGCTGGCATAAATAATAACTAGTCGTGTATGAACTTGCACCCTGACTGCTATTACACAGTGCTGTTTGATGAGTGTTTGTGTGTGTGTAGGCCTGAAAGTTCTGCTTCATCTTCTTATCAACAAAATAAATAAAACTTTCGCTAACTTGACACTAGCCAGCTCTAGCCACTGAAAAGAAATAAGCAGAGAAATTAGGCCAATTGCAAAAGCTCTTCAGATTGAGGTGGAATTGATGAGCTCATTACTATTCATGAGCTTGCCCAGTTGAGACCGTGCCCACAAAATTCGTTTAGCTCTGTGACAGTTTTCGTAGGGCTATGCAAGGATGGCTGAATGTCAACGGACTTGTGCGCTATGCACGAATAGAACTTCAACAATGCATTTTGCCCAAGAACCCAGACTTGAGGATCAAATGGCTTCATTTTATTTTTTGGAACAATGCTACAGGCTTTGCAAAAAGGTTGCTGTTGAAGCCTGGAGCAGTAGGCTACCATCACAGAAGTCTACGACCAGTGCCCGTAAGTAAAACGTTATTGTCAACTCAAGGAAGTGCTATGTTATACAGGTTTAATGAACTCGCTAGCCTAGCAGGTTTTATTTATGCACATTTGGACAATGCTAGCACTCGCTAGCCAAGCTAAGTTCATGCCATGAAGCTAAAATTAGTTGATAACAGCTACAGTACCATCGCAGCAGTCTACGACCAGTGCAGTCCGTAACTAAAACGTTATTGTCAACTCAAGAAAGTGTTATGTTATACAGGTTTAATGCATTCGCTAGCTAAGCAGGTTTTATTTCTGCAGATTTGGACAATGCTAGCACTCGCTAGCCAAGCTAAGTTCATGCCATGAAGCTAAAATTAGTTGATAACGGCTGTCATGTCATGGACGAAACCTACTAGCTGTTAGCCAATCAGAGTCAACACACACACACATACAAAACACACAGACACAGACACACCCGATACTGCATCTACACACATACCCACACCCAACAAGGCAACATGAGATCACACATAACAACCATTTTTTGTGAATGGTAGCTTTAACTTAACTTGAGACTACTACCCACAAGTATATTCATCTTCCATTGATAAAGTGCAGGTGACAAAACACATATGCCATTCCATGATAAATGCCACTCACAATAAATATTCTTTGTGTAAGAACAGTGTCACCTCCTGACTCCTATAAAAGCACACACATGTTCTCTCAAATTTACACACATGCACACAGTCACGATACGATACGATATGATACGATGTGTTTTTATTCATATCTTGCAATCATAAATATACATCTCATATATAAACAGGATATGAGTTAGGAAAAGGCCCCAAAAAAGCTGCAAGAAGCTGCTTGTCAGCGGGGAAACCTAATACAGAAGAAAAATGCACAGTGTACACGGGAAAACACGCAGAAACATAAACAAACAAAAATACAGTACACAAACCCCAGGTATCGCCGCAGTATCCAAAAGGATACTGCCGCGCCACCCCCCACCCACTCCAGTAGGGTGACACTAGAAATTGCAATTGTCAGAAATCAGACCAGGTAGCCTTAATTTAGTATAGCATGATTATACATTGGATATTAAACATAATTAGACAGTAATTGCTTTTTAACTTTTTTCTTAAAAAGATAGAACAATTTAGACATCTTTACATCATTTTCCTGCTTATTCCATAACTGGAATCCCCGGCAAGTCACACTAAAGTTCGTGTTTTTGTGTTTCCGGTTTTTCCCCTTAATAAGAAGTTTCTTTCTGGTGTTGTGTCTATGCAGGGGACTGCAGATAGGAACAAGTACACACAGACAAGCATTGGATTGGTTTATAACCTGATAGACAGTACATACGTTTAAGAAGATATTCAGGTCGGCAAGCTTTAATACGCCAAAGCTCTCAAAGAGAGGACCAGTATGGTCTCTGAGATGTGACCAGGAGATGGTGCGAATAACTTTCTTTTTAAGTAATTGTAACTTATACAGATAGCTCGGAAAGGTGTTACACCAAATAATATTACAGTAAAGTAAGTGAGGTTCGAATAAAGATCTGTACAGACTGAGTAGTGCTGAGAGTGGAAGGTAATCTCTTAACTTAAAAAATAGACCAGAGTACATAGATAATTTCTTGGTAAGTTGCTCAATATGACATTTAAAGTTTAGAAATTCATCAATGTGGACCCCCAGGAATTTTGTGTTTTTTAGTCTTTTTATTTCATGTCCGTCAATATTTAGGCACATGCTCTCTATATGTTGTCTTTTTTTATTAGATCGGAAAATGATATAATTAGTTTTTTTTACATTCAGAGACAGTTTGTTGCATTTAAGCCATAAGTTCACTTTCTCAATTTCTTTATTAGCAATAGATTGTAATACAAGCGGATCTCTGTGTGATTAGAGCAAGTTTGTGTCATCTGCAAAGAGTACTTTTTTGAAAATATTAGACGAGTGAACAAAATCGTTCATATAGATAATATAGAGTAAAGGCCCCAAAATTGAACCCTGGGGGACCCCATGGTTTATGCTTTTTTTTACTGGATTCTTTACCATTTATATGTACATATTGTTTTCTCTCATAAAGATAGTTTCTAAACCAATCCAATGCAACACCTCTAATACCATAAAAAGACAGTTTCTGAAGCAGAATTTCATGATCAATGGTGTCAAAGGCTTTTGACAGGTCTAAGAAAATGCCAACAGAGAGATCACCATTTTCAATAGCATCATATACCTTTTCAGTTAGATCAAGAACCGCCATACATGTAGTTCTTTTTTTCCTAAAGCCATATTGAGAAGAGTCAAGAATATTAAATTTGTCTACATACTTAATTAGTCTAGCGTATACAATTTTTTCGAATACTTTAGAAAGGGAAGGTAAGATTGAAATGGGTCTGTAATTGTTTACATCGTTTTTATCACCAGACTTGTAGACCGGAACAATTTTTGCTATCTTGGCCATTTTTGGGACAGACCCCGTTGATAAAGACAGATTGATGCAGTGGGCCAAAGGATCAGCAAATTCATTAGCAATGGCTTTTAGGATAGTACTGCAGATATTGTCGGTTCCTGATGATTGAGATCTTTTCATGCTCCTGATAGTTTCAGATACTTCTATACAATTAGTTGGCATAAAGTAAAAAGAGTTCTGTTTACCATCTTGTAAAAACTGGCTAAAAGAGGTATTCAAAGGTTGAACTATGTTCTGGGCGAGATTTTTCCCAATAGAGACAAAATGGGAGTTTAGAACATCTGTAAGATCTGCATCACCTGCCGCCACATTTCTTTCACGGTTCGATTCATCAGGTAACACAGCACTCTTTGGGCCCCTCCCAAGAACGTTGTTTAGCACCTGCCAGGTTTTTTTGGCATTGCCCTGTGATTTTGGCCTTTCTAATCATTTGTGTCAGTTTGTTTCTAAATTGTGTAAATTTTATTTTATTTTCATGTAATGGATTATTAATGTAACGCTTGTATAGATTTGATCAATGATGTAGGTTTTACAGCTTATTTGTACGCCCATGTCGGAAAGATGCTCATCATCTCTGACAAGATCTTCAAAGCCCATAGGTCTGATTATGGAGTACTCCTGGTTCCCTACCACTTTCCTTAGACCCCCTTAACCCCTCCCTTCCCAAGACAGACATTACAGAGAACAGTAAACGAAAATACATAAAACATATAATCTTATAAGTGAAATGCATCAAAGTGTAGCATTGGTCATGCGTTACCCACTCACGTCCCTACATATTAGTTAGACAAAAAGGAAGACAGGAAAGTGACTGAAAAGAGACAGTACAATACATGGAGACATGGAAAAGAACGATGAGTCCGCACACCAGAATCTGATCCTTAGCGTTTTTTAATGGTATATCACCACGGGTAACG
>NW_027468565.1:21735634-21850634 GCF_046254945.1 Alosa pseudoharengus | reverse complement strand
CCCTCCCATTGCCACACACACCCTCCCACCTTGCCATTCATTTCAGATTTTATTATAGCTGGCACCTCTCCGCCAGGGTCTGAATTTATGGTGTTTATTCAAATGTCTGCAAATGCAGCTTGAGTTATGGCTGCCCATGAAAATATCATTTACAGCTAATCTTTTTTCCTCCTTTCAGCTGTCGGGCACAAACCCCTGTGTGTGTGTGTGCGCGCGCGCGCGCGTGTGTGTGCATGTGTGTGTGTGTGTGTGTGTGCATGTACTGTGTGTGTGTGCGTGTGTGTGTGTGCGTGTCTGTGTGTGTGTGTGTCCATGTGTGGGTGCGTGTGTGTGTGTGTGGCTTCCTTCTCTCTGTTTTCAGGTACTCTGCACTGCACTGCAGAGAAAGGGAAACAGCACAGCCTCTCTGTTTTATGTCAGCGCACCAGTTTAACAATAAAATAGCAAATAAATACTGCCACTACTCAGCCAGCTTTGATCAGTTTTACTATTTCATTGTTTGTTTAACTGAAGTATTACTGTAACGCACAGTAAAGATGACTCCAACAGTGTCTCTGATCTTCTGATTTCTCCAGCTCAACACTCTTAAACGCAACTATGGTGGGCTCAGACACAGACAGGAGATTGGTGAGAGTCCAGATAGTAATTGATGAGGTCAACAGTACCTCAGGGCTCACCTGGATGCAGGGATGGATTACTGAATGGGCCAACCAGGCCCAGGCCCAGGGGGCCCTGAAGCCCAAGCCCATGCATGAAGTCGCCATGTTCTTCACCCCTGATATCTGAATGGGGCCCCTCAGGAAGTTGTTGCTTAAAGATGTTGCTGTTGATCGTTATTTGTAAATCTCAATCTGTCCATTTCTTCCCACAAATCTTGCCGGAAGTCATCATTTAAGGGGTTATATATATATTACATTTTGGAAATGAATATATATATATATATTTACAGTAGCGTGCGGTGACCATACATTTTGGTAGGGCAGAAAGTCTGACTTTTTTTTAATAGCCTATAATTTTGGGCTACATTAAAATTACATATTTTACAGGACTTTGCTGTATGCTTAAATCATGTCACAGTCAGAAATGTAAGTGGATTAAAATTGTAGATCAGTAACCCATCAGTTAAGTTGCACCGTTCTCATCAAACCAGCGAAGCATAGCAACGTGCTATGGGTAAACAAAACTATTTTTTTCGTGTTCTGTCTGGCCTGCTAACTATCTAACATTTTTAAGTAGGTTAGTTGGGTTTTATAACTGCAACTCAACACAGTTGGGTGTTATAGATAATTGTCTGACCACTTGCTGTATAACTAGGCCTATTTTGTAGGATATAGCTTCTAGCTCATTCTGAATGCAGTAGCATATGCCATACCTTTGAACACCATTGCCTTCTCGTTTATGCGCTGTCAAAAGATGCTATTAAATCCACTAGCTACTAAACCAAGGAAGACACCAGTGTTAGCTAACTTATCTTCTAATTTCAACCTCTCAAATTGTTTTACAGAAACTCAACACGGTTAACAGGTGCAACACTACTCGCCATTTCCGCATCTTGAAATTAAACGATAGGCCTACTGGCGGAATCATTTGAGCAGTTCTAGAATATGACCATGGGGCAGACTACTTTACGACCATACAGGCGTCTTTTAGCGCGGATTGCAATCCTTATTGAAGCCGTGATAGCAATAAATGTATGGTTAAAATGGATAATAATTTAACGTCAAGACTACTTTTAGTTAGCCATGTAACCCTTCTTGGTTTTAAACAAAGACACCATCCCCTCCCCCAATGGAATGCTAATGTGCTGGTTAGTTACACAGGACAAAGGATATTACCTTGATATAATGTATCCATGTGTCATGAAATGTAAATGTATTCATGTTTGGTATCATTCTGATAGTCTCAGTACAAGGATTGTAATGATTTGATTGTGAGAATGTTTGGAACATTCTATAAGTGATATTTCTGATATATATGATATCTCTCCTCATGCTATTCTGACAAGAATGGATAGGTGTGAAGTGGGTGTGAGTAGGTGTGTCTGATGCCAAGTGGAGAGCCAACCAAGTGGGCTTGTTTTTGGCGCCATTTTCTTCTTTGTTTAAAGCATTTAAAAGTAACTTAACTGCAATGTTTGTCAGATTTAGATTTCTAGACTTGGACTAAGGATGTAGCGGAAGAGAGGAGAAGTTGGCTACAGGCCAACCTAGGCCTTTCAGGCCTGGGCTAGGCCTACATAGACCATAGACCCTTTTTTTGTACTCTCTCTGCTTGTAACAGAATAAAACTTGATTCCTGAGTTTTTCCTGAAGTTTGCCAGTCTAAGATTAATATTAAGTAATTATTCACCACAATTACTTTCAGCCGCCAGGGTTAATAAATAATAAAAATAAATATATTGAGGAATGCGATCGTCGAGGTGCCCGCCCCAACATTGCATGACACATTAAACTCAACGAGAATCGCCACCATCATCCAAAAGTTGATGTCAATAGACCAAAAATAGTTGGAAAGCCTACAGAAACTATAGATAATTAATGTGACAATCACATTATTAAAAGTAGACTTGGAGCAATGATTTACTGAGGAACTATTTTTTGTGGAGGATGCTTCAGGTAGTTCGCTGCCCCACCTGCCCATATGGACTGCACGCTCCTGTATATATATATATATATATATATATATATATATATATATATATATATATATATATACATGTATGTATATGTGTGTGTGTGTGTTCATGAACAATAACATCACTCCTTTAACAGAAAGATCCTTAACAGGAAATATTCTTTATTCATAGAAATATTTAAATAAGTCCCGGATGATTGAACAAGCTACAAAGTGCTACCAGAGTAGTGTTGTCTCTCTCTATCTTCAAGCAGCTTCTGAAGACCAAACTCTTCTGAGAGTACCTCCTTGCCTAATGCATCTAAATAACCTATCACACCCGATATGCACTTCCTCTCTTCCTCTCCCTTCTACGCATTAATCCCTCTACATCCAGCTTCAACCAGTTTTAAATCAAATCAAAACTTAAGACACAATTATTCTCTGTGGCTCTCTCTGAATGCACTTATTTTTAATTTATTGCACTCTGTGTTTTATGACTTTTTATTGTGTATTTTATGACGCTTTTATCGTGTGTTTTATTTCTGGTAAAATATGTGTTTTAATTGTATACATTTTTATATTTTACTTTTTTTATTTGACTTTTTTATATTTCTCTCTTTATTTGTCCCTCATGCTTTTATTTATTATTATCTGCTATTCTGTTTTTTCAGACGGTGTAAAGCACATTGAATTGCCATGTCCATGAAATGCACTAAATAAATGTGCCTTGCCTTTGACACGTAAACGTCTAGAATTCTGAGGAGTCTGTGTTGGTAAAATAATGTTACACTGAGGTATCTTTAGCAATGTAGCTTGAAAGTTTGTTCTCATTTATGAGCTGCTTTGGATGAAAGCATCGGCTGCATGAATAAATATACATGTAAAAAAAGTGAAGGAATTGTCTGTAGAAAATTACCAGGACTTTAAACAGGATTTTCCTGTTTTTCTTTTTTTTTATGGATTTTCTTAATAATGCAAAATCCAGAACTAAAGCTTTGTTAGGCTAGATTGGGTCAATGACACACAAGTTTCTTATTGCTTTTCATCTTTATTTCCTCATTGTACTGAGTTTACAAAACAGACATTTTCGCCTAACCACACCCAAAACACACTTTATTGCAGACGTGACAGTTTAAAGTCGTGTGATGCTAAAGCTGAAGAGATGGATTGCACTGGTAGACAGACAGGAAAGTGAGGCCACTGAATGACTGTGTCTTTTGTTGCTGTTGATACTTGTGAAAATGGAATATGAAGGTTAAGACTTCTCCTAAGTCTCTGTCCTTGCAGGAATTATCTGCCACAAGCCAATGCTGCTGCAGTTAGCCTTAGCCTTGACTTTTATTCACATCAGTTCACAGAAGTTTGCATCATGTACTAAATGCAATGAAGCCCAGAGTAGCATAAGTTGAGCTCACAAAGAGAAGGACCTCGAAGCAAGTGAGAGATGTTGTTGGAGGTAATATTGTGGATGCAAAAAATGTATATAATTTTTGGAGATTGGACTCTTCCAGACATTTTCCAGATGCATAGGAAATTAGTTCAATCAGTTCAGGTTATAATATGATCCCAAGAAGTCTGTGAGTGCCTCAGCCATAGCCATTAGTTAGCATTTTCAGCAGCATCAGGCAACTCCTTTATAACTCATTTCAGTGGCTGTCCTCACCAGCAGGTCACTTTTCTGTCCCTCTGTTTTGGAAGTTACAGTTGTCATACACCCTCATTTTTCTTGTTAAAACATTAAGTACTAGTTAAGACATTAACTCATTTTTGACCAAACATGATGTTAAGGTGGTTTAATACTGCATGTGCCTTTTACCATGGCCCCTAGCCCTCAGAGTTTAACCAGGTACTATACCCATTGAGCCAAATGAACACACTCAAGGTGGAGTATGGCAAAAATATTATAAGAAAAGTAGGAGAAAGTGTATGGCACATAAATCTACACACACAAACACACACACACACATTCAAATTAAGGGGAATATAAATCTTGACATGAACCCTCTCTCTCACTCTCTCACACACACACACACACACACACATACACAGACCTACAGACTACAGACAGACACACACACACACACACACACACACACACATCCCCTACTATCAGATCAGACCTTTGGCTTGTTGAGCTTTGATTCAATTTGCTCATAGGATTCGCCTACTGCATCGCTTCACTGCACAAATCCATTTGGAGCGTCAAAAGGAGGAAACATTTGAGCAATTAAACATTTAAATTAAGCCTGTATTCTCTAGCCATATCTGTGGGGGGAATGTGTATGTCTATGTGTGTGTGTGCTTTAGTATGCTTGTCTTTCACAGTTAAACTGCACATCATCTCAAATGTGTTGTGTAATTAAAATGAATGAGATACATGGCTTTCAACACTCCACGACTGACAGCCCGTGGAAAAATGTGATGCAGTATGTCTGTGCATGTACTTGTGTGTATGTATGTTTGTGTGTGTGTGTATGTGTGCACACTGTGCATCGTTCCATGATGACTCTGAGAGAAAACTCCTACAGGATGGAAGCTCTTCTTCATATCTATGCATACACTTACAACACATCTGTTTTATAGTTGTTCATTTACATAGAGTCACACACTAACTGAGACATTCTCCCTGCATTCATGCACAGAGCAGAGTTTACAGCAGTGTTTCTCAAACTTTTTTTCTGGGGACCCACTTTTTAAAAATGGCAGACTATCGCGACCCAACTTGTGACTGTGGTAGTTAACAAACTAGATCAGTGGTTCTCAAACTTTTTCTTTTATTCCCCACTTTGATCAAGGGGGCATTCTCGGGCCCCACCTGTCCCTCATTGCTCTAAGAAAGTGGTAGGTCAAGCTTAAAATTTATCTAAATATATCCTCTTCAACAGAGTTAAAATCAGCTGGTGCTGCAGATATAATAATAAACTAGATGTACCGCAGAGCGGTACAAAATATGACCGCCGCCCAGTCCAGCACATTTTTTCCACAAAAATAAATCACGCTGAAAGGCCTATATGATTCTAACTGTCTCACTAAATTGCATTAGCCACACTCAATTCTCACTGGTATCTGCTAGACAACAAGTACCAAAACATGATTAGTTCATAGATTTCACATGTAAAATTCATTTTATACAACCCCACCCCCATCTTGCCGGTTCATAATTCTGAGAAATTCTTGAATTGTGTGCATGTGTGCGTGTACACGTTTATGTTTATGTGTGTGGGTGTGTGTGTGTGTGTGTGTGTGTGTGTGCGTGCGTGCTTGTGTGTTTGCCTGCGTATGTGTGTTTGTGCATGTGCATGCATGCGTATATGTCTACTGTGTGAGTATGTGTCACACGTATGATTACTGTGAATGTATGTGTGTGTGTGTGTGTGTGTATCTGTTTATGCACATGTGTGCACATGGAATGGGTTAACATGACCCCTGGAGGCAGACATACGGAAAAAATTGGTCATCCTAGGCCCTACGGTTCTCAAGATATTCACAGAAAACTGTGTCTGCCCTACCCTCTTTTCGGGGGGTCCAGTACAGCGGGGGGGCTACAGATCAAAACAAAAAACGATGGTTCCATGCTATCCATGTGGGGTTACATGCCCACCAAGTTTCGTGTACCCCGGTCTTTCAGTGTCCCGGGAATCCTTGTTGGTGTACGGTCACTAAATATACACATAAATTATATTATTGTAAGGCCCCCCATGAACGAAAGTTCACAAAACTTGGCATGCATTCGGAGGGTGTCATAATGATCCTACACTTTCAATTTTGTGCAGTTTTGACCATGTCAGCCAGAGATATTGTGATGAAAACACCTAATTTTTTGCTTTTTAATTTTTAACTAGGTGGCGCTATACATTAAATAAGTGGTAATGGGATGGGTTGACATGCCCCCTCAAGACCAACATACAAAAAAAAGGTGGACCTCCTAGGCCCTACGGTTCTCGAGATATTCACAGAAAACTGTCTCCGGCCACCTACAGGCCAGTTGGTGTATAGTAACATAAATTAATTTATTGTGTGGCCCCCCATGAACGGAATTCCACAAAACTTGGCGTGCATTCAGAGGGTGTCATAATGATCCTACACTTCCAATTTTGTGCAGTTTTGACTATGTTAGGTCACAGATACCTGCGATTACAACACCTCATTTTTACTTTTTTGTGTTTAACTAGGTGGCGCTATACATGAAATGAGTGCTTATGGAATGGTTTGACATGGCCCCTTGAGATCAACATACAAAAACAAAATGGTCCTCCTAAACCTTACAGTTCTCGAGATATTCACAGAAAACTGTGTCTGCCCTACCCTCCTTTCGGGGGGTGCAGTCCAGCGGGGGGGCTACAGATCAAAATGAAAAACGATGGTTCCATGCTATCCATATGGGGTTACATGCCCACCAAGTTTCGTCTACCCCGGTCTTTCAGTACTTGACGGAAATTTGGACATGCGAAAAAGAATAAATAAATAAATAGATAAATAAATTAAAAAAAGAAAAAGAAAAAAAATCTGACTAAACCTAGCTTCGCTGCGCGGCGGTCATAATAAGATGTCAACGAGCAGCGACATACAGAGTAGGCCTAGTAGTTCTACTAATCTACTTAAAAATACTTGAACTATTTATTGCACAATGAAGAAAACTGATGCTCTGAATACTTATTCAGCTGTCTCTAAAAGTTTCTTTAATTGACGCATTCAACCGCGATTTTGATTACACCTGCTTTTACAGTTTTTTTCAACTGCTTACACACTAAATATTTGCTTGTCACGCAATTTTCTAAACATGTCCTCTAAACATCATAACCCGACACCAAATCTGCAAAACCATACACTAATTATCAGTGTTTGACTCAGTTTTCAATTGACTAAAACACATTTTGCAAAACACCACACACAATTTTCTACCTAACACACAAAAATCTAACAGGAAGTAACTTGATTTCGTTCTTCAAACACAACCCATCAAAATGCCACACTAAATCACCAGTGCTTCACTCTTTCTCTTCACATGTGCAAACACTCTTTACTTTATTGAACACCATCCAATCATTGCCTTAGTATAGGTCTATGAATAGATATACTCTCTATATAGGTATAGACCCTTTCAATCTGCTCCTAGAGGATTTCCGGTTGAAATATTCAGAACCAATGCAGATACTTTAAAAATAGAGAAAATACAGTAATCGGACAGTAAAAGTTGACTTTATGTCAAATTTGTCTTTTTACTCTATTTTTGTTTGTCCCCATGTTACAGTACCCCTGACCCTTCTATGAATGCATATGCATGACACGGAAAAGCGCAAATAGCCATTTGCAGCTCCCACGACAGGCAGTCTACGCTTTTTCCTCAGTGCGGCCTGTTTGTACATACCTCGCCATGCTTTTACGTGCACTTTGCGAATGAAATACTGTATGCCTGACGTGGGCACAAAAACATACATCTGGCCCTGTCTCTCCTTTTTTCATCCGCTTTCTCTGGGTGTGTCTGTCTTCTCTCCCTTGTATCCCTTATTCTCTCTCTCTCTCTATTTATCTCTTTGGCTGTGGAGAACATGTGTGTGTGTGTGTGTGTGTGTGTGTGTGTGTGTGTGTGTGTGTATGTCTGTGTGTGTGTGTGTTTGTGTGTGTGTCTTTGTGTGTGTCTGTGTGTGTGTTTCTGTGTGTGTGTGTGTGTGTATGTCTGTGTGTGTGTGTTTGTGTGTATGTCTGTGTGTGTGTGTGTGTGTGTTTGTGTGTGTGTGTGTGTCTGTGTGTCTTTGTGTGTGTGTGTGTGTGTCTTTGTGTGTATGTGTCTGTGTCTTTGTGTATGTGTCTTTGTGTGTGTGTGTGTGTGTGTGTGTCTGTGTGTGTGTCTTTGTGTGTGTGTGTCTGTGTCTGTGTCTGTGTGTGTGTGTGTGTGTATGTGTGTGTGTGTGTGTGTGTGTGTGTGTGTGTGTGTGAGTTGAACATGACTGCAACCAACAGCCAAACCTTTGCCGCTGCAAACCCAAGCTAATCCCTGAATAGGACGGTTACTCTTGGGTGGCGGGTGGGGGAGACATATCTGGGGGAGACACACTGGCTAGGTTCAGAGTTCAGGTTCCATTCCCTCTCTATTTCTCCCTGGTGATGTTGCTCAGTGGAGCAGAGACTCTGGCACAGACTGAGCAGTTAAGTTCGGAGTTTAGTTAGTGTCAGCTCTTACCATTAGGCCCTGTTAGTCAGTGAGTTAGCCACTAGAGAGGGTTTGTTATTTTAAGTTTGTCAGTATCGCCCTTTGTGTTTAACAATAAAGTCAATTAAATTTTATATGTGTGTCCGACATCCATCACTGCTGCACAGAATTCAGGGTAAGGCCACGTGAACATGTCCCATTGACCTCCATTCATTTTGTCTTTAGGACAGTGAATGGAGAATCTTGAAAGTTGAATTCTGAGAAATGCCCAAGTTGCCCAAAGGGCAAACAAACAACTTTTACTTTGATAACCCTATAGAACATGTTACTGTATAAAAGTTCACTGTACTCAACATTTCCAGGTCAACTTTTGGCAATTAGACTAAAAATTGCACATTTTTCAAAATTTCGCCAAAGTTCATGTGTTAGGTGGCACCCCTAAATCTCAATGGAATTACTCAAAACTGTGCAAAAGTCATTTTTATGTTAATTGGAACAAAATGCAATGCCAGCCAAATTGATATTTTGAAATTAAAATTTCCCATTCAAATTTGATGCACCCTTACATTGATATAAATCAGCTTTGCACAGACACTATGGACATTGTCGCATCAACACTGTGTGTGTAGCATAAACTTTTCCTATAAAACGTTATGGATGTGACATGGCCATGGAAATTGCTGACTTAAAAACAAAAGCCTTACAAATGTAAGGAGTTGTGCTCTTAAAGGCAAGCTGAGCATAGACATTACTCTACCATTCCCTTGTCAATCTGGAATTTGTCAAATGACACATTGAACATTGGGTCCATTTATCCACTTTTGAAATATGTATAATATTACCATGTGAAATATGTTGTTTCTGTATGGTTGCACACCATATTTATGATGTAAAAAGAGTGTCATTCTCCATCAAATTCAATCAGATCAGTTACAAACAATAAAATATAGACCTAAATGAAGATTTTAACAACAGTTCTATTTGCGTATGCACAACTTTTTTTTTCCATGGTAAGGATGACCTTTGCATGGAATTGCCCTAGTAACTTTAGAAAGTTACCAGCCACATTGGCTGGTGATCAAAAAAGTTAATTTAGAACCCTGGATACAAGGATACAAGGAAGTTTATTGTAACATGCATATAGTTACTGGATGTAAGAAATACAGTGAAATTATGTCTGGTGTCAGCCTATTTGTGCATTTATGGATACTCTCCTTTGTCAACATCACACCTGTAGAATGGCGTAAAATAGCTTGCCATTTCATCTGATGGCTTTCTGATGGTTCTGGATGGGAGAAAAGCAAGTCATTTTGCTACTCGAACAACAGGGTTGCTACAAACAGCCATGAAACTCAAACGCTTTGACAAATGAGTTGTCAAATCTGATGAATGGTTTATTTATTCTGCAAGCGGCATCTTATGAAGATTGCGCTCTGAATTTTGTATTCTCACAGTGTAATAGCATAGTTTAACACTTCACTCAAGAAACTGCAATAACCCTATCCATTATGCATAATGAGCATATACATTATTTAATTGCCTGAGCGTAATGAATAAATATTCCTTACATGCAAATGAAAACACGACCACCAGTGTATGCTGTTAGCTATGTGCCATTGTAGTCATACCACTATATCAACATTGCTTACTGAACTTGTAAAGGCACTTGATAGATCTTAATGGCATATAGTTTTTGAAAAATCTCCATATCCATCAACAGTATTAGCCAACTGCATTTCCAGCCAAGCACAAGGCATGCAAATGTATGGCTAATTATGTAGACTCCCATCATCATGAAGTAGAACACTGTACTTCTCTCCCTGTGAAGTGTTTCCATCCAACAGTATTTTTTCCCCCCAACAACGTTTCTTCTCGTCGCGACTTAACCAGTGTCCCTCTTTCGTCCTTGACCCATCTCACAGGAAGCACTTGTCACTTCAACAACACAATAACAAATTCATGAGGGCAACACAAAGTCACCTTATCACCTTTTTTTGTCTTTTCAGGCCGCCCACATAGAGCAACAACTGAAGGATGCCAATAGGTCACAGCTTATATTCACACGACAAGGCAACAGGTTTGAGTGGAGCCCATGTTTTGTGAGAGCTCTACAATGTCGCCCACTTCCACTGACCGCGTGAAAGAGTGTCCTGCACTTGAATGATACTGAAATAGAAATCTTTGGAATCCTGAGTAATGTTGTTGAGGAACATGAACATCATCAGTGCAGTATAGCTTATTTCAATGTAATATGAGTTCCAATTGTCACAGTGGCACTAATTCCTTGTTTTGACTGAAAACTTAGAAGAAGTAGAGATTGGGGTCAGATTCAGGAATGTGTAAAAACAAACTTTAAATCGTATGATCTAAGGTATGATCTTTATATCTAATATGTAACATGTAGTCATTGATACAAATCATTACTGGTTTTCTCTTCATTTGAACCAAACAACACGATGCAAATCCCACCTATATGCCAGTTTCATTCGATGGCTGTGGTGTAGGATACCGATCATAAATATTGTAATTCAGGGCTCCACTCCACTTTCAGTGAGAGACAGTGTGAAAACAATTTGATCTTTAAACATTATTTTTGGCATTGCGCTTTAAAAGTGCTTAGCTTACCTGTCTGTGTTTTATTTTGTTTTGTCAACAAAAGTCAAGGGTAGGCCAAACTACTCAAACCTGGCAGATAAGAGTAAGGCTAAACCATAATATACCAAAGAGGGCCAAGTAAAATAATATGCTAAATATGAAAAGTAAACTTTCAAAACTAAGTCCTTTTACATGTGCATCACATTATACTCCAAATGGTAATATATCGCAGACATGAGCTAAACTGAGTCAAGTAGATGTCCAGGGCTGGAGTAAATATGTTGCGTGGCTGACTGTGACTGAGAGGCAGTTTATGTGTGTGTCCACTACACACATCTGAACCACGTGCTGACCTGCTCAGCCTCCGCCACATGGCAGTATCATGCACAGGTCATATCTGCATACATTGCAGGCAGGGAATGCATAGGTTAAATGCACAGGTCATATCTGCATACAACGCAGGCAGAGAATGCATAGGTTAAATGCACAGGTCATATCTGCATAAAATGCAGGCAGAGAATGCATAGGTTAAATACACAGAAATGGGAGCTCTGTTCTGGTGAGTGTTACCAGAGACTTTCTAATGAGGAGACACGCCACTCAAAAAATAGGGTGTAGCTGTCTGTAAGGTCCATTTGGCAGCTTTGCTTCCCCCTACAGTAGATGCTATTCACTGTTCTACAGCTGACCGATGATAAAAAAAATGACTACAAGGCACTAAGTCAGGAGTCGTTTGGTGATATTCAACAGAGAGCTTTATCATGGAGATCATCAAGTAGTCACACCCTCAATATCTGAAGGCAAAGGAAACTTAGACCGTTTAAACCATCTCAATGGAATCTTCCAGAATCTTTTAGCTGTGCAAGCACTCAGACAATACATGTCTCATCCATATCAAAACTAGCTACTGCATTACTGTTCGGCCATTCGAAGGCCTAACTCCATCCTGTGGTGACTCTAGTAACACTGACATTCCCCACCTGGCTCCTAGCTAGTAACACTGACAGTGCCATTCCCCACCTGGCTCCTAGCTAGTAACACTGACAGTGCTATTCCCCACCTGGCTCCTAGCTACTCCTAAAAGTCTCAGATCTCAGAATGTAACCTTTGCGTACCATTCTCCTCTCCTCAGCATTGAGGCACAATGAGTAAACATGCATAGAAAAGACCTAAACAAAACACAGCAGATCACATAAGAAATGAAAATTATATAAATAATTTAAAAAATGTTTAAGTATACAAGTATATGTATGGTTGTGGACCAACAATTGTCATTGTCAAAGAGCTAATGGAATTACAGGCAGACTTCAGATCCCTTTAGAGAATCTCATCACCTCATCCTCCATTACGGCTCTTTCACATCTTAAATGCCAGACAGTAATCACACGGTGCGAAATACACACACACACACACAGAGAGAGAGAGAGAGAGAGAGAGAGAGAGAGAGATGCATACACAGACACTCTTTGCTATTTGTGCATTTTGAATTGCCTTTGTCCAGAGCATCTGATAACAGCAGCAAAATTATATTGTTGTGTAAACATATAAGGCGAATTAAGCTTATTCAGGTTCTATTTCAGTGATGCTTTGGGAAAAAATAGTTTTTTTATGGCCCGTTTCCCATCCCCTTAATACATAAGTTCTGCCATGGCCAAACACCACAAACAAATGTAGAAATGAGGTATAAAGTAATGCATTACGGAAGCTATATGAAAAGATGATGAATACTGAGTCAAATGAAATTAACCATAAGCCGCCTCATCCTGCTGTTTCATTTTGCTAGTCTGGAAAGCATTTGTGTCTGGCTGTTAAATAGTACTGATCATTAATAATCAAAATAAATGAAAATAAATCACATTTCAAACAAATAAATGAATTAAAAAAACAAAACATCCAGCATGCATGAATAGTGTCAGAGCCTACAGTACCTCTTCTCTATAGCTCCAGAAACATTTCGAACATTTCTTGAGCACACACCCGTTCATTCCCCTGGAATTGCTCATTGATATGAGCATGAGTATTTATTCCCTCTGTCCTCTCAAGTGCCAGTACTCCTGACGTGTGCGCTGCCAACACTTGACCCCTGAGTCACTCTGAGGACAAGTGCCTCTTCCACATCGGCATACTGTATAAATGCGTAAACAGGAGGGGCTGAAATCTCCTTTAGCTCAAAAACAAAAGAAGAAAAACGCTGTCTAGCACAGGCATGAGACGGATCAGAGAAGAACAACAGCCACAGCTGAGAATATTTATTTACATGGACAGGTATCGGGTATTTGCCAGTGCCTGTCAATTTGACTGTAGGGACATAAGGGGGGTGGGGGGGTATGCGTTTGTTGTAAATCACTGTGTCATTATGAATCACTGTGCTGAATTACACCAATAGCTCAGGAATTGACAAAACAAATCAACAAATAAAAAGGATTTTCAGTTGTTTTGGGCAGCCAAAAAGTTATTAGAGAGTAAAAATTGAGAAGTGTTCTATGCTACCCTTTAATTGTATAGATACCCTGTGATAAGGGCTAGTGCTACACTCTGGGGACATGATTCTAAAGATGCCCCACAGAGTGTAGCCCTGTAGCTGCCTGGCTACTCTAGCTGTTGGCTGCAGCAACTTGAGCTAGATAGTGTTGTATAAAATTATCCTATGGGTTGTAGACATCATGATGAGAGAACGAGTTTGAAACTGTAAAGCATGTATTCCTATAACCTTAATCATAATCAAGTAATACACTGAAGTTATTCCTAACCATAATACTCTTATAACATTTTAAATAACAAGTTTAACTAATACTATTAACATACTGAAGCTATTCTACCAGAATTCCCCCTACGTGCGCTCTGTATCCCTATGTCTCTGTTTGCTGCCCTGTGTCTCATTTTGTTGCACTCATGCTGCCTTAGCCTAGGCCTTTTGAGTCGGCCTTGAGGCTGCAAGATAACGCTTACACAGGGCGAGCTCTACTCATAACAACCAGTAGGAGAGTGCATGGGGGCGAACGATATTTAACCCATGCACAATGTATGACCTGTGATCACTCTATACTGTACACCCCTGAACTTTCCATAAACTTAAGGTGAAAAGTTCGTTCGGGGTAGTGTTGTGTCAGCATTTTGGAGGGGTATAAGTAAGAGAGTTCTACCTTTGTTCGGGAGTGCGATCGTGCGATCCACTCAGGCTTTGCGCTATGTAGTCATTAAAGGAATTTTTGCACGGAACTCTGCCGGACTTTTGAGCCTTCTTTTTGGGACAAGTTTTTGACTTCAGCACTTATAATGGTGTATTTTTGTTACGTTGTGGGCAAGATGTTTGGACTTAATTTCTGGCCCGAGTCTGAATATCTGCCACGACAATAGCACCGATTAGAATAGTTTTATTTCGTACTGACAATTCTCGATGACCTCGAGAAACAGAGATCTATGGGAAAAATCGCCGGAATTCTCCTTTAGGAGTCCCCTCAGGGCGGGGTGAGGGATGCCAAGGCAGGCTGGGACATGTCAGGCTGCTATGGTAATGATCTCCTGCCAGCATGCTGGCCTGTGTGCTTTCAGTCAGAGAGGGCCAGGGATGACGGTCAGGAGGAAGAGAGGAGCGGTGGCTGGGGGGTGGGAGAGACCTCTTGTGAAGACTTTGATTCTCTTGTTCATTCGTGCTTCTTCTCTTTCCATTTTTCATTTTTTTTACTCTCTCTTTCTCTCTCTCTCTCTCTCTCTCTCTCTCTCTCTCACACACACACACACACATAGTGATATCCAGTGCTGTCTTTCATACATGCACACACTCAATATATCCCTCTCTCCCTCCTCAGTCACTTGCCCATCCCCCCTTCTCCCTTTCACACACACACACACGCACGCACACACACACACACACACTTTTGAAGTCCAGTACCCTCTCTCTGACAGACGTACCCTCATATCCACACTCTTTGTTGTTCTTTCTGGCATTCTTAGATTCTTCACACTCTCCCCCCCTCTCTCTCACACACACACACTCTCTCTTGCTTTCTTTTCCTCTGTCCCTCTCCCTCCCTCTCTTACACTGGCAGCTGTGTAAGCGATTGGATGGACGGCGTTTTCAGAGGGACAGGGCTTTAGAGCGCCATTGTTTGACAGCCATGCAGTGATGAGATTCATCCCGCTCACAAGGCGCTTTCCATCATTGCTGAAATCACACAGACTCCCAGTGACGAGTAGGCCACCGGCATGTGTAACCGTCATGTCCAACAAATATCTGTGTAAATGATAGAGGGAAATATGCATGCGCACGTATATGTGTGTGTGTCTGTGTGTCTGTGTGTGTGTCTGTGTGTGTGTGTGTGTGCATGTTCAATCATTCAATCACCCAGGCAAATCCTTGTGTAGAATGTCTGATGCAATTTATTCCCACTCTAGGTGCAGTGTCTATGACACTGACAAATCGAGGTAATGGACTGTGAGCACGGCGTGTGTGTCTTATCACACGCCGACGCAGGGGAGGAATATAATTACAAACTTCGCTTTAGGCAGGATAGAATTGCCCTCTGTTCCATATTTTCTCAATATAGAATCTATAGCTAGAAACTGAGCTAAGGGATGGGAGTTGAAAGCGGGAGCAGGATAAGGAGGTGGTGGTGGGGGGGGGGCATTAATGTCATTTATCATGAACATGTAAGAGAATTCACCTCCGGACCCCAGCGGAGCGAGTGGGCGAGAGCGTGTCATTAACAGCACCAGACTCCTGCCAGTCAGGCCCTCCGCCCCCCCCCCCCCCCCCCACCCGAACGAACACAAAAAGGGAAAAGGAAGTCTGGCTCGCTCGCATGAATATGGGCTCGCGCAGCTTTAATGAAACATCACCTAATGGCATGACAGAGGCGGCGCCGCCCGCTTTCACACACCAGCCGCTTTCATTTAGTTTGTGTTTAGTTAGAGAGATCAGAAAGAGAAAGATCAGAGTTGGCTCGTTTTTCTTTCAGTACGAGGCAAGCATCTGGAGTATGGCTTATTGTAATGCCTTGCTATTTGTATGCCATTATTAGGAAGCCTGGGACCTTCTCAGCATACTGTAGGATAAAAGGATATGCGATGCCTTCCTCCCCCATGACAAGCAGACCACTGGTGTGTGTAACTGTCATGTCCAACTATAATGTGTGTAAATGACAGGACATACACAGATCCATGGCTGTGTGTCTCTTTCTCTGTTTGTGTGTGTGTGTGTGGGGGGGGGGGGCTAAGTGAGTGAGCCATTAACAGTTTCAGATGCTGCCAGTCAGCCAGCCATCACAACACACAACAGAGGGGAAGTCTCCCTTTCATTAGGATGTCGTCACACAGCTTCAATAAAACAGTAGGCCTATTATGTGCCTTCAGTTATTTCAATTAGTAGAGTATCTAACACTCAAGACACTTTTTCCCATCAGTCGGCTTGTAGTTTAGCTACAAGTATGTTGTGTAGCCTATGTATTGAATAACATTGTAATGCGTTGTAATCTGTCTGGGTAGAAGCACTTCTGTAATGTAAGTTCGCCCCATAATGCTTTATGTATATTAACATGTGATTCATGTATAAATGCGTGGTTGAAAAATGTAACTTTTATTTCCCTTCTGTGTCTAATGTTACATACATTGTTAATAGTGACCAGAGGGGTCCTTCTCATTGTTTCTAGTGACCAGAGGGGTTCTATTCTTTGCTTCTAATAGACAGGGCATAACCCAGAACGGGGTTACCAAACATTTGTACCAAACATTTCTCAATTCTTTCTATAGTACTTTTTCGCGTAGAATCCATTTCTGCTTGGGACATTTTTATATCACGCATAGTAATGAGACAATTTGCATATTTCAATACCTTAGCGAATATAAATGCATAATAAAGAAATGTATTGATAATATGGCTTTAAGTAGATAGATTAATGGCTTTAGGCCAAAATAATATTCAAATTGTATCAAATATAACAATCATACAAAAGTATGTTTTTAGGATATTGCAGTTACATTATGTAAATTAGGTCATGTTTTACCTTTTTCGTTCATGTACAACTTCACCTTTACAAGAACATCATGGCAAAGCAATTATGGATGTTTTTACTTAATTAGTGTAAATATACACTGCTAATACACTGTACCTTCACTGCTAATTTGCATGTACCTTTCAACCAGTATTGCCATCAGCATAATTTGCTAGCTAACAAATCAAGACTAGTATGTCCAGCTAACGTAACGTTTGCATAGTAGGAGGCAATGGTTTACATGTCAAAGAAATCTTATGGCAATTAAAAAGGTTTTTTGTCATATTTTCAACATTAACAATAGATTAATTAGGATTTTAATACTTTTTTGTAGATAACTGTTGATTGGCAATGGCAGTCCAGCCATTTTTAGTCTCTCATTCCACAGAAGACAGCAGGTGCTTGCTTTGTTCAAAAGTCATAGGTGAGCGAGATAAGAAGCAAAGTATTGCTGAGTCTGGTTTGAGCACAATTGAAGACAAAGCATCTCTGTGGGTCAAGGTGCAAGTACATTCTGGTGATGAGCCTTATGAAGAATTTACTTAGATAGATAGATAGATAGATAGATAGATACTTTATTGATCCCCTAATCACTTATGTGAAAGACAGACTCGTGAGCACGACTGCACAAAGTGTTCATGCTCATTCAACTTGCAGGTTGATCAGGACACATTTAGAAAGGAAGCAAAAAGAGTGTTGTGTGAAAGGCTGTCACAGGTGTGGATACAAGACAAAAAGAAGAGAGTCTCTGAACGAGTGGTGAAGAAACCATCATATGTTTCATCTGCAACAGCAGGACAAATGCAGATACAAATCCATATGCAGAGTGTAGCCTAGGCCGATGCTCTGAAGAAAGGTCTTTCAAAAAGCTACATAACCAAATGACTCTACAAAATGTACCTGGAGACAAATTTGAAGTGGCAGCAAAGAGACTAAGGGCCCTATCTTGCATTCAAGCACAATTGACTTTGTACACTGGCGCTTGTATCATTCCTATTTTGCATTCGAGCAGAATGCTGCAGAATTTTCCCTCCACAGACGCACATCGGTTAGGGAATGAACTTGCGCTCCCGGGGGTGGTTCAGCGAAAAGAGGAGGCGTGTTCCGGCGCAAACGTTCCCTGGTGCTATTTTGCTGTTTCAGAAAACAATTCCGCCACAAACCAGAAAAAACCTAGTCTAAAGTCAGTGGCGCGTTTTT
The DNA here is from genome assembly GCF_046254945.1 of Alosa pseudoharengus. NCBI lineage: Eukaryota > Metazoa > Chordata > Actinopteri > Clupeiformes > Clupeidae > Alosa > Alosa pseudoharengus. The sequence goes on along the minus strand of NW_027468565.1, from coordinate 21,832,082 downwards.
CAGATGCTATTTTAAGGGCGCATGCTTGGCAATAATGTAGCGTGGTTAAGATGCGCTTGCTCATAATTTTTCTATTGCACAGTGAGATGGAGTCTTGGGACAGAGAAGAGACGCGGGAGGGAGAGGGTCTGCCGGCCCAGACTGACCTCTCTCTCCCTCAGTGAGGAGGAATGTAGGCGTAAGCTACACCTGACCCGTCAGGCTGTGACAGATGTCTGCCATCTCATGGCAATGCTATTTAATCTAAAACACACACAAACACGCAGTGTAATTGAACGAACATTTGGCATACTGAAGATGTGCTTCAGGTGTTTGGATAGGTCAGGAGGCACGTACAGTACAGTCCACAAAAAGTCGCAGCATTCTTTGTGGCATGTTGTGTTTTACACAACATTTCCATGAATCATGGATGTGTTGATGACATAAATGAGGAAATATTAGAGGACATAAGGAGGCATGATGTTGAACTGCATGTGCCGATGCCGTTTAACCCAAATGCCCCAGCAGCAGCACGGAAGAGGAGAGCTTATCTGACAGAAGAGCTGCATCGTCTATAGTGAGGTATAGTGAAGCTAAGTAATCTCGGTCTAATGTTAGACTACATTGCAAAAATATCACCATGCATTCATAACCTCGTGAGTCAGTGAGAGTGAGCCTAAAACATCGGAAAGTACAGTATGTCTTTGTGACATTTCTTTATTTACATTTTGTCAAAAAGAAAAATGCCAGCCATGGAAACAATTGTGTCAATTTCCTCCCACGCCTGTTTAACCGAAGCAAATTTGGGTGGGTTTCTCCCATCCACATACAATGCCACTTCTCTGTCTTTTAAGGCCCTGACGAGAATGTCGGTCTCATCGGCTGTGAACCGCTCCTGGTGTGCACCTGGCAAATCAGCCATTATAATAGCAATCTGCCATAGAACAAACACGCCTGCTTTTAAAGGGAATTTGAGATGACGCTCTGATTGGCTTATTGCACGTGTAATGTAGCTACTTCAGACCAACCCATTTTAGATTTGCGTCGGATATGTTTGCTGTGGATGTATACTACCATGGAAGCTGCTACCTGTCTTTTGTCTTCCCTTACAGCCACTTAGAGACTACACTGGACAGAGAAGAAAAGGAAAAATTGAAATATTGGGCTATATTTTGGCGATCAAAAATGCATGGTCACTGGCGACCATTCAAACAAAATAGCCTACTCGCATCTGCACTCGTCTATTATTTGAACTCATTGGCAAAGTGGAACTAACTTCACCGTGGTGTCATAGTCAAAGAACAAAGAACAAAACAGTAATACACAGTTAATCACTAATGACTGACAATGGGTTACCATCGAAAACATAGCCTGAAAAAATTTACCCCAATAATGTTCGAATGACTGAATAAAAAAACTTAAGGACATTTATCCTGCAGAGGAGTTGCTGCTTACATCTCGTGACAGTGCGACAGTGCGTCTTTCTTGGTCAGTGGTGCAATGCTTTTTAGATAGTGTACAATACGATAGCGATTTTTAGATCTTGCGCCAGGCCACACCTTAGGTCGTTAATTGCCACACCCCTGAGCGCATTGTTCAATAAAAGAGACGCGCATGGCGAAAAACTCGAGTGTACAATTGGAATAAGCTTTGTGTTGTGATAACAACACACTTTGCGCTGCGCTTTTGATCATCATATTAGAGCCCATAATGTTACTGAGGACTTTCTGAAATTGATCGAAAGGAAGCTTATCCAATGAAAGATCTGCCGGAGGACATTGAACATTTGAGCACTGAAAAAATGGGTTGCAAGAGCATAGAGAGATAAAAAAAAAAATGGATATCTACTATTACTGTATACTATTTCTACAAGCTATTTACTATTACTAAATCAAGTGGACAACTGGAGGGGAAGATCAGTTACAACACAGCATGAAAACAAGACGAATATTTCTTCACCGCATGCAAATTAGTCAACAAAATTATACCCATATGCAAATTTGTTCTCACAAAATAATGCACAGAGTGTATATTTGCACTAATTAAGTAAAAACATTCATAATTGCTTTGCCATGATGTTTTTGTAAAGGTGAAGTGGCACATGAACAAAAAAGCTTAAAAAATAATCTAATTTGCAAAATGTAACTGCAATATCCCATCTAAAAACATACTTTTGTATGATCATTAGTTATATTTGATACAATTTGAATATTATTCGGCCACAAAGCCATTCATTTATCTGCTTACAGCCATATTATCAATACATTTCTTTATTATGCATTTATATTCACTAATGTATTCAAATATGCAAATTATCTCATTAACTATGCGTGATATATAAATGTCCCAAGCAGAAATTGATTCTACGCAAAAAAGTACTATAGAATCAATTGATAAAAGTTTGTTAGTGACCTTAATCAGATCGTTCTGGGTTTTTCCCTGTCTATAGTGACCAGAGGGGTTTCCCCACATCATTCCTGTTAACCGTGGGTGGAGCTCCATAGCTGCTGACAGCCTGAGGGGTTTCCACATCATCTCTCCAGAAGGACCAAAAGGACCACCACGTCAACGCTGGCAGACCAGAGTCGCCGTCTTCACTGTTTTTTGCCTTCCAGAGGGACTATTGACAAGGGTCTCTTCCATCACTGGTGAAAGATTAGAGATAAAATATTGCTATCACAGCGGAAGAGTTATTTTATCAAAGAAACTGTTGAGTACTTAGATTACCTTTGTCTGTGAGATGTGCTACACAACCTTGCTTTGCTTTCCCTTACTTTGACAACGTAGCCTCAAGCAACAACACTGAGGAATGAGACTGCTATTAAAGGCAGGCAGTATGAAGGCACTGGGAATACAGGTCCCCTGAACTGCAATGACATGCTAACATCCCCATCAAATCCTTTACTAAAATAATATGATATAATATAATATAATATAATATAATATAATATAACATTGCCATATAGATACCACCACCCCCAGCAGGTTATGCTACATTGTTTCCCCTTCCTATGTTTTGTGGAAATTCTCTTATTGCTGTTCTCTTTTGAGTGTCCTTATTTCTTAAAACCTGGAGTAAACATATCACTCTATTCTAAAACTTACAGAACCACTGCTGTGTCTTTGTGTACCACTCTGAATAAATTGCTTGGCTTTGTTGCTGTTCGAGAATATAAAGTCAAGTTGTTACCATCCCAAAAGTATAAATGGCTTCCTGTCTGCACTCATCTAATCAATCACACTGAGGAGAGGGCAACCACATCTGAAGGGTTTTTTTTTTCAGAATAATTCAGGCAATCCCTTGTGAGTTTAGTAGGTTCCACATCAATCTGTGACATACCGTCAGCTTAGAGTAGGCCAGTGCTGACACAGGTTAAGTAAATCTGGTTAAAATGAAACCAGATATTGTCCTTGCTTGTCTGAAGTGCACAGAGTAGCCTACCCAGGAATTGTTTCTCACGAGTTCTGGTACTGCTCCAGATGATGAGGGGCAGCTGTGGCCTACTGGTTAGGGCTTCGGACTCGATGCTATGCTTTTATTTTATGAAATATTTAAGCAATATAGCACTAGAGCCTCTGAGAACAGGTGGCTGTGCACCAGAGCTTTAAGGAGACAGTGACAGATCACGAACAAAGCTATTTTTGTCTTTATTTGTTTCGTTGGAAAATACAATTTCAATGTCGAAATGTTAGGGAGACATGTGGCTTCTAGAAAATGGGTTCAAAACTTACATCGCTGAATGTAGGGCTAAGGGATTGGCCATATTCTGTGAAAATGTTAATTTCTCCCATAGGAATACATACATGGATTTCTATGCAACGTCACGAAAACATGCGTGCGCAACCAAGAGGCAGAAAGCACCATAGAACAGCATAGAGCAATGCAAAAGAGCAAAAGAATAAAATGAGTTTTTGAGCGGAAAACTGCACCAATTCGAAATCACGATGGTTAGAGAATGTTAAATATGTTCAATATCCCTAACGGAATGCATGTCTTCGCCAAAAATGACAAAATACGATGTTATATTAATAATGCAAATGAACGGCAAACTTTGAAATATAGTCTGAAATGAGATGTTATTATCATTGAGACAACAGGGGTATACAATAAAATCCGATTGTAGCTTACAGCAGCCGACTATTTAGGTTAAGTTAATAACGTTGTGGACGGCCACCAAGCGTCTTCTGCCTCACGGCTGCGCGCGCATCTAGTTTTGTTGGTAAACGGGAAACCCGTGTATTCACCTTATTCAGCCCCGCCCATTTTTTTAAATTCCACGTTGTCTTTAAACTTCCGGTCGGCTAGCTACGTCTAGTTAGCTTCACATAACACGGCAGAAGAGGATAGAGAGGCTAACTTACAGAACAGCCGCTCCAAAGTCAGTTTTTTCCTAACTTCAGATAGGAAAGCTGTATAACAGAAATGTCTTAAGTCACCAAAATCCTAAATAAACGTTCCTAACTTTAGGATGACCCATAATATATGATGCCAGTCATCTCGATAGAGCTCTGCTATCTCAATGTATCGCAATGGATGTACTGCTCAATCGGAAGTTCGGAGACAATGTGGGCAAAGCTAGCGCCCCCATGTTTGCGCGCGGAATAAGGTGAATAGACACTGGACCTCCCGATAGACTCCTAATTGGGCGTGACAGCTTCGAACCCCACGTCACAACGTGCCAGAATTTACCCTCTTATGAATCGTCTCGCTTTATCAACCGTCTCTGGCTATCACGTTAGCAGCGGTTAGCTAACTATGCTAACGTTAGTTATCTACAAGTCTCCTCCAAGTGACAATCATATTATACACAATGCTGGCAATGCTGAGAACAATAAGCATCCTCGTTTATCTTACTTATATTGAGTTGACTGTGTGGCTTAATCCACAGATGTGGTGAAGCACTGTTTCATTATGGTTTGCTAAGGAGTAACCCATGGCTTAAAATAGTGGAGAGCTGGTATGAGAACATTGTGTCAAATCTTTGCATTGTATCGCGGAGTCATTTATTATTAGCTGTGCAAAGTCTGAGTTGAAATGTTCAGGGATATTCCAACTCATGGAACGTCTCTCGGCCAATCATAAACAAATAAATAGTTCCATAGAACCCAATTGTTGTATAATGCCAGATATATGTAGTAACCATTTTAGAAAAGCAATAAGCCACTCGAGTCCGTAGGTTACACTGATTTTAGAACAGCTAAGGGGGTTTTAGGCTCCGCTGGCGCGTCGTGCCTAACAACACCCCTTAGCTGTTCTAAAATCAGTGTAACCTACGGCCTCTTGAGGCTTATTGCTTAATTTTACTTTTTTCCCTGTGATAGCCATATTGAGAGCTGTGGTGTAGTGGAGCTTCAGAATAACGGCAAATAGCAACTTAGCAAATAGCTTTTACTGACAACTTCAAGCAGTAGCCAACGCATGCTGTATCCAACTCATACATTCTTCTGTAACAGTGCCTCCTAGTGGATATAATAATAAAGCTGTAAAGTATTACAGAACACAACAAGAGCGTTTCTGTAGCAAACTGGCATCGGTAAAGTCACTAAAAATATGACAGGTTTTGCCATACTGACAGCTTGCCGACTTCATGTGCTAATTTGGAAATGGAAAAAAACATACTCCCACCTTCCCGTAACTACCTGGAGAGGAGATCCAATGTATCATTTGACACATGATAGAAAAATTTGTCACCTCAGCATTTAGGTCTCTCTTCTCTCTCTCAAACACACACACACACACACACACACACACACACACGCACACACACACACACACAGTCATTCCTGAAGTCTGTTTTAGGACTCACATTATGAAAGTATTAAGTTCAAGGCTGTTGGGAGAGGGTAGGAAAGCCAGCTTCTTCATCATGCTTCCTCAAAACTCTGTGAGCACACTGACTAAAGTAAGAGAGACAGAGATACACCAGTCACCTCACAGCCTCCATGCAAATGTACAGTACTTACACATACACGATTTCATGTATTATGCATAGGGCTGTAACAATATATAATATTCAATTTGAATTTCGATAATATTAAAATTGCGATTCGAGACGACAGAACCACGATACACCCCCCTCTCCAACCCCAGTAAAATGGAGGCATGAGCCGGACCATGACACCAGTGTAACGTGACTAAAACCGGGCCGAAAAAAAGACCTTCAATCACGCCAGCTTAATTGTGTGTGTGCGTGTGAATGTATGTGCGTGTGCAGGGGCGCCTTAATACCACCCGAGGCCCCTGGGCTATATGTTTTTTAAGCCCCCCCCCCCAACCGCAAATATTAATTATGATTAAATGATACCCGGCCCGCGATCTGACCCGATACATAGCGCTTTTGGTTAATAACATGCAGTGTAGCCTATAATTATTCAGCCTATGTAAAACCTTTACATAAACAGGAACAGAAAGCCCTCGAATCACGTCAGCCTACCCATGACATCGCTTATCAAAAAGGCTAGCTTATACTGCACGAAAACAAGCGTTGAACTTTTACAACACTGGCTGTAGGCTAAGTTAAAAGATGGGTACACATATGGACGTTTAAAAGCTTTTCAAAAGTGCATGTGTTTGTCGTGTCGGGGGGTTCCCCAGGACTTTTTTTGAAATTCTGTCTACTTAACACACCAGTTTAACGCAGATTGGGAGGGACAGAAATACTTTTAGCCTACAGAACATGGACAGTTTTTCATGGACAGTTACTAGGAATCCATGTCATTCGTTTATCGTTGCTTCAATCCTACCCACGTTATCTCCAGAGTTTGTATGATACGTTTGTCAGTCAGTTTCAGCCTCTCCTCTAGCTCCTCTACACCCGTTGGGATTTATTACGTTTTGTTAAATTTTGTTACACTTTAGAATTGGAGAAGACAAAGGGGGCCTCTGCATGGATGTAATTGTAGAGCAGTACGATGTGCTCAATTATTTAGGCTAGCTCCAGAGTAGGCTAATGACACCGCGAATACGGACACGCCGTTTATTATTATTATTGATTATCATTATTATTATTAGGAGGCCCCTCATTGGTCGAGGCCCCTGGGCTGAAGCCCAGGTAAGCCCCTGCATTAAGGCACCAGTGTGCGTGTGTGCGTGTATGCAAAAGAAGAGACGAAAGTTCGGCAATTTCTCAACAGTTCATAATCAGTGTATTGAGCAAGGCAAAGCAACAAGGTTCTGTTGGTAATTTAGAGTTTTCTTCTTCAAACAAAAACCTTCAAACAAAAAGAATAAAGGGCGCAGCCAGAGCCCACAGCGCACAACTCCACAAACGGTGAATGCAACAGACAACAGAATACGTTTCAGTCGAAAAATCAACGAAACAAGGAAAAGAAAATTTCACTGTACTACACGTGTCAACCAGCAAGTGCGCAGCAGCGCATAAACTTTTACGATTTCAAAGTCAGTCACAAAAGATGAAGAAACATTATGGAAAAGTTGTGTGTGTGGGTGTGTGTGTGTGTGTGTGTGTGACAGGGAGAAGGGAGATGACTGCGGTTTTCTCAGGTGAAACAGGGAGACCGGGTTTTCAATAAACAATCACAGCAGGCATTTTTGGTCATGACAAGGGGAACTTTCAAACCCGCCAGTTCCTGCGCTGTCTGTTCCTCTCTGGAAGCTGTATAGATTCCATACAGCTCCTCTTTGGTGAAGTGTCAGGCAACGTGGTCCGGGAAAACATCTCCCGCGGATCATCCACCGCCATGGACTTCTCTCTCCCCACTACCGCTTGGCCATTCAAAAAAAGTACTTTCCTGTGCGCGTCACTGCACAGGTAACCAGAGAGAGGCGGGCGCCAGAAGCGCGCAGTTCTGGGAGATGTATGCATAAGTGACGGCAGGCACGGAGAACAAGGGGAAGTGGTTTTAATTCTTATTGGTTTTGATGGGTTTTTAAATGGTTTTAATTGTTGTAGCTCTGCTACACTCTTCCCCCCATGGCAAGACAACCCATGGTTGGACCTAATCCACAAAGCCCGGAAAATCTTCATCGTCAATGTAAAGGAATTATTATTATCATTGTATAAAACATCTGTGTAAACAGATATATAAATCACCTCTGTAAGCAAAAATATTATGCTGAGTTTCAAGGACACAGAGTTCGAGTTGGGACACACAGGAAAAGGCCCCCGCTTCTCTGTGTGTGTCTGTGCGTGGGTTTTGAGGGAATCAAGCTGAAGGAGATAGATGTCTGGCTACCTGTTTCTCTGTGTGCATCTGTACAATAAAAGACACTGCTTTTTGGGCTGCAGGTTCAGAGACTGATGGTGAGGGGTTTCAAACCTTTCACTAGCACTCTCTCCTCGTGGCGCCAAGAGTCTGTGAGCAAACCAATACTACGTGTTGTGGTTCTTGTGTCTAATATGTTGAGGTAAATTCCATGACAGTCGGATTCTCCTAGAAGGATGTCATACACAGCTTGCTTTTCTTGTGCATCAAGTTCAGCAGCAGTGGGAAAACAGGGTTTTATATTATTGACGTGGACCGTGCACTTGCCCTCACCAGTGTCCTCACGGACAACCTGGAAATCCACTGGGCCCATCTGCTGGAGTACTCTATAGGGGCCTTTCCATTTTGGCGCAAGCTTTGCTGAAAAATGACGTGCAGCATATGACTGAGGGTAGTTTCGGACCCACACACGATCTTTTGGTTGGTAAGCCACGTCCCTTTTATTTTTGTTGTAGTTTCGTAGCTGCCTTTTTTTAGCTTTCTCGCTGCTAATTTGAGCTTTGTTTTGCAGATCCTTAATATGGCACACTACTTGATAGTGGGGAGAATCCGGAGAGAGATTTCTTCCAAGAAGGAGTTTGTCCATTGGACTCCGCAACTTGCGTCCAATTTGCAGCTGTGCTGGTGTTAAGCCAGTTGTCTCATGCACTGAGGAATTCAGAGCGAAGCGGAACTCAGGTAAGAGGTGATCCCACTTACGATGATTGTCTTCAACGTATGTAGATATCATGCATTTGAGATTCCGGTTTACTCTCTCCGTCATGTTAGTCTGTGGATGGTATGCGGTTGTCATTTTGTGCTTCACTGACCAGTTCTTGCAGAGTTCTTGGAACAGACTAGCAACAAACTGTGAACCTCTGTCGGACAAGAGAAAGTCTGGGACACCCCAGCGAGTAATGATTTCCTTGCGGAACAACTTGGCAGCAATGAGGGCAGTGGCTGACCGTATGGGAAACATCTCCACCCAACGGGTGTAATAGTCTACAAAGACTAAGAGGTACTCATTTTGGTATGAGCTGAGTGGAAATGGTCCCATAAAATCAACGCCAAGCATTTCGTTTGGACCATTGACCTCTGTGTGTTGTAGCTTGCCACATGGTCTTTTGTTATCTCCTTTGTAGAGCTGACATTTGACACAGGAACGAACAAAATTTTTGACGTTGTCCCACATCTTTGGCCAGAACACAACATCATGGAGGTGTTTATATGTCTTGTACATGCCCTGGTGGCCACACAGGGGAGAATGATGGTACGCCTCTAATATGGTGGAGATAAGGGACCTTGGCACATAAAGGCGGAAGTGATATTTGTTCCCAGAGAGGTGAGTCTTCTTGTACAGCAGGTCCTGAATTATTTCATATTTAGACATAGAGTCATCATGTCCTTGCTGTAAGTTTTTGACAATGCTTTGTATTTCCATGTCCTTCTGTTGGGCTTCCCAGAATGTTGACAGAGTCACAGGAAAATCATCTGGTTCCTTCTGCGTGGCAGCCATCACACAGGCAGAGGCCGAGCCAGTGAAACCCACCGGACTCCTCGACAGTGCATCAGGTGCAACATGGAGTTTCCCCTTCCGGTATTCAATGACAAAATTGAATTTTTGAAGACGAAGCGCCCACCTAATGAGGCGACTGGTGGTGTTGGACGTGTTCATCACCCACTGTAATGAGGCATGATCGGTCACCACAGTGAACAGCCTAGGCTCCAGGTAGTGCTGCCATTTCTCCAAAGCCCATATGACCGCCAGACACTCACTCTCTGTGGTGGTATAATTGCGCTCAGCCCTGTTCAATGTACGGCTGGCATAGGCAATGATTTCCTCTTGGGCCATGCCCTTCTTTTGTGCGAGGATAGCACCAAGACCGACATCACTCGCGTCTGTGTAAACCACAAAGGGAAAGCTTAAGTCTGGGTGACCAAGGATTGGGGGTGAAGTAAGAAACTTTTTGCCTTTTGACAGTTGCCACTCCAATCAAAAACTTTGCCTTTTCTTTTTAAGGCTGTGATGGGCTCTGCCACCTGAGAGAAACCAGGGACGAAACGGTGATACCACCCAGCTAGGCCCATGAACCATTGGACGTCTTTTGGGTACCGGGTAAGCATTTATAGCCTCCACCTTGGCCGGATCTGCTGCAATGCCCTGAGCGGAGATGACATGCCCCAGGTACTTAATTTGCTTAAGACAGAATTTGCATTTTTTCAAGTTCAGTGTCAGACCTGCAGCACAAAGCTTTGCAAACACTGCTTGGATGTCCAGTAGATGTTGTTCAATGGTGGATGAATATATCACAATGTCGTCCAAATACACTAAGCAAATTTTTCCTCGCAGTTCCGCCAACGCGCACTCCATGAGGCGTTGGAAACTGGCGGGGGCATTCTTGAGTCCAAAAGGCATAACGCGGAATTGAAAAAGCCCGGAAGGGGTGATGAATGCGGTCTTAGCCTTGCTTCCTTCATCCATCGCCACCTGCCAATAGCCGCTATTCAAGTCAAGCGTTGTAAAGACTTTTGAACCAGCAAGAGACTCAACCAGTTCAGAGATGTTCGGCAAAGGGTAAGCATCAAATTCAGTAACGGCATTGAGTTTCCTGTAATCTACACAGAATCTAAATGTGCCATCTTTTTTAGGCACCAGAACAACAGGTGAAGCCCAGCCTGAGAAGGAAAGTTCCACAATGCCGTTATCCCGCATGTCTTTCAATTGCTGTTCAATGATGTCCTGTTTAACAGTGGACAAACGGTAAGGCTTTTGCTTTTTAGGCACCTCCGTATTAGCGTAGATGTGATGTTGAAGGATGTTTGTCTTTCCTGGCTTCAAGGTGCAGAGGTCAGGGTGGCTCTCCAAAAGCTGTCTGAGCTTAGGCTTCTCCCATCTTTCCAGGTCACTCTGTTCCACAGCAAGATTGATGTAGTCCTGAGAAGTCAGCGCAGCAGGAGGCACAAGTACCTGAGGCGGAGGAATGGACGACAGGAGGTGTAATTTCCCTTTCTTTGACCCTTTGGCTGGAGTCTGACGAACCCTTGAGGTTGGCTCATCGTTCCGTAAGAAAAGGTAAATTTCAGGCCTGTTTCTAAAACTGTATTGATAATCAGACAAATTGAGCTGCATACCACTGTGACACATGTAGTCAAGGCCAAGCACCACTCGATATGCTAGGGCTTCAGGAGTGAGTATGCCACTGACAAGGTAGTGACGTTGCAGTTCAACTCAACTGTGACCTCAGCCCAGCCTAAAGGCGTCTCTGTGTTCCCATTGGCTAGATACAGAGGCCCGTTCAGCCAAGGCTTCAAGTCTTCCGGCGGTCTTTTCAGATCTCTCCACACACCCTCATTTATCAGTGTGAAGCTAGCGCCAGTGTCGACCACTGCTTTGCCACTCCAGGGACCAAGTCTGATGGGAACCACCAGCTGCTGAGGGAAGTTCTCACTACCAGGACCTTGCTTGGCTGCAATGGAAACAGAAACAGGCTGTGCCTCCACTTCACTGGTCGCGGACCGGACAGACAGGTTCCTTCCATTCTGGTGTCCAGATTTTTGAGGTCTCTGTTGTCCTCTAGGTGGAGCTGTTGATGAAGTCTGGCCCACGTCTGTGGAGGACTGGAACTGGGGACAGGAGCCAGGAGGATGTTGTCCTTTACACCACCAACAGGTCACTGGAGGTTTTTCAACAGGCTTGTTCGGAGACATTTTTTGTTGTTGCATGTTCCTTCTGTAAGCTCTTTGTTGTTCATATTGGGCTTGATGTTCCAAGTCTTTCTCCAGTTGATGGCCAAGACGCACCAGTTCATCAACGGTGTTGACCCGTCCACGAAGTTGGCTTGTGAGCTGTGGCTTGGTGTTCTTCAAGATCATCTTTACGATGTCAAGTTCAGCCATATTGGGGTTCCAACGCTTACAGAGTGCTCTGTAAGAGAAAGCAAAGTCTCTTATGGGTTCGCTGTCTCCCTGTCTGCGGCTTCTTACTCGATCAGCCAGCTCTTCTTCATAGTCCTCAGACAAAAAAGCTGAAAGAAAGTCACGCTGGAATTCAGCCCAAGTGCCAACCTGTACCCTAGCAATCTCCCACCAATCACGTGCGGTGCCATAAAGAACTGTTCTAAAGGTGGCAAGAATGTCAACATCAGAGAGAGGCTGTACGGCCAAGAAGTCTCGACATTTAGCCAGATACAGAACAGGATCAGGATCATCCTGAGGCCTGCCATAAGTGGGGAATGCAAGTTTGAGATGATCAGTTTTAACAGTATTAGGCACAGATGTTGGTAACAATGATACAGGAGGACCGTACACAGGTCTTGGAGAAGAGAAAAGCTGCTTAGCTGTGTTAGTAAAACTGTTCTCCATCCTCTGTTCCAAGTCATGAATTTTTGTGTTTAACTCTGTGTTCTTTTGGAGGCTGCGTCTGTAAATTCTTCACAGAGATGGCCAGCTGGTCTAACTCACTAATGCAATGATCCATCTTCTTTGATAGGTCAACCTGAACGGCTGTGAAGACCTGTTGATGCCCCTGGATCTCCTGTTGGACTTCAAACTGGAGCTGTTTGATCATGAAGCTGACTTCAGTAGTTCGAACAACATCTTGGTTTTTCAGCTCCTCTGCGAACATAGTTTTCATTCCTTTAAACATATTACTCAATTCAGTGTCCATTTTGTCTGTTTTATTTTTAGTTTCTGAGGCAACTGTGTTTATGTTTGTGAATTCCTGTTGAGTTTGCTCTGCAAAAGATTGAAGTTTTGCCTCCAGATGAAACCGACTGCGCCCCATTTGTCTTTCAAAGTTGACAAGCCTGCCGGTGTGATCATCCATCTTTTCAAACATCAATGTCCAGTTGTCTGTGTGTCCTAGTGATTGTAAAGCCAACCTCCCTAGCGTTCTGCCAGGTGTGGGAAGTGCGGATGGCAGGTCCTGCTGTCCAGAGGTGTCTGAGGCAGAAGCTGACGGAGGGGTGGCCATCACCATAGGCTCCAACTGGCCTACATTTTGGGTCAACCCTGGAAGAATCTGGGTTAGCCTTTTCACAGCTGAAGGTGTAAAATGAAGAGAGGTATCCATAAGGTCAATATTGGCATTTTGTCGAGGTGCAGGTTGAGTTGGTGCAGGAGTGGGGGTACCAAGCTGCAGAGTCACAGGTTGAGATAGAGTAGGAATACCAAGCTGCCAAGTCAGAGGTTGAGTTGGAAGAGGAGTGGCGATATCAGGAGGGGGAGGAGGAGACAGATGAGAGAGGGTAGGCCTAATTCCAGAGTCAGACATTTTAGTGAAAAGAGGGTAAGAATCAATGGAGGGAAATAAAGGGAAAGATAAATGAAATCGAATAGGAAATATGTCACAAATTTCACAATATTTCTCTCAAAAGATCAAGAACATCACAGTAATTAAGAGTTCAAGTTCAACACATTTACAATTTTTTCTTTTTTTTTTCACATTTCAAGTTTCACCCTTTTTTTTCACATTTTACTTTCAGCAAATCATTTCGATCAATGTTCATTTCAATCAGTGTCCATTCAACTCAAAACCCCTTTATCAGGCAAAAAAAATTCTGTCCTTTGTGACACAAGTTCGTTTAAATCAGAAGATTGCTTGAGGGGTAAAGCAAAGTAATTAACGTTGTCCCTTCGTGGTCGCCATTCTGTAACGTGACTAAAACCGGGCCGAAAAAAAGACCTTCAATCACGCCAGCTTAATTGTGTGTGTGCGTGTGAATGTATGTGCGTGTGTGCGTGTATGCAAAAGAAGAGACGAAAGTTCGGCAATTTCTCAACAGTTCATAATCAGTGTATTGAGCAAGGCAAAGCAACAAGGTTCTGTTGGTAATTTAAAGTTTTCTTCTTCAAACAAAAAGCTTCAAACAAAAAGAATAAAGGGCGCAGCCAGAGCCCACAGCGCACAACTCCACAAACGGTGAATGCAACAGACAACAGAATACGTTTCAGTCCAAAAATCAACGAAACAAGGAAAAGAAAATTTCACTGTACTACACGTGTCAACCAGCAAGTGCGCAGCAGCGCATAAACTTTTACGCTTTCAAAGTCAGTCACAAAAGATGAAAAAAAAACGTTATGGAAAAGTTGTGGGTGTGTGTGGGTGTGTGTGTGTGACAGGGAGAAGGGAGATGACTGCGGTTTTCTCAGGTGAAACAGGGAGACCGGGTTTTCAATGAACAATCACAGCAGGCATTTTTGGTCATGACAAGGGGAACTTTCAAACCCGCCAGTTCCTGTGCTGTCTGTTCCTCTCTGGAAGCTGTATAGATTCCATACAGCTCCTCTTTGGCGAAGTGTCAGGCAACGCGGTCCGGGTAAATCCGTTAGGGGATCTTCAGACGTGAGGACGGGGCTATTCTCTAGATGTGTAATCACTCCAAAACTTTTAAATAAACGAAAACATCTCCCGCGGATCATCCACCGCCATGGACTTCTCTCTCCCCACTACCGCTTGGCCATTCAAAAAAAGTACTTCCCTGTGCGCGTCACTGCACAGGTAACCAGAGAGAGGCGGGCGCCAGAAGCGCGCAGTTCTGGGAGATGTATGCATAAGTGACGGCAGGCACGGAGAACAAGGGGAAGTGGTTTTAATTCTTATTGGTTTTGATGGGTTTTTAAATGGTTTTAATTGTTAATTTATAAAATACTGTTTTAATGAAAAAAATGCAGAGAAAAGTAGCTCTGCTACACCAGTGAAAGTGTGAAATGGGCAACCACACTGCTCCTCCATCCTCTTGCTTTGCTGGGGTATGTGACCATTCTTATCACCATGGATACAATATCAATTTGTTAGTGCAGAGATGCAGATGGAATGAGAATATTTTATCTAAATGCAACATTAGGGTCACAGAGGTTGCATAATTTCCTGATCCAAATAATTCTGAACTAAGCGATCCTTTGGACTTTTTTACTCTTTGGCTTTTGCAGTATTGTCTCTGATGCCCCTCCACAGCCTGGCCTAAACCTTCAGATCTTTTATGAACTCACGCAGAGGCACATAGTACTACTGGACAGTGTGCAGGAAGAGCGGAGAGAAACAAGACTGAGAAACACCAGTGACCTCCAACAGCAGCAGTCTGACTCATCCTAAGTCCAAACATCCTAGATCAGGGGGGCCCAACCTGCGGCTCACTAGCCGAATGTGGTTCTTTGCTAGCTCTTGTGTGGCTCATGGCTGTTGGGTTGATGATGTCACTTTTTCTTAGACTTATGAGTTATTTTACTTTTATGTAGCCTATTTCTGATAAACAAAATGCATTTCAGTATTTGACAATAATGCCAATAAAGATTCCAATATTCTAATTTCATTTTACCGTCTTGACGAACAGGAATCTAACACATTTGTTTTGCTTAGACAGGTTTAATGATACTGTCGAAATTAACATGAAAGAAAACATATAGCCTGAAAACTAAACACAAATAGGAGGAGGAACATTCTATCTGAACAGGAGGATTTGTATATATTTGTATTTATTTGTATATACATGTATTTGTATATGATTTGCCCTTCTGCTTGATACGCCAGACGTATAATCTGTATACAGTATAAAGCTTCAAACCTGGAGATTCCCCAGAGTTTTCCCAAAATCACTTAACTTCTGAAGTACACAAAGTACATGTATTTAAATGCCAATTAGCTGAGGGGGAATTTGTGAGGTGCCTCCTGAAGATGATGATTTGAGTGTTCACTAAATGAAGAAAAAGAACAGAGCTATTCAAACGGTAAGCCTACAGTATATATCGCATTAGGCCCACTAGTCACTGTTGCTTATGACCCTGGAGGGGTCATTGCAAGACATTTTTCGGTGTATATCCAGAAAACGTGCGTTCATTTTACAAAATTTGTAAAATGAGCACACAATTTAAAATGTGTGCACGATTTACTATATTGAGAGCACAATTTAGTAAAATGAGCGCACTATTTAGTAAAATGAGCGCACTATTTAGTAAAATGAGCGCACAGTCTCTCAATATACAAAAATATCTTGCAATGACGCCTCCCTCCTGGGCTCTGTACAGTAGTTGCTGTTGTAGCGTGGGCATCTTTTTTGTTGTGCAGCTCTTCAGAGCAATATGGGCTTTTTTGGCTCTTCGTGTTGGATTGGTTTGCCTCCAGGGCAAAGAGAAACATCTCAATAGGAAAGGACTTACCTCCTACACACACAGGTGGAAACAAGACTGCAGAGAGAGAGAGGGCAAGAGAGAGAAAGAGAGAGAGAGAGAGAGAGAGAGAGCGTTTGAGAGAGAGAGAGAGAGAGAGAGCGTTTGAGAGAGAGAGAGAGAGAGAGAGCGTTTGAGAGAGAGAGGCAGTCAGAGAGGAAGTAGGAAGTGAGAGACAGACAGACAAACACATGGGAAGAGAGAGGAGGTATGAGAACGCTAGACAGTGAGAGTGGCAGGGAGAATGACAGAGAAGGATAGGGAAAAAAAACTCTGTGTTAGAGAAAAACATGAGAAGAACCAGACAGAATGAGTCAGACAGACAGACATGGTGACAGGGAGAAGGAACGAAGAAGCAAGACAATGAGAGTGGAAAAGAGAAGGACAGAGAGGGAAAGAAAAAGATAGAATATGTGAGTGTGTGAGAAAGAGAAAGAAAGACACAGTGAGAAGGAGAGAGATGTACCTTTCTGTCATCCTAGTGAAGCAGAGCTAGATAGAGTGGGGTGTGAGCTGGATAAATGATGGCGGTAATTAGCACGTTCGGAGCATCGGTGCTTTTCACAGCACGCCTTCAACAGCGGACACCAGCTGACCCCATCAGTCGTTCCAAAGTGGAAAAGTGACAGTTAGCGCATGTAAATGATTCAGCATTTACAACTCATTTAACAACACACATATTGACAACTGGACTCGAGACAGCATTATCTGCATGACTCTCGTGCTGAAAATAACTGTGTGGAATTATCACTTCAAGTAAAATGTCTGCAGTGAAGTAAGGGAGCTGTCCGTCAAGATTCACACTGGATCAGGATTGAGTTTTAATCAGTTTTCTTCTGCCCAGTTAGAATGGATGTAGTCAGACAAGCCTTTAGTTTTGAGAATGTACTGTATACTTGAATGCTTTGGTCCAACGCTCAAGAACAGTGTGTGTT
Source organism: Alosa pseudoharengus (assembly GCF_046254945.1). NCBI lineage: Eukaryota > Metazoa > Chordata > Actinopteri > Clupeiformes > Clupeidae > Alosa > Alosa pseudoharengus. Next base: position 21,814,800 of record NW_027468565.1, on the reverse strand, counting down.
TTTTGAGTGATGGTGGAGGAGAGTTTTTCTGTCATCATCTCTCTACAGCTCTTCAATCGCCACGGATAACAGATTAGCATAGCGCTGAAACTGTGGTAAGTGGTGAGGAGCCTTCTTGTGAGATTATCTTGCGATTATCTGTGCGCAGCCCCATGGGGTACATTCTCTCTGCTTCACCTGCTCATTTCTTCACACACACACACACACACACACACACACACACACACACACACACACACACACACAGAGAGAGCGAGAGAGAGAGAGAGAGAGAATAAGCTGCTGACAGAGGAAAATCTCCATAATCAAGCATACAGCGATTGCACGCTCCAACATCTAGCTGTGGTGACAAGACGGAAACAAGAAGAACTACAACTGATGCTGGCGATAGTTTTCCAGTTAAAATAATCTCTACAGAAGCAGGGTTTGAACAGTGCCATGGGGGAGTCACAACAGGCCCCAGTGCAAGCTACCATGATGGGCTCAAGTGCACGATCAGTTACTAGTTTACACACACACACACACACACATATACATATATATATATATATATACACACACACACACACACACACACACATATATATATATATATATATATATATATATACTGTATATATATACACACACACACACACAGAGGGAAAATCTCCATAATCGGCCAATCGCATGCTCCAACATCTAGCAGCGGTGACAGAACACAAACAGAAGCACCGCAAGTGATTCTGGTGATAGCTTTCCAGTTAAAATAATCTCCAGTTTGAATAGATGGAGGTGCCATGAAAAAAATCTTACCCCCTCCCCAGCCTATTTATCTGTTTAGGGGCTGACTCTCTCAGATCAGCCAATGCAGGAGTGATTTCCTTTGAGGCGGTGATTTGTCTTTAGTGATGTGGGCCAGACTACCATGCGGCTCATTCTCTTTCTGCAGGTGAGCTGGAGTGTGTGTGTGTGTGTGTGTGTGTGTGTGTGTGTGTGTGTGTGTGTGTGTGAAAGAGAGAGAGAGCGTTCTACAAATCAGCAGCAGAACAGCTAAAACCCCCTCAGGATCTGGGGACTCTCTAAGCCTATGAAATTGAACAAATGCTGTCTCACAGTTTTTGTATTGATGTTTTGAGGAACTTGGTATAAAGTGCAGAAACAGTGTGGTGCATTTTAAATAATGTCCTCTCATTTTCTCCTTCAAGTGGCTGAAGGACCAAGGTGATAAACCTGTAACAAGAGAGAACAGGTAAGATTCATGCAGTATTTGGCAATATGATTGTAGCGCTACTCCTAGACCATTAAAGTGTCTCCTAAACAAATACATGCAAACATGCAAATGTTATGTAGAGGACTGTGAAGTGTATCATGGGATAGTGGTGGTGTTAAGGGTTAGTTGTCACCATCAAGGACATTTGAAAAGGGTGAAGGTAGAGTGTGGTTTCTTACACATTTTTCACTAAATGTGCCATCTCACTCTCTCTCTCTCTCTCTCTCTCTCTCTCCCTATCTACATATCTGTCTGTGAATGTAAACAGCAAGTAAAAAAGATGACTTCTTAAAAAGAACAGAAGAGCGGCAAATGATTTATATTGCTGCATAATGGCCCATTAAGGTTTAGAATTGCATCAGTTTAGTGGTGGCTCCCCTGCCCCTTTCAGCCGCAAAAAAAAAAAAAGAAGTCAATTCATTAGGAGCAGTGATGGGAAAACGCTCGCCATTAACAGCAACCTAATGAGGCTCAATTAATAACACAATGGCCCCCTCTTTGTCTCCGACGAGAATGGACCCAGCTACTTTATCAATGTGTGACATGATGGAGACTCAGACATCACAAGGGTCTGGAGGACACGATCACAACAGAGGTGGAGGAGATGCCCATCACAGGAGTGAAAAAGAGTGTGTGTGTGTGTGTGTGTAGTAGGGTAGATGAGGAGTTGACAGTAAGATCGTTAAGAGGGGAAATAGGTAACACTGTGTGCCAGTTGTAGAAGAAAACTCAAGCTCTTTGTGAAATGTGGGCGTTGTTCAAACACTGCCAGCCTGTCGGTGCCACTGATAACACTCATTTCATGAAGATGTAATGTGTGGCTCAATTGCATCAAAGATCTCAGATCTCTCTCTCTCTCTCTCACACACACACACACACACACACACACACACACACACACCAATCCATTTTGCTGATGCATGAAAATCACGGGCCACCTTTCTTGAGTTTCAAACTCATATCGACTTTCACAATCATCGGGGCCTCTCTGTCCAGTAATTGCCTGGGGAGAGTTTTCAGGGGCCTGGGCTATTTTTGGAGCGCTGCGCGTCCCAGACACCTATTCAACCTGCTTCCTTCTTGTCCCTGGGCCTGTTCACAATGAGTAATCAAAGTCCTTGAGAACACCTCCCTATCCCCCATTTTTTTTTGTTCACATTTGAGTGAGACACGTTGTTCACAAATAAAATGATGATAAATTGGCATCTTGCCGTGAAACAAATGACTTTTTTTTGTTTTGTGATTTTTTTTCTTAGCTCGCCAGGAGGCACTAGTGAAGTAATCATACAACCGCAATCAATTATTATTGACTGCCATTAGAGCGAGAAACCAGAGACAAAGGTCAGAGAGAGAGAGAGAGAGAGAGAGAGAGAAAGAGAGAGAGTGGACAAGGTAGAGAGAGAGAGAAGGAGAGAGGATGGACAAGGCAGAGAGAGAGAGAGAAGGAGAGAGAATAGACAAGTCAGAGAGAGAGAGAGAGTCGACAAGGCAGAGAGAGAGAGACAACAGAACATTCAAATCTATATCTTTGTTTATGGGCCTTTACACAGCTCTCCGAGGCCTTGCATGACAGACATGCATTTATTCTTTCTAGTGTGCTTGCAATCCATATGCAGGTGGTGTCCCAATAGCATTGTTCAAGCCTGCACAACCACATACACCTGGTGGGTACATGCATGCCTGCACAGAGACACACAGGCTTTGATGATGAGATTTACATCACTCTGACCCTTGCAGTCAATGTTTTATTAGATCTGCATGTATTTGTTTATTTGATGGGACAGCGCTGTTAAACTGTTAATACTACAGAGATTGCCATAATGGGTTAACTGTCACCTGTTGTCCCTGCTGTCTTAAAAAGGCAACCTAGAATAAAAGGAGATTACCAACAACAGATACCCGCACATTGGTGCCTTGACCAGTACAGTGCAAACCCATAAAACTATGAACACATAAAACACAATAAATAAAACACAACAAAAGTGATACAATGAAATACACACGGGTGCAAGGCAGTCTTAAATTCAACCGTTCTGTTCAGTGATTGCACATGATCACACATTACATATGTTCACATGATTCTTTTAAAGCAACACCAAAGAGTTTTTTGTACCTTAAAATAATGTTTCCAAAATTGTTTCAGTGGTTCATCAACTCGTAACAGGGTGAACGGCACTTCTGCATATTCGCTTCGCGGCCCTCTATCGGCTATAACTGCACTATGCAAGTTTGGCAGATCGGGTAGCGGATCTGTAGTTCGATTGAATGAGACATAAGGAACTACAAATTTGACTTGCATGATGTCGCAATACATCGTACTTTCGTAAAATCATGCAACATACTCTACCTTGTCTGTGGACATCGTTATTTGCAAAGCCGGTGCTGGATAAACAAATAGCGTGCGTGTGACAGAGGAAAAGTGCTTTGCCGTTGCTTTAAGTCTGAGGGTAAACTATTCCAGAACTGAGTTGCACAGACTTTTGTGCACTTGTGGATCTGCATCATCAAGGTCCCGGAAAGTGTTACCCTGGCCAGATGCAGGACACTCTAGGAAACTGAGCAATCTCACTTGACCCTCACAATTCAGCTTGGCTTGTGGTCCTACTCAGACAGAGAATCCAAATCAGTCCCAAAGAAGAGTTTGGTCGTGACAGCCAAGAGTAAACACAGGGGACTGTGGTCTGTGCCAGCTGTAAGGGATGACCTTGCAGTTCAGTTCTAATGAACAGTAGAGAGATGAGAAAAGAAGTCTGAGAAATAAAGAGAAAGTGTGTGTGTGTGTGTGTTTGTGTGTGTGTGTGTGTGTGGGGGGGGGGGGGCAGACAGACAGACAGAGAAAACAGAACACATAGGAGGGGAAAGAGAAAAGCTGTAGGCAGAGTGAGAAGTGAGAGAGGGACAGAGTGATAGAGAAAAAAACATTAAGTGAGATAGAGAGAGATGGAGAGATACTTGATACTATAGATAGAGAATGAGTGAGTACAGAAAGTTAGTTCCACTGCACTGTACATCATCTCATTACACTTACAGTAAGTACAGTAGGTGGATTTATACTTAAACCTCACACAAGTGCTCTCTATGTCTGCATATTTATCTATCTATCTATCTATCTATCTATCTATCTATCTATCTATCTATCTCTCTGTGTTCTACCTCTCTTTGTCTCCTTGTGGATCTCTCATGTTTGTTTTCGTCGTGTCTTGAGAACACACAGGCAGACAGTAGAAGCAGGGGAGAGAGCGAGAGCTGCCACAGACAGTTTATGTTTGCCTTCCTGTTTGTGCGCTCATTAGGTTCAGTTGGTTCAGTGGGAGACGTACCTTGCTCCGCCATGCTATTTCTGAAAGCGGTAAACAGACTTGCCAATTACGTCAACACTTAAATGACATTACCGGTCAGGGGAGAAACCAGGGCTGTAGTGGTAAAATAAGAGGTGGGTAAACTATGAATTCTGTGATCACGGTGAGGTGGACTGCGCCATGCAGTATCAGATTTTTTAAAAAGACATTCAGAACATGTTTGATGATGGTGGAGGTTATTGTCCAATGTTTATAACAATACCAGTGGTATTAAATGGTTCTTAGAGTCTGGTGAGACTAACTATAATGGGCCAATTCTCGCTTCTGATGGCAGATTTAAAGGTATATTCCACAATTCTAATTCAATAACAAAAAAGAATAAAAATTCAGCGTACTTTTGAAGCAATTTTCAGCGTTAGCAACACTGAGTCGGAGTTCACTAACTAAACACTTCTGTTACTGGAGAACATTTGCATCCTCAGGAAACAGCAGGAGGTGTGGTGCTGTTTTTAATTACCACATTGCAATTAAAATCTGATAATGAACTGATATAATTATAAGACTGTTAGGTCTGAGTTCAAACAGTAACCTTTTGGATCACTATTATTTAATGCCATTTTAAATGTTCTCAGAGAATTACTCTGACGAACTACAATGTGCATGATTGTCAAGTTCCAGCGGGAATCTGTCTGCGATTAATTGAGAATCTGCAGCTCTCCTGTCATTCCTGTTTGAGGCATAACATGTGTTGTTTTGTTTTGTTTTGCTTTGAGGGGGTGGACAGAGAGCAGGCCAGGAGGACAGTGTAATTAAAGACAGACATGCACTGCACGGCCCACTAGCAAGCATGCTGGAAAAGCGCTCAGCATCCGAGTAACTCCTCCTCCTTCCCAAAACCCTGTTCAATGCCCACTCTCAGCTTAATGAAACAAGACACACACCAGAACACCAAACACACCGATTCGACATTTAGATGTACACACATATACACACGTACACACACGACACTTGCACACACACACACACACACACACACACACACACACACACACACACACACACACACACACACACACACACACACACACACACACACACACACACACACACACATATATACATATACATAGATGTACACACACATACAGTATATGCACACACACACACACACACACACACACACATATACATATACATAGATGTACACACACATACAGTATATACACACACACACACACACACACACACACATACACATATACACACGTACACACACGACACTTGCACACACACACACACACACACACACACACACACACACACACACACACACACACACACACACATATATACATATACATAGATGTACACACACATACAGTATATACACACACACACACACACACATTGCACACAGACACACACACACACACACACATGCTCATTACACACAAGGTTAAAGTGCAGACTGACAAGATGCCCTGTGGGCCCATTCCACTAATCACAGCTCAAGGCTTTGCTACATCTCTCACAGACTCGGCATCCTATTAGTGAAACAGAATGTGTTGCACTCAACTGGACTCGGAAAAATAAAAACAGAATTTTTCAGCAAACTGGGAAACTAGAAGTTTACAATGATACCCAAAGCACTGATTTGTAATAATTGAAGGGCCTTGGTTTAAATAAATGTTGTATCTGGATGTCAGCCTGAAAACTTTTTTGTTTTCTCATAAATTCTGACCACATTTTTACTATGATGTAAACAACCACCTATAATATAGTATAGTAATATAATAATTATTACAATGGGCATCAGTTGTTGACAAAAACAAGAAAAGTGACACATGCAAACCATGATTTGTTCGAGTTCAACTCTAATTCACCATTGCAATAAGCCAGCCTTCCTGTCTAGGGAGCTGGCCAGGCAAAGGCAGCAGTGGTCATTGTAATCCATCTGGTGTTTTAACTGCACAGTTGGACCCCATCAGGAGATATTAACCCATCTCAGTTGTGGTTAAAGTGAGGTGGCCGAGAGGGGAGAGGGGGGAGATAAAGCTCGAGCCTCCTTATCGCTGCATGAGTCGTGGTCACTGGATAAGTACAAGACCTCAAGCCAGGGTCAATACGGAGATCAATTAAGCAGGCGGATAATCAGCTGCTGAGGAAAAACAAAATAACAAAACACACACAGACACACACACACACGCACACACACGTACACACACACATACACACACACATACACACACACACACATGCACGCACACACACACACACACATATGTATGTACACACACACTCCGTGATGGTCCTGGATAGAGAGTCAGACAGCTGAATTAAATTATTCTCCACAAGGGTACCCTGCTCTCTCTTTCCTGAAAACTATTTCTCTCTTCCTGTCTCTCCCTCTTGCACAAATTCTCTCTCCCTCATTCTCACTCTCTCACACTAACACACACACACACACACACACATACAGTACACACTAGGTGTGGACAGACAAGAAAGGACGTGAGGTTCTTTGAAGCACCGTGCCGAATAGAACAATTACTGTTGCATGTAATCATTAAGCTAAAGACAGTTGGGAGCCCTTTGTGTGAGGGGAAAAAAACTATCCAGGCACACACACACATACGTTCTCTCTCCCTCTCTCTCTCACACACACACACACACACACACACACACACAGTCTCACATCCTCACAGAGGAGCTTCGGTGGAGATGCAAAAACATGTAGAGAAACATTTATCACACAATTTAGTGTGAAGTACTTAGGAGCATACAGTCGATGTATTTTATATGGTGTTATATTAGCACCAGCGATGCATGCTATTTGGTGTTATATTAGCACCAGCGATGCATGCTATTTGTCTTTACATGATGTGAGGGGAGATAGCATGTAACCCTGCTAGCTGAGCTAATGGAATGAACATGTGACAAGTTCATTTTAATTTTTATGAATTTTCATAAATCATTATTGAGCCCAAACCGAGGCTGGGTTGTTGTGATTGCATGTAAGTAAAAATATATTTTTTTAACAACTCAACTGTGGTTTGAATGATATTACCTAGGATGCACAATTAACATCACAAGAGACATCCTTTACTTGTAAATGAACAAACTTTTCGCATATTCTTTTTGAAGCCGCTTGCACATACACACACCCTGCACACAAAAACACACACACACACACACACACACACAATCACTCTCTCTCACTCTCTCTCTCTTACTCTCTCTGATAGGACAACTCTTCCGTCTGAAGCAATGAGCTCCATCCAACCTCAGTCGTCCTCCTACAGTACGTCTCCCTGATGTGGAGTCACCAGAGCTGGCTAAGGGGGGTTAGAGGCAGCATGGAGACCCGCACAGTAGTGGGGTGGGCATGTTAGCCAGCCAGCCGGGATGGATCTATCTTATCTATATATCTTTCTCACTTTCTCTCTTTCTCTCTATATCTCCCCCACACTCTCTCTCTCCCTCCCTCTCTGCTTCTCTCTTTCTTGCCTCATCTCTTTTTCCCTTACTCCCACACTCTCTCTCTCCTTTCTCTTGTCTCTCTCTTTCCTCACATCACCTCCTCTCTCTCTCTTTCTCTCCACTCGAGGCGAGGGCCTGAGTTCAGATAATGAACCTCTCCACCACCTGGACCCCCCCCCCCACCCTTTCCCCGCCCAGTGCTGCTGCTGCTGCTGCTGCTGCTTCATGGACATAGACTCCCCCGCACAGCCACTAATGGGCCCTCAGTGGGAATTATTGCTGCTCCACAGTAACCGTCAGAGTGGCGGCGTCAAGCGCGGCAGCGTCTCGTCTCGCCGGATAAAAAAAAAGAAAAAGAAAAAAAAAACCCGATTTGACTCCTGGCTGCCCTCGGCCCTCTGGGCCAACCAAACAAATCACTTCAGTTTAAGAGGCCAGCGTGGTCCTGCTGCCTGCTCCTGCCTCCTCTGCCCACTTGTCGTGTCCTCCTCCTCTCCTCTCCTCTCCTCTCCTCTCCTCAGCTCACTCACTATTTCACACTCTTTCTGACAATTTATATATCATTCTCTCCATCTCCATCGCTTCTCTCCATCCTTCACACACACACACACACACAGAGTGGATACTGAAGGGGAGGGGTGGGGGTGGGTGGGTGTCCGCCCAGGGAGAACTCTCTCTCCCTCTCTGTAGATGGTTGAGAGGAAGTGCATTTGCATTGGTGAACGCACAGGCTAACTGGTATGCAGTATTAGTCTGGTTTTATATATCCCCCCACACTCCCATAGTTCGTCAGCGTTAACAAGGTTAAATGGTATATAAAACACACACACACACACACACACACACACAGGCAGAGAAACACAAACATACACTCACGGAAGGTACAAAGATTCCTCTGAAAAGATGCAGAGGACACATACAGATTTAGTCCTACATCTCATATCGTAACACCCCCAATTATCACCACTTTTGTTCAGAAATTCTAAAACAACGATGTTTTTTAACACTTCAAAATAACATTTACTAAATGAACCGGTGTGTAGATTTGAACAAAGTCTGGTTTGGTTCTTAACGGGAGCATTTACTGCCTGAAATATCCGATTTTGTTTACCACGCTCGGAGTTATAGTGCTGGCCTGATGGGTCGCCTATTTACACCGTTTCAACGGCACATGGACGGTTAGACCGAGAATTCTCGTCGTGAAATTAAAATTCCACTGGAGCTCCAAGCGGATGTGTACACGCAGCCTTACAACACTGTTTACAGCTCTTCGAGTCACGGTAAAATGTCATTTTTGGTACATAGCTAATTTAGATACACCTATGGTGTGGGTAGTTGCGTTTCTATAGGAGTCCGCTGTCTTGGTTTGTATAGAAATGGATATTAAGTGACACATACACGCAAGACGGCGGAAATACGGGACCGGTGGAAATAGGGGGAGTTACGATACGCTGTTTAGATTATCTGTATTCTGAGAAAGTATATCCATACTTATGATTGGTCTCTTGCTCTGGAGCACATTTCAAACTGCCTGCATCATCTTCATTTAGTGTGTGTTTACTTCAAAGATTACACATCTTTAATTCAACTGCACTTGGCAAGGTTGCACTGAGGCGCATGCTATGCTCTCTGATGTTTTGCCTGCTCTATGCTTTATTTTTTTGTTATGGAAGTTGAAGTTCACATGTGCACTCACTCTTTGCACAGATAAAGCAAAACTGTGCTACATAGAGAGAGAGAGAGAGAGACAAACAAGTGTTCAACAGTACATTGATGACATGGCTGGATATCTACAATTTAATCTGCTGCATAAAACAATGTGAGTGAGTCATTCTCAATGCTCAAATTCCTCTTTAAATGATTCACAACCCTCGGAAGAAGGCCTCTGTATGCTTACAGTGTGCATCACCCAGGAACCAGTGAAAACAAGACCTTTTGAACTCTTCGAAAGTGGAAGCAGGGGGTCACCCAAGGGCAGCTCTTGCCTGGGATTCATGTAACACCATTTATTTTTCTCAATTATGGAGAAGGAGGCTAAGAGAGGTACGAAAGTGTTTCTCGTTTGTAGATTTATTGCCTATTCACTTACAGAGTACTAAAACAGCAAACACTCTACCTACCTACCCATTCTACCTTTACTCTACTAAAAACACAGACAGCCAGCATAGACGAGTAAATCATATCTAAGCATACCATACCTACGACATAGACACAAAACACAAGAAAATGTTCAGCTCCACACAACCGGAAGCTGTGTACGCTGTCCTTGGTCCTGAAATCAGTAGTTGGGTGTGCAGCAGCGGGAGATACAGTAATTCAGTCATATATTCTGCAGATTATCAAAATAAACACCTTGGTATTAACATTGCCGTTTGGTGTGGTACCACTTAACCTGGATAGTCCATCTAAAGAGACTTTACAGATGTTTCATTGAAATTCATGTTAAAATTGACCAAATAAACCAAACCTAAGCCATAACCCCACCCTTAACCATAAATTATCAACAGAATGTCAACAGAAAGTTTGTTTATAATCTGAGGATTTAGATAAGAGTCTCTATGACCCCATCCCAGTAATATCTTGCCCTAAGGCCAACTAGTACTCCAATGCCAACACTAACCCTAATCTGGAACTGTATTCCCAAATGGGCTCTGCCAATCCCTACCCTGGGTAGCATGTTGTGGTAGTGGTGAAAGTGGTATGCTTTAATTAATAGGAATAGAATTCAGATAGTTACACAAAGATATCTGGCCATGCTCTGAGAACAGCTATCCTGTATCACAAGGAACTGAACATCTTATTCTGTTTGAAACTTTCAAAAATGGCCTCATTGTGTGTGTGTGTGGAAGCAGGTCAGTGAAAGTGCTTGGTGTGGAGCATCCAGTGGCCAATCAGATCTAGAGTTCCTTCCCTCTCTCATCAGCCCCTCCTCTGGAGATGGTCCTGGACAGAGAGAGTCAGACCCTGCTCTCTCTCTCTGTCTCTCCCTGTTTTCCTGTCTCTCCTTCTTGCACACATCTTCTGTCCCTCACACAAACACTCTCTCTCTCTTGCTCGCTCAAAGACACACACACAAATTTTCTCTATTTTTCTCTCTCTCTCTCTCGCGCTACAACACATACACACACACACACACACACACGCACACACATTTTCTCTCTTTGTTTCTCTCTCTCTCACGCTACAACACACACACACACACACACACACATTTTCTCTCTCTTTCTCTGATGGTTGTCAGGTCAGTGTCAATGCAGGGCCATTTTATATTTGATCTGCTCCTGTTCTCCTGCTCTCAGATCAAATCAGTTGAGACGAAAGCAGGAAGTACAGGTAGTGCACAGGAACACTTGGTCCTTCCACTCAGTGAAGGGAGAAATTATCAGGTTGCTATGACACTGTGTGGAAAATAGTTAGGTTTAAATGACTGTCCAGTGCTGGCTTTGGGTGGTCTGAGGCAAGCTGATAACGTTTCAGCATGTTCTTTTCTTTGAATTACATCCAGACAGCTGAATATGGTCATCCTGAATGAATTTCTTTGTCCTATGTAACTAGAGTCCCATCAGTGTAGGGCAGGGATCAGGCAGGGATGTGTGTGTGTGTGTGTGTGTGTGTTTGTGTTGTGTGTTGTCTCACCCATGATAAATGAGACCACCTCACATGTATGTCCTGAATGGATCCAGCCTCTATAAAGGCCTCTAGGCATAATATACTGGTGGATCATCACAAACTAATCGTTCTTGTGTTTGGGAGTCTTGGGCACATGTTTAAACTTGTTTTGCGTGAGCTCCATTGGTGTCGACCAAGAAAGCCAAATACCAAAAGTCTAGTAAGGTATTGCTCCATTTCTGCCATAATAGACATTGTATCCATTTGGAGATGAAGATGCCATGTCTTCCCATAACCACTAGAGCAGAAAGCATGAATAACAGAAAGCAATTTGTATTTGATCAGACCTTTGTAAACCTGGATCATACTTCCATCAATGTTTGGATCTGATATTCCTCCCCTGTGTTGAGACCCAAATAAAAGCATGGCTTCTCATATCACTGCTATGCAGATGACACACTCTCTCTGTCCTTTCCCCCTGATGGCCACTCAGTCTCTGCACAGATCTTTTATTGGCTCTCAGACATATCTACATGATGAAGGCACACCACCTCCAGCTGAACCTCTCAAAAATTGAACTGCTGGTCCTCCCAGCCAAAAGTACTATACACTATGACATCAACATACAAATTGACTCGCTTGCTCATACCAGGGTAGCGAGAAACTTAGGAGTCATGATCGATGACCAACTAACCTTTTCTGATCACATTGCCTCGGTTGCCTGGTCGTGTCGCTTTACACTTTACGACATAAGAAAAATCAGGTCTAACCTGACTCAATATGCTACCCAACTCCTGATACAGGCTATGGTCATCTCGCCTGTACAGTGAAACCTTTTCAGATGATCCAGAATGCGGCGGTGGGCTTGGTGTTCCATCAACCCAAAGGCACATGTTATGTTGGTGTTCCATCAACCCAAAGGCACATGTTATATTGGGTGGTGTTCCGTCAACCCAAAGGCACATGTTATGTTGGTGTTCCATCAACCCAAAGGCACATGTTATGTTGGTGTCCTTATAGACCCTTTCAAGAGAGTTCCATTATCAGCATCATAGTTGGCCCCACAAGGCTTCCTTTTTAACATTCCATATGTTATCTTAATGCAGAGGAAGTAGATTGGGGCCCAAATAGAATGTTCAAGCATTGTTTTTGTTTTTATTGTTGAAAGGGTCTATAGGCTTATGCTACCTCCCAATATGCTACCTCCTGTGTGTGTGTGTGTGTATGTGTATGTGTGTGTGTTTATGTTTCTGCTTCTCTCTCGCTACCAGTCCCTACCAGAGCATGGTCATCCCTTTCTACCTTCAAAAACTCCGAAAGACCCAGTTCTTCAGAGAGTAACTCCTCTCCCAGCACTACCAGCAACTGGACATGCTACATCTAGCACTTACCACTAGACTATCGCCTTCTAGAACTGTCTCTTGATTCTATGTGAGTAGTACTTATTGCTGCACATGGCCTTGTACCCTGTACCTTTGTAGTTTTCCTTTTTGAAAGTAAATAACTAAATGTAAATGTGAAAGCATTAACATTCTGTGTGTGTGTGTGTGTGTGTGTGTGTGTGTGTGTACCCGCTTGTTTGTGCAGTTTCTGATAGACACCTTGCCCTAGTATCGTGGGTCACGCCAGAGTCAGGGCTTGTCCGCGGGCTTCTCCACCTGGCCTTAAGTCATGGCGACGGAGCGCTGGCGGGGCGCTGAAGTGGGAGGAAAAGGCCGGGCTCTCCGCGGCCAGAAAGGTCAAGGCCAAACAAACAGGAGCAACTCTCCGCTGCCATACATTAGCCCCCGTGCGGTGAAGATTGGCGTGGAGCCAGGGGAGAATGAGTGGCTACGCAGCCAGGTTAGCGTAAAATATAACTATTAAACCATCCGCCCACTTCCAGTGCACTTGTTCTGTCTATGCCAAAGCCAGAGATGTACGAATACATGAGGGAGAATATGGAGAATAATATCTGCACATTTCTAAGGCTGGAGAACTGAGTCAGAAGATGACAGATGACAGATGATGATGAATGGTCTCACTACTTTCTTTGTGTGTGTGTGTGTGGATTTACACCTGTGTGTGTGTGGGGGGGGGGGGGGGGGGGTCTGTGTGTCTATGTCTGTGTGTACAATAGAAAATTCACAAACACAGAAAGAAAGAAAGATTTGGACCGTAGGGGGTTCAAATACAACTGGCGTTCCAAGCAGCTGAAACTCCCACAGCTTGGCCAGCCTGAGGGGAAGCACATTAGATAAGTACAAGGCTGCAGCTGTGTGTCTGTGAGTGTGAGCGTGTGTCTCTCTGTATCTGAGAGTGTGTGAGCCAGTGCCTTCTCGGTGTGCTTGTTGTTGCTGCTGCTGATGATATTTGCGAGGGTTGGCGATCTGTTGACTCAAGCCTCTGATGGAGAATGCCAAACCATGATAAGTGCCAGGCTTGATAAGTCAACTGTTTGAGAAGGTTTTATTCAATTAGGCAAGAAATAAAGCAAGGAGAGCGCAACAAAGATATTTTCCCCCCACACAACTTGGACAGGAGACAGAGACAAAGGCATGGGATTTCAACAGCAAAGATATCAGCAGCTTGCTAGGTTGAATAGAGCACAGCGAATGGTATTTGAATGTCTCTGCAGCAGTTCAGCATAGCCAGTAGCAGAGATCAGCAATGAGAGCGTGTTCCCTCCCGTTCCAACAAAGACAAAATTGATACCAAACTCACTGGCAGGTGTCGTGTTGATTCTGTATGTAGAGCATCTTTGGTTGTGTGTATGTGTGTGGGGAGTGTTTCTGAAAGAGGGCATGTTGGGGGTGGGTGTTGTGCATGCAAATGTGTGTGTCTGTGTGTGTGTATGTGTGTGTGTGCATGAGAAAGAGAGAGAGAGAATTAGATTTTTTGCGCTATCATATGCCAGGGACTATTGAAAGCATGTTTAATCAGAGGACCATTAACAAAAGCATATGGACACATTCACCACCTCGGCTTCATTCCTCTATCCCTCCCTTTCTCTCATTAACTCTCCATCTCTCTCTCTCTCTCTCTCTCTCTCTCAATCTCCCCTTTACTGGGATTAATGCCAGACAGCTTCACCAGCCCCATGCCCTCTGTTCCATGTCCAAAGAATACATTACCTACAGTATCTGTTTACAAAAATCCCAGCACTGCCACAGCAGTCAGCTAGCACAGAGCCCAGAGAGTGCAAGCTTATGGGCTAACACACGCTGATAGATATTGCACTTGTCAGGCCAGCTATGCAGCATGACGACGCTTACACCGAGGACATGTGGAGAGGGAATGCAAACCAGTGATCTCTAAAGAAAGTGGGTTATTCTTCAGAGATCAGTGATGCGAACGCTTGTCAGAGACGACTCCCTCAGATCAGAGAGATGTCCAGAACCATCTAAACGTGGTCTGGCTGCTTTGGCTTGAGGGCCATTAGCGTTATTTATTTCTCTGGCATACACTGAACAGACCTTGTGGGCTGGAGATGCCGCGCACATGTGTGTGTGGCCCACAGCTTGCATGGCAGATGGATACTATAGGAGTCTCCGTCCCATTCCAGAATGGGACACGTACCAGTATTGTACAGTTATGGTTGTTCACATGAACTGAAAGCTAATTCTGAGCGCTCAGTCTGTTCAGACTCAATACATCCATGTCATACTTGATTAATCCTTATCATACATTTGCTTAATGTATTTTTCTATTTTATTGAGATCACAGCCTGTAGAATGGTTAAGCATATGATTCATATGATCTTACATCAGTGTGACAAAAAGAATTAACATGCCTCTACTATTTAATAGCTTTTTACGGATTGTCAAAAGGTTGAGGGTCTTTTAGGGTAGACACAAAGGGGAAGCAAGGAGATATGAAATGGCAAAAATGTCTTGCAATTTATTCACCAGGGATTTTCAGGTATCCAAGTGTGAATGGAAAAGAAAAAGAGAGAAAAAAGAAATAATAGAAAATATATTTACATATATTTATAAATATAGGCAAAAGTCTTGATCAAAATAAGTACAGCTTATTTCCCTCCCTCAGCTGTGGATATGTAACTGCAGGAGAGCACAGACATTGCTTCCTTCTCTTTCAAAGTTCTCCCCCCACAACTTACATCCCACTTTCCGTTCTTTTAACAGGGAAACACCCCAAACACACCCCAAATTGGATCACTCCATAACAAGCACTAAACACAGGGGTGTTTCCATTGTACAAGAGAAAAGATGGTAGTACATTAAATTAAACTGTCTTAGTAAAACTATTCATTTCATCAAGCCTTCAAATATGACATTTACATACAACAGTTACATACAACATCATGCACTGTTAACTTTTTAGAACAGTTCATTCGTTTTGCGAGGACGCAACCATGTCACTACCAAACCATATAGCTTTACTGGGATGAAAGCACACTTCCCTAAAAGAGCTTGGGAAACAGAGCACCAGGGAGAGCTACCATGACAGTATGAAGTGAACCCTTAAAAAACCCTTGAAAGTTAGCTCTTTAAAGCGGCAGTTGGCAAGATTTTTTTGATCATATTCACTGAAACCAACACTATGCTTCGACAGAACATAACATAACATAAATCAGCTGGTTTTAGAAAAAAACCCTGCACTTCTACCTTCACCTAGAGCCTGTTATTTGTTTTGCTCCCAGTTCTTCTGGTCCAATCAGAGGGCTGTTTGAGCTCTGACAGATGAACAAGTCAAACCACATTGAAAATTCCCCTCAACCTCAAGACAAATTGACATAGAGAGCTCCGCTGACAAACTAAACAAAATATCAGCAAAAATGAATCCTCTCCACTTTTCATGGAGCAGAGTGCCTCTAGTGGCCTTTGAGAACAGCAGAGCACCTCTAACGGTGTAGGGGGAGAACCAGCTCCCCATATGTATAATTAATAAGGATGCTATGTGGCGTCCAAAACCTGGAGCACACACACACACACACTAGCTCCTGACTCACACCCATTGCACCTACACCCCTACAGCACTCGGATGTTACACTGATGGCTCCTATACTCCAGACTTAATTGAGGAAAATGGATGGATGAGCATACATGGCACTCAGGAAGCACTTACAGCCCCAGCATGTCACTGTTCCTGGGCGAGGCCATTAGCCAGGTTGGGTGAAGTGGGTAAAGAAAAGATTTACAGATTTCGATGAAAAAAAATGGAAAAGAAATGTAACTAGAAATGCAATTCCGAGGAATTACACGAGGGGATGCAGTCTGCTGGTTAGGGTGTTGGTGAGGCTGTTGAGCTTGCTGCTAGCTGGTTGGTAGGGTAATTGTGATAACCTGCAAAGGTGCTTATGGAGTAACCAAATTTGAATCTTGTGTGACATGGCATTCTTGAGATATCATACTCAAGGTGTTTTTGACCTTGACATTTGACCTTCAACCTCCAACTTCAACTCACTTCATCTTTGAGTCCATAAAAACACTCGTACCAAATTTGAAGCATGTACGTCAAGCCGTTCTGGAGATATAATGCTGAATGCATGAGATATGGCTGGGACTTTTATTTTGACACACAGGAAACACTTAACAGGATGTGTAGTTCAGGTAGAGCTAGATTGTATGCTTAGAAGCTGAGACAGTTGAATTCCTCACAGGTGACACCTGTGCCAGTGTTCTGATTAGCCTGGGAACTGCTCTGAGAACTACTTAACGAGCGCAGCTGGCTCTATTATGACATCACAGCCCCCATTCAAGTCTATGGGGGAAAAATACACTTTTAATTACAAATATCTCAAAAAGTATAACATTCTCAAAAATGAAAAACGGATAGGACGGTAAAGCCTTGGAAGATCTACAGAACGGTGCTTCAACCAAATTTGTACGTTAAGCGGTTTAGGCTGAATAGCGCGCACAAAAAGGTATAAAGAAAAATAATAATAATAACTAGAAATGCAATTCCAAGGAATTACCAGTGCATGAAAATGCTAAAGTTGTGATGTAAAATATCATGTATAGCTAAAACAGATAATACAGAGATGGTTACTACGTCGATGCTAGGATAGACATGGTGGTTGCATAGCTTAATAAAAGTTGATAGTTTAAAAGTAAACTGTTTAAAAGCTGAATGTAGATAGTTTAAAAGTTGTTGATAGACAGTAGATAGTTTAAAAGTTGTTGATAGACAGCTAGTTTAATAGATAGTTTAATGATAGTTTAAAAGTAGACCGTTTAAAAGTTGAAGGTAAATAGTTTAAAAGTTGTTGACAGACTGGAAGTTTAATGAATGTTGATATTCAAATAGTTTAATGGCTGTGTATAGGTAGATATTTGACGATAACTGAAAGTTGGAATGGCTCTAATGTTTGCTAGCAGTTATGCTAAGATTTTTAACTATGGTAACCATGCTACTTAGCTAATGTTTTATAGCAGTGCTAGCAATGCTAACATGCTAACCATGCTACTTAGCTAACGTTTTCTAGCAGTTTAATGAATGTTGATATTCAAATAGTTTAATGGCTGTGTATAGGTAGATATTTGACGATAACTGAAAGTTGGAATGGCTCTGATGTTTGCTAGCAGTTATGCTAAAAATTTTAACTATGTTAACCATGCTACTTAGCTAATGTTTTATAGTAGTGCTAGCAATGCTAACATGCTAACCATGCTACTTAGTTAACTTAGCTAACGTTTTCTAGCAGTTTTGATAAACATGCTAACTATGTTAGCAATGCTAACATGCTAACTATGTTAACCATGTGACTTAGCTAACCTAGCTTATCATTTTTAGTAGTTATGCTAACTATGCTAACTAGCATGTTAACAATGCTAACATCTTAACTATGCTAACCATGTTACTTAGCTAACTTAGCTAATCATTTTTAGCAGTTTTGCTAAAAATTTTAACAATGTTAGCAATGCTAACATGCTAACTATAATAACCATGCTAACTAGCTACAGTGGGTAAGAGTCATAGTTGATGACAAGTAACAGTTACAATGGCTGAACAGTTAAAAAGTTCAGTAGTTTAAAGGGTTAAATTGTTTAATAGTGAAATATTGTAGTGAGGACTTTTATTTTGAAACAGTTTTTGGCAGAGGAAGCAGTTGAACAGGATGTGTAGTCTTAATAGGGCCAGTGGGTATGCTTATAGCCTGAGACTGGCAGTTGATCCAGGTGGCCTGAACACCTGCCATAGGATTCTAATTGCTTAACGGCCGTATTATGATGTCACAATCGGCAATGTTAAGTCTATGGGGATTTTTAAAAAGTTTTTCTTTAATAGTTTAAAAAGTATAAAAGTTTCAAAGTTGAAAAGACATAGCAGCTTGGTCCGTTTGAATACTTACATTACAAAGTTTGAATGAAGTTTCTAAATTAAACTGTTCAAAAGAAATTGCGTACGGAAAAAGTGGTAAGCGGAATAATAATAAGAAGTTGTTGTTGTTGCCTAGGAAGAACAGTACAGTGCATTTTCATGCACTGTAATAAGAAGTCTCCGGATTTCAATAGAGGGGATGCATCCCCTCTAATAAGAAGTCTCCGGATTTCAATAGAGGGGATGCATCACCTCTAATTAAAAGTGCATCCTACAGGACAGCAACAATACCCACCCTCTGGAAAACCATCATCACCAACACTGGAACCCCCCAAGGTTGCGTACTCAGTCCCTTCCTGTACACACTTTACACAAATGACTGCCAGAGTTCACTACCCAACACCACTTACTACAAATATGCAGATGACACCGCCATAGTAGGACTACTTACAGACAACAGCAACCATCACAGCTTACCACCAGTCCATCACAGATTTTGCACTGTGGTGCTCTGATAACTACCTCCAACTCAACATTGACAAGACAAAAGAACTGGTCATTCATGGATCAAAATCACCCCCTGGACTCACTCACATCATCATCCATGGCCAACCAGTTGCACAGGTCAGCACTTTCAAATATCTTGGTCTCACCATTGACAATAAGCTTAACTTCAATGAACATGTCACCATCACACAGAAACGTGCACAACAGAGACTGCATGCAATACGCTAACTAAGATCACTGTATGTTGCCCCCCATCTCCCTCTGCTACTCTACAAAAGCATCATCCAACCCCTTCTACTCTATTGCTCCCCCTGTTTCTTCACCATACTAAATGTCACCAGCAAGAACAAACTCGTTAAAATCTCACACTTAGCATCCAAGATAATACAGCTTCCCAACTGGGGGGGGGGGGGGGGGGGGTATGGGGTGTGTTATGTTATATGTATGAGGCTGTGTATATCCTGCATGGAATGTAATAATGATATGTGTGAAAAAGAATATCCTTATAGGACAAAAAAGACTCTATACTACTATACTATACTATACTATATACATCTTGCTATGATTCAACCATACCCGTTACCTCTCAATGATTCTCCCTGTGGAGAGAAAAGTGTCTATGATTATAACTGTGCTTCATCAAGTTCTCTGGCATTGGTGGCATCTTCCATTCATTTCTAAAACGTTTCTTTCTTGAGACTTCAGTAAAGACTGACACTAACCTTCACAGCCTCTGCCTGTTGTTGTGAAATGGAGGGTGCACTTTGTTACTTTGTTTACTTCACTGCTGACAAAAGAAAAATAAATGGCCAAAAAACAAGAAGCCAGAAAACAACAGGAAGGGCTAGGCACAGTCTGCATCCTGTTTACAATGCAAGTGCAGGGAGGTTCTAAGAAAACCAGAGCGTTGAGAGAGTCACTGTATGCATGTACCATTAAATGCCCCTTGGGTACTTCTGGAGCATTTACCCTCTGGCAGGGGCAGGAGGCAAACCAGGCTGAAGAGCGGGAGGTATTTTGGGGTGTATAGACTGGAAGCTCGAGTCTAGAGGGGGATAGACCTGAGGCTGCAGGCCACATAAGCAGTTGAAGCAGCAGTGGTCATGTCTGGCAGGTGGATTTAGAATGCTTCTGGTCAGGCAGGTGTGTTTAGTGACATGGCACGGGCAGAGTGACCTAACACATGGCCAGCTTTGCATAGCTGATATGCAGCTTGGAGCTTGTGAGTGAGATCATGAGGCTGCCACGCCTCTCTGTCCTACACACACACACACAAACACACACACACACACACACATGCACACACACTTCTCTACCCGTCTTCCAGGAAAGTAATCATTTCAGTGGCGCCACTCACTAACTGATGGGTGCCAGGGGACCGCAGCAAGTTCATCCTCAGATGAAGAACATCAACTTGGCATCTGAGAAGAGAGACAGAGATGGAAAGAGAGAGAAAGAGAGAGAGGGATGCCAGTGAGAGAGTAAGATGATATAATGAAAATGTAACTGAAAAGAAAAAAAATAAAGAGAATTAAACAACAAATTAAACTAAAATGTAACAGAAGAAAGTTTGACATTTAGCCGAGAAGTTTACATTTACTGTGTGTGTTCGTGGCATATGTGCCTGTGTGCAGGCGTATGCATGTGTGTGTGTGTGTTTGTGCACTGTGTGTGTACGTGCGTGTGGGCACATTTGTGTGTATATGTTTCTACGTGTGCGTATATGTACAGTATGTGTGCGTGGTAGTGTGAGTGTGTGTGTGTGTTTGAGCGTATATACCTGTGTCTGAGTATACGTGTGTGAGAGAGTGTGTGGGCGAGTGGCTTTGCATTAGCGACAGACAGTATGTGAAAGAAAGACAAAACTGCAATTCTTTGAGCAGAACACAGAGAAAATGTGTAGGAGCACAACTGGACCGTCACTAAGGGCAGTCTGAGACAGCCAGCATGGCAGGAGGTGACTAGTGGGCCATTCAAGTGTGTGTGTATGTGTGTGTGTTGTTCATGGTGCAGGTAGATTTAGTTCCACCTGTCCGGGCTGCTTCACCCTGCCAGGGTTAAGGACAAACTGAACACTCAGCTAGAGGAACCCCTGGGGACCAGTGCCTGGCTGAGGTCACAACGAGCACACAAGGGGTAGTGAGGACAGGAGTGGACACAAAGAGTTATGTAAAAGGAGGAGGGAAGTGTGTAGGAAAGAGAGAGGGATGGAGAGAGAGAGAGAGAGAATAAGACCTTTTGTGAAAACGAATAGTGACATAAGAGAAAGTAGCCCAACTGTCTCATCAGCGCAGCAGTTCAGTGTACTAAAGATGATTGCATTATGTTGTTCTCTGGCATGAGAGCAACAGCACACACACACACACACACACACAGATAGAGAGATAGAGAGAGAGAGTCTTTTTAAAACATTTTAATGAAAAATGGCATGTCCAAAATTATTCATACCCATTTTAAATAATTAATGGAAACATTAAACATCAATATTTGCCAGGGGTATAAATAATGTTGTTCCTAACAGTACATGCAGCCTGGCTTTATCCTTGAATCCAAAGCCCATCTGCCTCCAAGATCCATTCAGTTCAAACTTTGAGTCTGAGTAGCCCTGGCTGGTAGTTGTGTCCCACCACACATTACCTGCATGGTTTGTTTTGCACCAGACCGAGACCACCTCCTCGTCCCCTCAACTGTAGTCCACTTGAAAGTGTTTACTGTATTTGCTCCAGCCCAAACAAATCACAACCAGGGGTGTCGGACTGGGGGTAAAACCAGTACTGATTACTAGGGCCCCAAGAGGAGGGAGGGCCCTTGGAAAATCTGGAATGTATTTTTACCTGGATATTTTAATTTCCTAATTAAATTTCATAATAAATGTCAGATAAAATGTAAAGTTAGTGTATTGGCTGAATAACTTGGTAGACTGACTGACTACATTTTGTATACAAACAAGTGATTGCTATCTAAGGTCTCACCCACCCCTTTCTAATGCACCAAATGGTTTAGTCCATCTGCACCATGTTGTTTATGCTAGTTCAGTTAAGCCTCAGTGCTAGTAGTGGTGGTGGAGTGCAAACTATGCTGCTGTACAAATGTCTTTCTCCAAGAAAGCTAAAACAGGCCACCAAAAAAGAAAGGAAAGACAGGAGAAGGAGAGAAAACAAAATGAGGGGAAACAATAACAGACTTATTTCCAAAGAAAGGTGAGCACAAACTAGAACACAAAATCCATGATGCTTAACTGCTTGAATATCTCTGTGATCGTTAGTGCTAAAAACATACTGAGACAACCCATTGGAAAAACAGAAAATACACTTTTAAATGATCCCTTGGTTATGCATGTTACCTGAGGTAAAGGCTAAATAAATAAACTGTAGACTAACTACGCTGTTTGCATACAACATACCATTATAATAGTACCCTAATTTGAAACCTGTTTAACTTTAAATTAATAGAAGAGAAGCTAGAAAGTAAGCAGAGCAATGCAGAATCCTTTTTACCAGAGGACCCAGGACTATAGCCAGAGAAATTAACAAATGATACGACATGTCATGTACCTTCAACTTAACCTTAGTAACCACAGCAAAGTAGGTTAGAGAATGTTGGGAAAGGAGTGTGGTCATAAGCATACATCACAGATTATTAACCTAATTTAAGCATTACAGTTAATAGTTATTACCCTCAGTTAGGCCTACAGACTCATTGGTGCGATTATTAAAATTATTTTTTTTTTTTGGGGGGGGGGGGGCATAGGGGCCCATCAGGACTGCCTATGCATAGGCCCCAGGATCTTGTGTTACGCCCCTGATCACAACAGGGGAAAAGTGACCCAGGGTCTGTTTGAACTACACTAAAAACACCCTAGCTGAAAACACCCTGTGGGGCCCAAATTTGGGGACTGCTTGTTGGTGGCTTGAGGTAAAGTAATAAATAAACAAATGAACCTTCTAATGGTCCACCCCTGCCTTTAAACACCCACGCTTATCTCAAACCATACAGTTTATTGTGGGCTACTATGAAACAAACCACTCGACTGTTGCTGTTGGCAGTATGTGTACTGTACATATTCCAGTCTGTTTATTGAGGTTAGCCTTTGTGCAATTGTTTTCCAGGTGATATTACTGAACATAATTAATTAGCTATTGTTACAAACATAATGTGGCAAATTATACAACGCGCCATCCACTGTTAGACTCCTTTTTGTTAAACCCATCAGCAATTTACCCTGACTTAATTAACATTGCACATAATCACCAGAGGTGTGTGTGTGTGTGTGTGTGTGTGTCTGAGCATTCGGTATCTGGTTGTGTGTGGGGGTTAAGGGGTGGGAAGTTAAAGTATTTTATTTTGTTCACAACAAAGTACTCAGGCTTGGTTGTGCATGTGAGAGAGCAAGACTGTGTGTGTGTGTGTGTTTGCCTGTGGTGGTGGGAAGTTAAAGTATTTTATTATGTTTCAGCAAAGTGTTCAAGCTAGGTTGTGTGTGTGTGTGTGTGTTTTCTTTTATACATTTTTCGCTCCTCATATTATTGAAAGACCTGAACAATGAATGCAAATAATGTAGGTAGATTTGTTCTTATTTGTAACCGAGCTGTATCAGACTTTACAAAGCAGATAAATCACATAAATTAATGGGGCTCTATGAGGGGAATTCGTAACACCAAACAATGGTAGAGTTGTGGACTGGAAGTCCTGCCCTGTAATGTAATTAGCCAATCGTATTGTTGGAAACGGCATGATTGACCTTTTGCCCTCACGTCACCATAGCAATAGCCATGCCGTGAAAGTTGGTGCATTCGGATTGAGCAAGTTGATGTCTATTTTAGCCTAATTTGGGCGATTTTGAGGAATATATTTACATCATTCCATTCAGATTTAAAGAAGGATTCACGTGATGTACTTTTAATGTCTCTGTGGTCTATTTGGAGATACGGATGTTTCCCCGTTCATTTGATTTGGAGCCTGAACTTTAGTCCTGTTAGTGCGAAATAACTGCCCGGAATTACCTAAATGGTCGTCGGGTGGCTGGACTTCCCTGAAAGGACTTTGGCTCTACTGCAGTAGCCTACTCAGGGATTAGAGTTTGTTATCTATAAAGCAAACCTAGCTCTTGACATATCTACACAAAGACGCAGTCAAATGATATGGTAGTTTTCAAACATGACATTAGTTCAGTGAAATGTGAGGTGTTTGTGTGAGTGTAGGCGTGTGGGTATGTCTTTGTATCTGTATATCTATATCTGTATAAATTTGTGTGGGTGTGTTCTTGTTAAACACCAAATGCTAACCTTTAAAGAGGTGATACTACACTGCTTGTCCACAGATGAAATTAAATGGATTCTGCTGTAAGTAGGAACAGATCAGCTTACCTTACATGTCATCTCTGCACAGACGTGATGACAGCAACAACAGCGATCTGTGTTAGCATTACATGGACAGTATGCCTGCTGTTTAACGGACATTCAATAGGAAGTGATGTAATATAACAAAAAAAAATCTAGAGTTTTGGAGTTTTACTAGGTGGCATCATGAACTGCTAGGTATACAAAATTTGTCAGGTAAACAAGCTAAACAAAGCAAAAACAATGGAGCCAAGGAAGCATATTTTATTTGTTTTACTTAGTCAGAGCAGAGTCAACTGAAATTAATATATCCACATGAGTCATGAGTATTGAAAGCCAGAAAAGTTGCTTTTCGTGGTTTGCTTTTTGCAGCCTCTGAGGGTAACAGCCCAAGGTATTCCCAAAAGCATTCAAGTTCTTTTGAAGCTGCCTTCCATAGCACACTAATTGCTCTACTGGCCAATGAAATTGTTGCTAGGTGATGCTATCGATCAGTTGGGCTGGTGTTTACCCTAACAGATACAGGAAGTCCACAGAGACGATCAGTGAGTGTTGTGACTACTGCTGCTGCTCCAAGGCAAAGCTCTCCTGGCTTTATTTTTGGCCAGTCTGCCCTGCAGGACCATCAGGAGCCAAGGGGCTGAGTATAATAAGGCAGTGCACAAAAGCTGTTATTTACAGTGACGTTAAAAACAAGAGAGAGCCTCTTGATCTCTCAAACGATTTTAAGCTGAGGACAAAAGCAGCCTTTTATTGTTTACATTTGCCTGGGTGGTATCCTTCATCCCACCCTAGAATGAGAAACAGGGAGAAAGAAATGTAGACCGGGCAAGTGGACAATCTGCGATAGAGACCGCCGCCCAGTCCGGCACATTTTTTCCACAAAAATAAGTCACACGTGGCAAATTGTGTTCATTTCCTCCTTTGTTCCTGCTTAGCTTTAGTAATTCAGCAAAGTCAGGGTATCTGCTGGTCTAGCTGCTGGCTAAAAAACAAAAGGTGAAAGGCATATATGATTCTAACGGTCTCACTGAATTGCATTATGCACACTCAATTCTCACTGATATCTAGCCTAGAAATCTAGACGCGCCCCCAGCGGCAGCAGGGCTAGTCTAGCAACTCTCCGTTGGCTTGTGAGCTCCAGAAATCAAAACTTAATCAGGCCAATGAAATCGTGTATAGAGTCGTTAGGTGGGCTTAACATAATGATTGATGGCAGAGTTGCAATGGTTTGGCTTGAATTCCCTGCTACTTGAAAACAAATAAGATGTTGCTGCTGGCGAACAGTGTGACACGAGTTAAGTTTTTATTAAGTTGGCAAATGTTTGAACTAGCCAACTAGCTCCGCTGGTTGGAAACGCATGGGACTCATAGCGCTGCCGCTGTCCTATTGCGTGCAGAGGGAATTTGAAAGAAAACTGATTATCCCGCCCCTCGGACTGAGCACTGCGAATGGTGAGTGCCCAGACCCTACATTTTAAAGTGGGTCTGGCTCGTCAGGCTAACTGGTATCTGCTAGACAACAAGTACCAAAACATGATTAGTTCATAGATTTCACATGTAAAATACATTTTATATAACCCCACCCCCATCTTGCCTGTTCATAATTTTGAGAAATTGTTGAATTGTGTGCATTTGTGCGCGTACATGTTTATGTGTGTGTGTGTGTGTGTATGCGTGCGTGCATGTGCTTGTGGATGTGCCTGTGTGTGTGCATGTGCATGTATGCGTACATCTACTGTGTGTGTATGTGGCATATGTATGATTACTGTGAATGTATGTGTGTGAATATCTGTTTATGCACATATGTGCATATGGAATTGGTTAACATGACCCCTGGAGGCAAACATACACAAAAAATTGGTCATCCTAGGCCCTACGGTTCTCAAGATATTCACAGAAAACTGTTGGTGTACGGTCACTAAATGTACACATAAATTATTTTATTGTATGGCCCCCCATGAACGAAAGTTCACGAAACTTGGCATGCATTCGGAGGGTGTCATAATGATCCTACACTTTCAATTTCGTGCAGTTTTGACCATGTCAGCCAGAGATATTGTGATTAAAACACCTAATTTTTTGCTTTTTAATTTTTAAATAGGTGGCGCTATACATGAAATAAGTGGAAATGGGATGGGTTGACATGGCCCCCTTAAGTCCAACATACAAAAAAAAGGTGGTCCTGCTAGGCCCTACGGTTCTCGAGATATTCACAGAAAACTGTCTCCGGCCACCTACAGGCCAGTTGGGGTACAGTAACATAAATTAATTTATTGTGTGGCCCCCCATGAACGGAATTCCACGAAACTTGGCGTGCATTCAGAGGGTGTCATAATGATCCTACACTTCCAATTTTGTGCAGCTTTGACCATGTTAGGTCACAGATACCTGCGATTACAACACCTCATTTTTACTTTTTTGTTTTTAACTAGGTGGCGCTATACATGAAATGAGTGGTTATGGAATGGGTTGACATGGCCCCTTAAGATCAGCATACAAAAAAAAGGTGGTCCTCCTAAACCCTACGGTTCTCGAGATATTCACAGAAAACTGTGTCTGCCCTACCCTCCTTTCGGTGGTCCAGTCCAGCGGGGGGGCTACAGATGAAAACGAAAAACGATGGTTCGCTGGAAGATTCGCTGTATGCAGCTGTTTCCTCCAAGCCCCCCCCCCCCCCCCTCACCTGATTCATGTTTCATTGTCACACCTATTGAATCAGTAAAGGTGTTTATTTAGCTGATATTTTTATCTGTTTATCAGATTATCTGATGTTTTCAGTAAAAACAATTATGAATTGCAATCACCAGAAAAACACTGTCAATTCTGAGAACCACATGGGAATATTCATAATGACTAAAACACAATACAAAATGGGTTTGACTGATTACCTGATAATGAGAAAAATCATGCTGCAATCACCATAAATACAGGTATACAGTACCAATACCATACTTACCATTACTTACATGAAAAAGAGAAGAATGCCAATGCAATGTTTCTGATTAGATAGTCCAGAATTGTAAGCCCCCCCACGGGTAGCCTTAGAATGTTCTATAAGGGTGGTTCTGTTAGGCTTTTCAAGGGGAAAAGGGTTGATTTATATTGAACAAAACTAGACTCAGAGTTCCATTGATAAGAATCTAATACATGCTGACAGAATGTGTCAATTCAGCAAACAGCACAATACAGCAACAAAACTGTCAAGGTCCAGGCTGCCTTACTGATACAGCACACGGCACTCCTGACTGACCGGCATGTGGTGATCTCATCCTGGGCTCACACTGACCCTGTCATTAGGTACCGCCTCCATGATGTCTTTGTCCATTTAGGACATGGCAATCATCGCTGAAGACTGGTGCCCTGCTCTCTGCCCCCTTGTAAGCCATAGACTTTGATCAGTTAATAGACTCAGCAATCTCTCTCTCTCTCTCTCTCCTCACCTCTCCGACAGAGGAGGAGCAGGGTTGAGCTCATTCTGGAATTGAATTATCTAGACCATAATACTGTAGAAGATGATGATTAGGAGCAGGGACTGTTAAACTGTGGATAAAAAAAGCTAAGCAAAACGTTAGCACCTTACCGGAATTCTGTGCCGGGTTGGTCACTCAGGGTCATCGAGAAGAAAAGGTTTGTGTGGAGGGGAGGCCGTTCAACTTCCAAGTGGATCTGGTTAGGTAGTGGGCAGAGGTCCAGTAATGTGTATATACTGTCAGGATTGGATGTAACTAGGTAGGACTGGGTATTCACATAACATATACACTGTCAGATTGGTATAACACACTATCAGTTTAGGTACAATGTGGATACACTAAGTCTGTGAGTCCAGATCTTTCTAGTAAGTGTGGGGGAGATGTTGACCAAATATGACCTGAAACAGCCAGAAACTTCTGGTGGAAATAATTGAAGAAAAGTATTTCTAGTATTATTTAAGAATTGAACATGATGTAGCTTCTCTTCCATTCTTGTCTTTTCTGCTCTTCTGTTTTTGTGGAATGTGTCAGCACCTGCAGTTCCTTCCTCTGTTTGATGGGGCTATTATAAAAAAATCACAATATGTTGTCTTTTCAAAATGAATATTTAAAATGTTTTCATAATCCGAGTGACAAGTGAATTATGACACAGGGTTATTTATTATTAATAAAGTATCACAGCAGAATGCATTATTGATAGTTTGTCCTCATTTTCCTGTGAAGCTTCCATTGCATTTGTGCATCCTCATTCTCAGGTGATAGAATAAAAGACAAGGCGTTATAAAATAGGCTCTAGAATCATCTTCAGCAGTGAAGTTATAGCCATAGTGAAGACGTCGTCAAAGCACTCCTTCAGCTGATTACCAGTGAGAGTTCAGAGCAAGTTAGACATGACATGTCTCACTGCGTCTCTCTCCTATCAAAGAGCTGAATACATGTCAGAGCTGATGGCTTGCCAGATTTGCTTACACTCTGATGTCAACTGGGAAACTTTTGCATATTTTTTTTCACAAGCCAAGCCAATGCTTTGACAGCATAAAGATTGGTTATATTGTTAGTTTACGAGGACAGATGGATACAATTTTTTTGCCATACTTGGTAACCTCATTCCTGCAGCCTCTTGTGATTGTGCTCGACCAGCATTGTAACAGCATGACTGAGCCAGAGACTTCCCAATGAGGAGACACAGCACTCAAAGAATCATCCATAGAAATGCATGGGGTTAGTTTGTAACGCAAATATGGCATGTGTCTACACATATCCCACCCCTTCCTGTAATGTAAGTAACCCTTACGTATGCCTCCCTAATCACTTGAACAGGAAACTAGCTGCCCGATAACTGCCCAAAGTGCGTTACCAAGATGACCGCAGAGTGGGGGGACTTTGGCTGAGCCTCACTAGAGCTCAGTGGACACTGCGTGCAAACCGTTATAGGCAGAATGGGAGTAGCTTATAAAGACATTTACATGTATTCATTTAGCAGACGCTTTTAACTAAAGGGACTTACAGAAAAAGAATACCATTCAAGCTACAGAGGAGTAGAGGAGAACTGAGGAATAATGCATCAGTCAATACTATTACTAGAGGAAGAGCAAGAAAAGGCAAATCCATTAGCCTGGCCAATCCTTGGATCAGCTCAACTCTCCCAGTGTGCAGGATCACCACAGCGTTCCGTGCCCTCACCACAGCGCTCCATGCCCTCACCACAGCGCTCCATGCCCTCACCACAGCGCTCCATGCCCTCACCCCAGCATGAGTTAGTAACTGACTTACTCTATGATAAGAGTAACTCGTTACCAGGGAAAGTAACTATTTGCGTTACTGTTAAAAAAAAAAAGTTGCTATATGTCAAAGAATTTGGATTTTTTGAGCAGTTTTGAAAAGCCAGTTGAAATTAGTAGAACAGACAGGTGTTTGTAGGCTACATAACTTTCGATATTTATTAGATAGATAGATAGATAGATAGATACTTTATTGATCCCCAAGGGGAAATTGTACATCGACAGACCTAGGTTGACTTCAGCCTGTGTCATAGGTTTTTGTTGTGAGGCAGAAAGATCTAGCTTTTGCTGCTTGGAGGACATTGCTCCGAGTCCTTCTTTGCTAGTGGATGGCGAGCTATCATCTCTGGTGGAGGGGGGCTATCAGTGTTTTTGGCCACTAGCGTGTGTGAAATGCCTCATTAAATTAGAGTTGCTTACAACGGATGTCGACAAAGTCTTCGCTCCTGGACATAATGTACACATTACATGCACGTTCTTGCCTTTGACCACAATGAATTTGAAGTAGTGCTTATATCTCCACCTTGAAAATGCCAACTTTTCATCGGATTGCTCCTGACCTCTGCTGTTTCATCGAATCTCTACTTTAGCTGTTGCGTGTGTGTGGCGCGTGTGCTGGCAAGTGTGTAAAAACACTGGCTCTGATTGGCTATCAGGAAACATGACTCTGCCTTAGCCAATCCTAATCGCTTACGTCGTTATTAACCCACCTCCTCACTAGCTGTGAGCCAGGGGTGCGTTCTGATTACACAGTTTATTCAATCAATGCAAAGTAAGTAACGCACCGCATTTAACGTCCAGTAACGTTAACGGCGTTGTAACGTTGTAAAAAGTAATTAATTAGATTACTCCGTTATTGACAAAGTAACGCCGTTAGTAACGCCGTTATACTTAAACACCGTTACTCCCAACACTGCTCGCTAGGCAATGCATCTCTCAAAACTCCAGTGATTTCAGGGGAGCCCAGAGTCCCTTGGGAGCTTTTTTAACCCAGTGTTCTCTGCTACACTCCCACTGCTTCCCTACGAAGGAGTTTTTTGGCAGTTTGCAAACGGAGTGCATTACCACCATCTGCTAGCTAGACTGAAGTGTGATGGCAAGTGTACCCTGTAGTCTCGTTCTGGCCGCCGGGTGAATAAGGCAAATTGTCCAGCAATCTTTTAGGCCCAGGCAATGATGCCATGCATGAGATGACTAACCACGTCGGGTTTTAATTTCGTTTTTATTAGATGATGTTCTCGTCGTCTGTACGTATCTTGATGAACATGTCCACCAGGTCAGATGAGTGCGCCAGCTACTATTGGAGAAAAAGCTCCTTGTGAAATTGGGAAACATGTCAGTTTCATGTGTCTACCACATCTTTTCTACAACAACTCCTTTCTAGAACAACTCGTTGGCTACAACGAAAAGAAACAAGTGCAAAGGCTAGGGTCACACCGCAAGTCTTAATGCTCAATTCTCAATTTTTTGCATGGCTGTTTTTGGCACATTGTTTTTATTAAATGTGGCCAATATCAGACTCCTACCCCAGGGTGGACTGGCATGCATGCGCAAATCAACAACAAATGAACAAACACACAGCACGCAGCTAGCCTGATCGACCGCTAATCTTATCAGATTCAGTGGAAGAGAGAGTGTAAGAGAGAGACAGGGAGACAGGTAGAGAGAAATAGAATGTGTGGGGTGTGTGTGTGTGTGGGGGGGGGGGGGGGTGTTGCACTGCAATTGCAATTGAGGACAAATTTGGATGCCAAATTAGGATTCTCAAAGACCTGTTTGCACAAGGAAACACCCACTGTTGGATTCTCACTGTGATTTTTTTCCTCTACCATTTCCAGCACAAGCTCATAGAGAGAGCCAAATTGGGCTTCTCACAGTAATGTTTCCATTTCCGTCTCGAGGGGGAAGAAAAGCCACGGCTCTCGGTGACAGGCAGCACTGACGGGCAGATGGAGCGTTGTCGCTCCCCAGCTTCACTCCTCTTCTGAGGGATCACGCCAGGGCGCTCACGCTATTTCCGAGCCGGCGTGTGCTATTTGCGAGGCTTTTCTCCCAGCCTCTTTATCTCGGCCGCACACTAACATGCTCATGTCTCTTAAATTAGACAAGCTGGAGTTGTGGAGAAGAGGCTTAAGATCAATTTGAGTAACAATACACAGCCAACGATATTTGAGACTGGGTTTGTGTAGATATGGTTATATTATATCACTTAAGAATAGTTACAGATACACACTGATACACACATGAATAGGACTATGGGATGACTTTGCTCCCAGATACAACAAATCACATACTATAATCAAACACACTGATATTCAAACACGCGCACACACACACACACACATTTGAGTTATTTATTTGAATCCACCCATCACAAGGGATTCAGATATTTTCAGAGACACAATATGCACCCTGGCACTTAAGGTACTTACAACACACACACACACACACACACACACACACACACACACACACACCCAGATAAAGACCATCGCAATGATAAAATGGGTAAGAATCAGCGGCATTCCTTGTGGGACAGCTGTGTGCATAACAATAGGCACATTAGGGTGGTGTGGATGAAGCCCATTGCATGCTGCACCACGCCTCCGTCATTACACCTTACCCTGTGTTAACATTTCATACTGCGTGGGCCTCCCCCTCTCCTCTCCTGCCCCTCAGCGTCCCACTGTCAGAGACCCCAGTCACCAACACCAGTCCTCCCCCCCCACCCCCCGCATGGATCTGCATCTGAGTCCTTCATGTGACCCAGCCACTAACATCACCGATTCCCTCCCCGACAGGACGTGTGTGGGACAGCGAGGAAGAAGAGAAGAGTACGGAGGGTAAGAAAGATAAATAAAAAGAAAGACGGAAAGAAAGAAAGCATCAAACAAACAAGTGAAAAACAGAAAACAAACAGAAAGACCTGAATAGACCTGAATATCATTTGTCTGTTTTTCCTCTGCTTATGAATATTACTTGGAGAGAAGCTGTTAGCCGCTATATTTGAAGTGATAATATGATTTTATCTGCACAATGCCTGCACAAGCATGCAAGAGCCAATCAACTACCCCCCCCCCCCCCCAACCACAAACACACACACACACACACAAAGCATTACATTTGAAATGTCTCCACAGATGGTTTTGAAATAGAATAAATCAAGCATTTACAAAGTGTAAAATAAAATTGTGAAGTATGAAATATTTTGCAGGTACCTTAGAATTTTCTGAAAACAACATATGGAGGAAATCAAGCAAGGACTTTGTTTTTTCTGCACTGCGCTGGAAAATACTGAAACAGTGGCTTGTCTTGTCATATGACGAAGCTTCCATTTCCTGCCTTTGCTAAGCTCCATGAGGACAACCGTCGCAGTGGCTTGGCTTT
The DNA here is from genome assembly GCF_046254945.1 of Alosa pseudoharengus. Classification (NCBI taxonomy): domain Eukaryota; kingdom Metazoa; phylum Chordata; class Actinopteri; order Clupeiformes; family Clupeidae; genus Alosa; species Alosa pseudoharengus. Next base: position 21,781,410 of record NW_027468565.1, on the reverse strand, counting down.
GAGAACACACACTCTCTCATACATCACCCTGTCCTTCTACTAAACAATACACATGTTTTCAATATTTTCTTGACATAGACAACAACACATAACTTGAATGGGTAGGCAATTGCTTGGCAGCATGCTAAAAGTGGCATATCTTCATGTGTTAACACGTCATCACCAGCAGGACAGGTTACCTTTTCCATTTGATCAATCTGTGGACTGTATCATATAGTGCTTAACATAATTATGCTTAACTATCTTAACTGGATAGCTGAAAACATTTCCTCTTTTGATTTTCTGAACGACTTGTGGTCGTCATCTTCATTCTCAGGGAACCTGATGTGCAGAATGATCAGGATGAATGCCAATGCTCACAATTCCACCAATACTAACAGACAGAATAACATCCTTTTCAAAGCTGTTAGAAGCAGAATCTCCCTATTATTCAGATATGTTAGATGAGTCTCAATCATAATGGAAATGAGATAGACAACAAGACATGTCATTGACAAAGCTGGTTGAAAGACATTGAAGTTGACAAACCTGGTGATCATATTAAGTGAGAAAATAAAATACCGACCTAAAGATACTGCTATAGTAAGTTCTGGGGCTAGGTCACCTACGGCCAGCACCTCCTCTCCTGTGTTTGCTTCATTCACTTACTGTGGAATTAAGTTAAGAGTTATGACATACCGGTGGCTGTGTGGAGGCAAAATAAAGAAAGATGGGTGGGAGAAGGACCGGCACAGACTAAGGAGAAAGGTGGAGCATAGACAAAGAGAAAGAGAGAGAGAGAGAGTGAGAGAACAAGAGGAGATAAATAGGAATGCGGGCAAGACAAAGTGCCGGTGTCTGTTCTTGAGCCACAGCCAGGACTTCCTCCCCTTCATCAATCAGCATGAAGCGCATGGATGACCTCTGACCTCTCCATCCACTTCTGCTGGGGACTGAGGCTGAGCACCGTGTAGCAACCCACTATGCACACTGACACTATTTCATCTCACACTCACTCTTTATAACTCTCTCTCTCTCTCTGTCTCTCTCATAGGTGGAGCTCCACACAGATGCTGGGCTGAAAACAACCAGATGAATGACTGCTAATTAGCGAGTTTTTCATGTCATAACTGCACCGTAAGCTCACTGCCTCATCAACAATATCGATCCATCATGAAATCTTTGAGACAAGACGACCCCTAGAGCAAGGCTCATTACTACTGCCTGAGCTTGTGTATTCCAGAGGTCTCGCTGTCCAATGCAGAGGATCTGAGTGATGGTATGACACTTTCTCTCTCCTCTCTCTCCTCCCTCTCTCTCTCTCTCTCTCCTTTTTTTCATGTATCACACTGTGACATTACAAACAGGGGTGTGAGACTGCCATTAGAGAACTGATGGAATTTTTGTATTACAAACCACTCTGTGATGCAGTATATCTGGCCAATTAGCATGCTAAACTTAGGTAAAGTATTTATGTGTAGGCAACTGGCAAGGGCAAACATTTAACAAGCACCTGACCCCAGGTTCACACTTGAAAACTCTCTGTGGGTTTAATCTTTTAAATATTGAGCCTACACACGGCACACTTAGAAGCCTTTTAATGCTGAAAAAGCAACGCTAATATATTCATCGTTCGGTGGACTAAAAAGCAGCTGGTGATCCATTTGGGAAGACTCAGTATCCATGGCTGCATAATTAAAGGCTTTCGCACGTTGGTGCCAAGAAGAGCCTGCGAAGGTGAGAAAAAAAAGAGTGATGCCTTTTTGCGTCTGACACGAGTCCGCATCCCAGCGCAGCAACGTCCTCAGTACGAGCAGCGGCCAACAGCCGAGGTAAAGAATGAGTCATTAGGACGCACTCCCATTTGTTAAATTAAAATGGCTTTCATGGCTCTCAGCACACAGCTGATGCTGCCCAGTGCTTTAGAGGTGCGGCCAAATTTAACCCATTCTTCTGTAAATAAACAGCAATAACAAGTTGAAGTTGTTTTGAGAGTGTTACATTAATTTAGGGGTTTAGTAGACTTTGGGTTCCCATTAATCCATTTCTTGCTAGATTGATGTGGCTAGTCTCAGCTTTCTTTCCGGGTGGAATAAAAAGTGCTGTCTGTTTTGCCTCATGCATCTAAATACTCTGAGCTCAGAAGTAATACCAGAACCGAGAAATTGATTCTAGGGTACTCCTAAACTGAAAACTTAAATGATATTATTTAGTCACTTTAGTGTATATTTAGTCACTTTTAATTAACTTTGTCCTATAGGATCACATCACTTTCACTTCTCTGGTTTAGTACTAATTATTTTCAATGGATAGATCTGTGATATCTTTGAGGACCAGTTCACTGTTTATCAGTATATAATTGTACATTATCAACTACATGTAAATATTTTAAACTATTGTGTACTCATTTTTAAAACTTAAGTAGGGTGAAGCTTCTGCCTTATTTTTTCTCAACTCCACTTACTGTCTGACCTGAGTGCTCTCACTGGTGCTCAATGTCATCTGTCTCGTCAAAGTCCAAACCCTATGGCCAATGTGATGATGCAATACCTGCCATCGAAAGGGCCACTTTGGCTTTCAATTGCATGTGATGCCCTTTGGGATGATGCAACACACTGCCACCTGACAGGCCCTGGGGCCAGAGACCACCTCTTCTGGCAGATTTAGCCTGCTGATTGGACCTGGAATATTATTTTCTTTTCTAATAAGGGTTGAATGGCATACAGTACCCTCCAGAATTATTGGCACCTTTGGTAAAGTTGACTAAAAACAGGTTTTAAAAATAATATTTTGATGATATGTTGTAATCTCACAATGAAAACAATGAGTAGAAATCTAACCTTGAAGGGAAGAAAATGTATTCTTAGAAAAAGGAATATCTCATAAAGAAATAAATAATTTTAACATAAACACATTGCCCACAATTATTGCCACCCCTAGAAAATCTTATGTTACAGAACATTTTCCTGTTTGTACTTATTTAAGTTAATCAGAGTGTCTGTGAACTTTCAGAAGTAGTTCATGACTTTGTTCTTCACTAAGGTATAAATCCCCTAGTCATTTTTCAACATGGGAAAGACAAGAAAGTACACTAAATTTAAATAAAAAGAAAGTGTGTCGACATTTGTAAGTCAGGAAGTGGTTATAAAAACTAGGTACTTTGAAAATAGTTCCTGTAAATCAATAATTAAAAGGTTCTAATCAACTGGAAATGTGACAAACGCTTGGACAAAGACCCATGGTTATCTTGCCCCCACGTACAGTATGGAGGATGGTAAGAGAGGTAAAACATTCCGTAAGAACCACTGTTGGAGAGTTACAGATAAAGGTATCATCTTGGGGTCACAAAGTCCCCCAAAAAATCTTCAAGTTACCTCATTACTAATAGATTATTTAGAGGGCATACCAGGTAAAAGCCTTTCCAGTCATTTAACTACCAATGTAAATGGCAGGAGTTACTGAATGGTACAGTGACTTTGTCAGGAATTGTGGTCTATTGTCAGATGAAATGAAAACTGTACTCTTTGTCAAGAAACACTTTAGGTGGATTTGACGTACAGAAGAATGACTATACTGAAAAGAACCCCATGCCTAATGAGAATTACGGTGGACGTGCTGTGATATTGTGGGGCTGTTTTTATTCCCAAAGGCCTTGGGAACCTTATAAAGGTGCATGGTATACTGTATAACCCCAAGGAAAACCTGAAAAGAAAAAAATCCATGGAAATCTGTCAATTTCTGCCAAGGCAGTAAAAGTGGGTCATGGTTGGATCATTCATCAGGTCAATAAACCAAAATAAACGTACAGATCAAAACTAAAAATGGCTTACTGAACAGTCAATGGGCAATGTTTAAACTATTTGTTCTGAAATGCAAATATGGCTGTGAATCATCCATCCTTAGTGTACAGTGTTTCCAAAAGTTTACACAATTCAACCCGAAAAGAGAGACACCTTTAGAGTGAGAGACACATTTAGTACCTGTTTGCCTCAATTCAAATAGTCCTGTTTCATATAGGCCATAATGGTACAGACAAAATGAATATTTCAGTCTTGGGAATAATTCAGTCATGCAGTCTGTATCAATTAAATCACTGTTTAAGTGTCTTGGCCCAGATGTCAAGATTACCAAGTCAACAATTCAACTGTAGCAGCTTTTTGGAAGCTTTTACATTCATCAACTGTCTGCTATTTTCATCTGGCACTGACAGTCAATGCATTTAGACTAAGCCAATGACTTGTTCCGCTGCCATATCATTGACATTTTTTTAAATGAGTTACATTTGTGTGTTTATTTCTTTTTTGTTTATTTATTTCTTTATGTATTTTTTTCTCAGCCACACTCATGCAGGGATGTGTTTAGTTGTCCCTTGACTTCATTCAACACAAAACAGGATGAAAAAAAAAACTTTAACACTGTTTTTAGTGCTCAGACACATGCACATATATACGCTCAAAAGGCCCACATAGGTAGAGGGCAGAGAAAATGACACACTGCTATGAATGCATAACAGTGTCAATCTGCTCTATGAAGATAAAATGATGGGCTCTGTTGTTGACTGGCAGGGGCTGACCTAACTGCCTGTCACTCATGTGTGATTAATGCTTAGGCCACGCTCTTCGACTGAAGCACCCGCCCACCCCTTGCCAGGACATGCCAATCAAACACAATCATCCACAGGGGTCATGACACATCCTGCCAGGTGACATTGCCACTGATATGTCTCGCTTGTGCTCCCTCAACCAAAAGCATTGCAGCTCTGCTTATAATCAGCCTGCTTCACAGGTTCCTATTTGCTAGTTCCTGTTTCCTAATTATCCTGCTCCAACCGTGTTCCTTTCTGATGTGCAGCAAAAAGCCTCTGCTACATTAATGTGAGAAACAACAAAAGCTGTTGCTGTTGATGGAGGCACGTGTTCAACAGGTCATCAATACTTGTAGTTTGCTTATTCAGGCTACAGCTTCCTGTATTCAGTTTAGCTCTGTAGAAAAAGGCTCCGAAACAATTGGCTCCCATCAATCAATCAATCAATCAATCAATCAATGTCACTGTCTGCATGTTGTATTCCAATAATCCTTGTCTTTTCTGCTGCTATGAATCCAGACACATTCATTCTAAGACCTCTTAACTCTCCTCACATAAATAGCCTTTTAAGAAGTCAGTATTTACTTCAGAGAGTGTACACAGAAAGAGACAATTAAGCCTGTCTAGACATGCTGTTGCATTCTGAACAGCATAAATGGCAATACCAGTGACGGATCAATTAGCTGTTGACGCTACAGTATATGGTAAGCAGGATGACTGTACAGGTTCAGCTATGACTATACATCCAATGGAAAGTAAGCCTGCCTCAGAGCTAACACTGTGTTTCTTTGAGAGTGCTAAAGAGAAGGGGGAAAAAGCTTCTCGTCAGCAGTCAAGGATCTTGGATCAAATGGAATGCACAACTTTGATGCCTACAAGCAGATTTCCAAATCTCTCTCAGTGTCAGCTCAAACTTCACAATTAGCTGGGCTTTACCAAACAGTGAAGCAACACATTTTGAAAAAAAAAACTTTTACAGTTAGCATGCTAAAGGCTTCAATGAATGCCTCTGTTGTTGAATTAGTACTCAATGTGTGTTTATTGATAGATTGAAGAGGGCACTCATATTTCATCACATTCATAACAGAATCGTCATGCTCACCACCCCCCAACACCCCCCCTCCTCCTGTCTGTGTTTGCTCTCTCTCTCTCTCTCTCCCCCAGAAAAAAACAAAAGCATCCTGCACACCCTCATCTCCCCTGACAGAGGAGGGAAATACTTTCATTTCCCAACATTTGGAAACACCAGCCTGATCTCATGAGGACCCAGGCCTGGTGCAGCTGAGAAGAAATAACTACTTAGAGTTTTCCTTTTATCCATCCCCCTCTTCTCTCTATCATACACAATTGCTCTTCTTCTGTCTTGACTTTCTCTCTCCCTCTCTCTTCATCTCTTCTGACTTTTCCTCCTCCTCTTCTCTGCATTTCATTTGTTTGCCAAAAGGATTGTTTGATGTTAAAGCAATGGCCCAGTGTACTCACAACCTAGGGTCTATTTATGGATGATAAAGAGTTCAAACTTTCGTTTGGGAGCAAAATGACGTTAATCAGAGGAGTTGTGAGCTAGACATGTGATGTAATGGGTAGGAGGGCTGAAATCTCCTACAAGATTAAAGACAGTGAGGGGAGTGATGGTTGTCATAAACCCTATGGCTTCCTCCCAAACTTTGTTTTAAAAAACATAATTCATCACAACACTAACTAAGTAGAAGTTTAGGTCTAGAGCTAGCTCAAGCCATTTGGTGCTGTTGCTAATAGAGATCAATTTGATCACCAGCCATTGGCATTTCCTTTAGCAAATGTCACAACCTGAGCTAAGCAGTTTTCTCTGGATCATTTTGTTCTGTTTTTTTATCATATCAGTGTCAAGAAGGCCCCATCTTTCTGACAGAGAAGATTGGACTGGGTGGCTGGGAGTCCTGACAAGCCAGCCCACAGTGCCTGGCTAAACGGGGACAGACCGCTGTGGTATACTACAGACAGTCTGGACGTTTAAGTGTATTAAACGGCGCCATCATTTGACCAAACCAAGTCCGGAAGCTTGCCTCCAAATCATTTAAAGTTTCTTCAAAAGAAGTATTGCATATGCTGAAAGGTGAACAAGAGCACTGGCGCAGGAGTGGACTTTTTTTCCATCTTTCTTCTTCTTCCATCTTTCTTTTCTGTTCTGTTTGTTTCTCAGGCTCACTTGTTAGTCTGTGTACATTGGCGTTGAGCGAGGCAGAAGCCAAGCAAGTGCAATGCACAGTACTGTACATGTGCCAGACAGGCTCTCCAAAGAGGAGAGCCATTGAAAACTCTGCCAAATGACTGACATCCAGAGATGAACACAGATATGACAAGATTTTTTTTTACTCTTCTTCCTTTTTTTTCTACCTCTTTTCCCCTCATGCGCTCTCTCTCCAGCCCTCCCTCTCTCTCTTCCTTTCATTCTCTCTCTCCTCCTATATTTTTCTACTTCACGGCTTCACAGCTCTCTGTGTGAGGAGGCTCAACACCTCATGCTCATTATCTCTCAGGCTTTCATCCACGCCAAGAACCAAACACTTATTTATCTTTCCGTCTCTGTCACTGACTTTCTCTCCTTCTCTCTCTCTCACTCACACACACACACACACACACATACACACACACACACTCACACCCATATGCTGTCAAGCTGATAGAAAACATATGAATACAGAACATATAGTAACACACACACACACACACATAAACACACACACACACACACACCTACACAGACACACACACACATAAACATACAAATACACACACAAAGAGACAGAGAGAGAGATACACATGCTTTCTCCCCACTTTGCAGTAGAAAGATGACAGCAGCCCCTTTGATTCATCTATGGTGCTCCGTAATAACGACAACGCTTAAATGAGGAAAAGCAGGCCTCTGCAAAAGATCCCCTGCATTAAATATTAATGCTCGTATCCTCTTTCCGACTGAGCGCCTCTCATCTGCGTACATTTCAAGTTCTTCTGAATAAGTTCTTTAATACTCCGTGGCACTTTTTTTTCCTCTCGGTCTCCATTTCCCTAAAAAGACAGCGCTGCACCACAGGTGTTTAATGGAGGAGGGCTCTTGACAGACTCACACAGGTGTTGTGTTATCCAGAAGTCCTGGAAATATGTCTTAGTTGTTAAAGGAAGTGTATAAGCTGTGAGATAAGTTACTTCTGTTCCATGCTATGTTAACACCACACGGTGTGTACAAACTCATCTAGGCCATATCAGATGCTGCAGAAAATAGCTCTTACAGACTCACTGATGAACACTTAATGTACAACAAAAAAAAACACACACACACACACACACACACAGTGCAACCCACACACACACATCAATTTGTTATAATAATACAAAACAAATTATCTGATGGCTCCCAACCACTGTAATCAGAGGTATCCTCCTGACTGTCAGACAAGACGCTCGTCCACACTGCTCCACCCCCAGCATGGACAGATTATCATGACCACAGGCCCTGGGCACAAAATCAGAATGATCCTCTCCATGCCCGCACGCACGCACACAGGCAAATAGTAGCCTATAAGACCACTCTTGCAAAGAGCACACAGTGTTTACAGTGCAGAAACATTCGCTCTAACAGGCTACAGATATCATGTATGGTTGCTGTTATTTGTTTTCTCATAGATTACCATTTTGAAAAAGTGTGAAAAATATCCAAGCACTGAAACTTTTAGGCAGAGCCGGACAGTAACGGAGTACATTTACTTGAGTACAGTACTTGAGTACAATTTTGAGGGATCTGTACTTTACTCGAGTATCATTTTTGGGAAGTACTCATGACTTTACTCAAGTACATTTGAGAGGCAAATATTGTACTCTTTACTCCACTACATTTCTATCCATAACCGAGAGTACCAGTTACTTCTTCTAAAAAAAAAAGGAAAAAAAGAAAAATCTCGGAAAGCCTCAATTTGTTGTTTCCCTCTCAAACGTGATGGGATTGTGCAGGCGCCACTGATTGGGACAGCTTCAGCCTTCAGCTTTTCGCCAAAGTCAACTCCATGGTCAGATTTAGATAAGAGACGAAACCATGGACGAAACAATGGATGAAGACGCAGCAGGTCCATCCCGGGAATGTGCCAACCTGTGGCCCCACCTCGCCAGACTATTTAAATGTTCTGAACAAGTTAATGATAGTTTTCGCTTCAAATGTTTCAATTACAAAATAGTATTTTGTATTTGAAATATGTTTTTTTAAATACATGTATTAGAAATACTGCCCATCCCTGGCAACATGGTAAAAAGATGAAAATGACTTACTTTCAATTCCTTTTACTTGTACTTGAGTAAAATTTAGCAAAGGGTATCTGTACTTTTACTCAAGTAATGAAGCTGTGTACTCTGTCCGCCTCTGCTTTTAGGATAGGCTATGCTAGTACATTTAGGCTAGACAAGCCTACTACAATATCTGAAACATGAAAATGCCTAGCCTCACACCTTTTTCATAACCTCAAGCAAAGTCTACGAGGGACCCTTCAGTTCGTTAACATAATAGGATACCCCACAGCATGCTAAATAAATACAACTTGTCAAGGTGTCATGCTAATTTATTTTCAAGTAGCCAAGGAGACATGCCTCAGGGGAAAAATATCAATAACATCATATCAGTAACAGCCTTTTCCCAGTATTCTTTGCCCTTTCTAACGTTAAAAGAGAAAACATTTCATTAAACTGAGTAGTAAAAAGAAACAGGCCTTTAAAAATGGAAGTGTAGCGTTAGTTCTGACTTAATGCAACGTCACTCATTCATCCATTCCTTCTGACCAATCACCAGTCTGCATTAGGGTTGCAAATTTTACAGGAATTTTCTTAATCGACTTTCACTAACGTTAATGAAAAATTAACGCTTAGGAGCAGCCCACCTACATCACCACATGTATTATGATAACACACACAGCAGACATAATAAATTCCTCAATAAATTACTTTATTGAAAAAAGCCCTTAAAGTATTCACGGTGATTCATTTATTGGCAAGTGGCTATGCAACACACGCAAGCTATTTAAAAAAACTGTCTGGAAACCAGTAGGCTTAGGCTAACAAAAAAACAACATGAAAATGAAACAACTGCCTGCACCAGCGACTTCCTAAAGTAAGGCTACAGGTAGTCTATGTGTACCCTGGGAATCCAGAGTTCTCGCGGGAGCACAGTATCAATTTGCTCTGACTCTGGCAATGAGTAGTTATGCATGTTACTTTTACCAATTGTATTGCGGGGAAGCAATCACATCTGTGTATCTGATACAGGCGGGCCAGAGGCGAGCTAAACAGATTACAGTCGTAGTGTTATCCAATTGCGTCGAAGTTCGGAATCAGTCAGTTAACACTGGTTGTATAGTGTTATCCAATTGCGTGCAGTGAGATTTTCAAATACATGCTTGGTTCGAGTTAGGCCATTACATTATTCGTGGCCAGACCCTTAATCTTTCTAGATTACCAGGGTCTGGAATCTCCAGGCTAGTCTATGTCAGAGCCTCTGGTCTATCTGTTCTTATTAGAATCTAATAATTCTAACCAGTGGCCTACTGGTTAGGGAATTGGACTTGCGTGTGACTGAAGCGTGGTCGGTTCGATCCCTGACTGGTAAGAAAAATGTGGGTGGGGGGAGTGGTTAAAACAGCTCTCCCACATCCACATCCATGGATGTGGTGCCCTTGAGCAAGGCACCTAACCTCCAACTGCTCCCCGGGCGCCGGATTAAGGGCTACCCACTGCTGTGTGTATGAATGTGTGCATGCTACACCTGGATGGGTAAAATGCAGAGAACAAATTTCCTCACAGGACAACCCCCATCCCCTTTGATTCTCCACCAATCTGCGGGATTTGTATCCAGGGGAAGCAGGGTGTCTTTCCGCAGCTACATCATTTTGTTGAGTGGAGTAATTTTCATCTTGCACAGGAGCTAGCGAGTAACTAGCTACACTCCGAGAACCGCAACATGAAAACATTTAAAAGAATAAAAGGTTTCTAAATGAACATGACTGACTGTTGTGTATATATCACATAAACTTAGTCCAGACATAGACCACCAAATAGACCACTGAAGATGTTAGTTTAAACACTTGAACTATTCATATAAGCTGACAAGCAAACGTCTAGAATTTTCAGACATTATATTTCACTGTTCTAGCCCAGGGGTCTCAAACTCAAATGAGCTGGGGGCCACTTCTGTCACGTCATCTGATTGGAGGGCCACGTCAATGTTAAAGAATATTACAAATACTACACAAAACTGCAAACAGAAAGTGCAAGTCTTTATCTCTTTTTAGACACCTGTGCTAGCAACCTTAGCCAGGCCTAAGATGTAAACCAACAATAGTAAACTATTACTAGCCTATATAACCACAAACCGTTATTATAGGCCTACAATAAAGTAGCCTGGTCAAATCAGTTCCTATCGTGGGCTTGAATCGAAGCTCTGGATGTCTAACAACTAGTGGAGGAGAGTAAAAATGGGATTTGTCACATTTGTTGAGCGTTGCTAGACTACCCTGGCTGCAAATTAAATTTGCTGCCGCTAGGGTGCGTCTAGATTTCTAGGCTATCATTGTACAGTGACAAGTACTGTTCCATTGTACAGTAACAGGCACTGAGACCTTCCCCAAAACACCTCCCAACATTGGCCCAGATAACACAGCCTATTGTCAGGGGTGTAAAAGTTTAGCTTCAGAAAGTAAAACTCTTATTATTAAACTATTATAATCAGGGCTTTGAACCGATTTGTTTTTCCAATCGGTTCGTTCCGAACAGAAACGTAATTATAACGTATACGGTTATGAGTTCCACCAATAAATTGACGTTCCCGAACCGGTTAGAACAAAAAAATACTGTTCCCGGAACGGTTAATTTCGTTCCTGTCAGCTGTTTAATGCTATAGAATTATGTCACATCTTTCTCATCCAGCTTAAACCAAATGTAATAGTATTACAACCATTATTACATAATAATAATTATATTATTAATAATAATAATAATAATTAAATAGGCCTACAATTATTTCAAATGTGTAGTTTATTGTTAAAAGAGAAAATGTCCACACAAACGTAACGACATTATTAAGACACGTGGTTATGCCACTCGGGCAACAACAAATTGCAACTGTCGGGGGGAAAGGCCATCCAGTAGGCCTAATGTTCGCTAGTCCATCATTAACGTGGAGGCGACAAATATAGCTATTGATATTGTGTTTGGAATGAGCGTTTTAATTAACGATGGATCGTAATTTACCTCTTATTTAAGATGTGGAGTGGAGACTTTGTAATCCACCGCTCTCTCTCCATTCAGTCAGCGAATGTCTGATGTGATGTCACACAGGAAGTGTACCTCAGCAGTCATGGTAACGTGCGCAGGAAAATAATAATTTTTTTTTTTTAGTTAATTAGGCAACGAAAACTTTGAGGAACAAAATAAAACCGGTATTAACCGGTTACCATTATTTTTAAATAAGTGTTCCTGTTCCAGAACAAAAAAAATAATAACGTTTCCGGTTTCGTTTCTGTTCCCTGTAAAATACAAAAAGTTCCCGGTTTTCGTTTTCGTTCCTTGAACCGGTTCAAAGCCCTGATTATAATAGACCTCTGAAGTTCGCCTACAAAAAAGCTGCCATCTTCAAAGATCTGGTATCTTGCGATTTTTCTTATGAGAAAATAACATAGGGGTTTGGAATTATCGCACCTGTTAAAGGAATTATCCGGAGTAAAATGCACTTTAGATCGATTTACGGATGATTGGGAGTACATACGTTGAGTTGACATCCAAATCATGTCATTCGGATGTGTTTTGAGAAAGTTAGAAGTTACCGTTTTTAGTCAAAGCTCGTTAGCGTGGAAGTGAGAAGGGCATATTATTTCGCCGCTACAAAACACAATTTTTATACCTCTTCTACAGTTCCAAACAACATTGCACTTACGTGGTAGTGAGTAGAGGGTCCCTAAAGCCAAACCGAAGTATCCCGAGGTCTTTATGTGGTCGGATAGAGAGTCCAGAATGAATTTCATCAAGCCAGTACCTTTCCAGAAATGTTGCCATCTTTGCTGCCATCCAAGTGTGCTCTGGAAATTCACAATTTCGTCGCCGTTTAAAAAAAACAAAAAAACATAGTCCAGTATTTCTTTTGAAATTGAAATGAAGTTGTATGGACTGGACTATGTTTTTTTTTTTTTTTTTAAACGGCGACGAAATTTCCAGAGCACACTTGGCAATCGAGATGGCAACATTTCCGGGAAAGGTACTGGCTTGATGAAATTCATTCTGGACTCTCTATCCGACCACATAAAGACCTCGGGATACTTCGGTTTGGCTTTAGGGACCCTCTACTCACTACCACGTAAGTGCAATGTTGTTTGGAACTGTAGAAGAGGTATAAAAATAGCGTTTTGTAGCGGCAAAATAATATGCCCTTCTCACTTCCACGCTAACGAGCTTTTTGACTAAAAACGGTAACATCTAACTTTCTCAAAACACATCCGAATGACATGATTTGGATGTCAACTCAACGTATGTACTCTCAATCATCCGTAAATCGATCTAAAGTGCATTTTACTCCGGATATTTCCTTTAAACTCTCGCAGGGACGAAGTCTGAAATGCAGACGTTTTGCTCAAAACACTTTTGTCCTCTGCCTTCGAGTGGGACTGTGATCTTCGGTACGTTAACACAGCAAACTTAGATTTTTGCTACCCCTAACTTGCAAAGCAACTTGCCATAGGTAGTTCCAATTAACACCCGGATCTCCGTATATGGGCAAAGAGGGCAGCTTTGGTTCCTTTTTGTAGGCGAACTTCAGAGGTCTATGCCGCCTTCATACCACATCGGATATTTGGAAATTCTGACCTCCGATAAAGGAAAAATGACTTGAACACAAAGTCGGGTCAGATTTTATGCTCGAACACTCATGCGTAACTCTTCTCAAACCACAGCAGCCTCCCTTGCAACACAAGAGATGAATCTCTCTCTCATGACAAATAGGCAAGGTAATTTATCACTAAATTAACACTACAGAACACTCGTCCGAGACATTTTCCTTCTTGCTCAACCATAGTAAGCAGTTCTGATAACTTATGCGTTTCCTGTATTTGTTTTCCGAGCTGATCTTACGAATACACATTTTTTGGAGGTCGGTGTGTTTAAACTTGGGTCCTCCGAGTTTATGACTGGCATGAAGGCAGTATAATTTGCCTAATTCACCCGGCGGAACGAGGCTAAAGGTTACACTTGCCATTACCCCTTAGTCCAGCAGATGGTGGTGGTAATGCACTCTATTTGCAAACTGCCAAAAAAAAACTCACTGAAGAAGAAGAACAGGCCAGTGAACCCTTCTTTTTTTGGTGAGCTTTTTTTTTTGTGTACCCTTTAGCCTTTGGCCGCCGGGTGAATAAGGCGAATGAAGGCACAACCTCTCAGCCAGGTTTACTGTACAGTATGAGCTAATTAGTGAAATCACCTGTGTTAAGCGCACAGGTAGAACAGTGTTTCCCCTACAATGTATTCATCAGCGGCACAGCGCCGCTTCTGGAATTCAAGCGCCACTGCAAAAAAAGTTACCTAATTTTTTTTTTTTTTTTTTAAAACACGCAAGTGAACTTCAGGAACAGCTGCCGTTCGTTCAGGTTTGATGTCAACAAATAATAGTAGGCTAACGTTGAAGGCGCAATCAGGGATTCCACAGGAGATCATGCTTGTTTGTGTTTATGTTTAAGTTTATTAGCAGACGCAATTTTGTGCAAAAAAACGTAGCCTACATTATGTTAACCAAGGAACCAAATTAAACACGCCAGCGAGGTAGGTCGCCCCTACAATCAGTAGCCTATTACCAGATAAATTCCACGCATTGTTTCGTTTTTGTTTGTGATACAGGCAATGCTTTCAAGCCCTAAAATACCTAGGCTGTGAAACTAAGGTCTAGCTAGCCTTTTGGTGGGTTTAATTGAATTTGAGTAATAGGATACGCAACCATTTACATCTGGAGATAGTTTGTAATTCCTGTAGAGCTCACCAAAATTATAGAAATGATACAAGACACTTATCAATAGAGCTGGTAAGTCCCGCCCCTTCCGCTGTTCCCGCTGGACCTCTAGATTGAAAAATTGTTAATGCAAGTGAATGTGAGAAAATAATTATTTTCTGGTCCCGTTTGAATTTTGCCATGAATGTGAACATATGTTGTCTGTGAATTTTTAATATAAATTTTCGTGTAAAGAATGCTACAATTGAGCGGGTAGAAGTTTGATGCGGTTAAACTTTGTGTAAGAGCACTTTGTGGACTACAACTTTCCGCTAGACGACAGCTAACTAGTTTCCCATAACAACCATCAGTTGGTCGAGATGTAGAGGGTTATTAACATCGACTTTGAACACAGTGAACCATACAACTTTACAATCACACTGTATCATAGTGTTAATGTGTTGAGTGAAGCTAGATTGTTTCGAATATTTTTGTTACCATGTGTGTTTATTCCTGCCGTTACAAAAACTAGCATCTCAGCTAATGTTAGCGATTAGCTCACGTCACAGGCAACATGTAGTCTTTCTCGTTATGTCTTTTCCACAACTGATAGCCGAAGAATCATATAATATACTGTCAAACTCGTAACATGAACATATTGTAGCGTCGGCGCATAAAGACTGTGTTAGCGTTCTCCAGTGAAAGGCATGCTGGGACACGAGGGCGAACAATCGGGGGGTTTATGTCGTTATTCTCCTAAGTTAGAAGCGTAAAGTTGGTGTCTTTGTCGTGGCCTGTTTCCCTTTTTGGTTGTCCCTCATGTGTGTTCCTTTTGGTGTGGGGGGCTGGACCTCCCCTGTTGGTGTGTGTTTCCTTGACCTGCCCTGTAATCTGTGTCTGAGTCCCTGCCCTCGTTCGTGAGCCAATAAAGCTGCCATTGAACAACGTTGGTGTCGTGTGCATTAAACGTTACATTGGTGTCAGAAGCGACTTTCGAACATGGAAGCCTCCAATGCCGGACTGAGTGGCGGAGCTGCACCTGCCCCGGGAGTCTACGTGAGGGCAGGCGACCTGACCCCGGGGTGGGGGCCGATCGAGCTCCCGCCAGCCCTTATCAGGGCTCCGAAGGCTCGCACAAAGGCTCGGCGACGGAGGGAGAGGAAGAGGGGCGCCATCATCAAAGCCTGGCTCCGCGCGGCAGACGAAGCGCCGGGAGATCTCTGCTCGGGAGAAGAGGGCCGTCTACTCGAGCCGCGTGAGGAGGAGGAGGACGAGAGCGAGTTCCTCGGGAGATACTCGGGCCTGCTGGCAGCGGAGTTCGCGCCAGGGGCGAGTGAGGAACAGAGCAGCGGCGAGAGCGGGAACGAGAGTGCGAGCGGCGCGGAAGACGGGCCACCTGCATTGCTGGTCGAGGTGGGGCCGGAAAGGCTGCCCCCGCCGGGGGAGAGACGGCGCGAGCTGGCGGCTCACTTCCGGCCCTCCTCGACGGGCCGACTGTGGGCCCCGGAGAGAAGCCCGTTCGTCGCGGGGGAGATGGAAGCGGCGAGGAGGATTGGGAGCCTGGGTGGCCGCGCCTGCTTCGCACCATTTTGGAGCCACGAGGGGTGCGGGGACTTTTGGATGGGGGAGAGGGTTGGGGCCCTCTAGGGTGTGACTGTTTTGTGTGTGCTTTAACTTTTGGGTGGTGTGAGGGGCACCGTGCAGTGCTAGGCGCTAGTTCTAGTTGGCCTGTTGGCCGGCGCCTTTAAAAAAAAAAAAAAAAAGACAAAAAAGTTTGTTGTGTGGAGTTCGATAGCACGACCATCTCGGGGGTCGTGCCTTCGCCGAGGCCGCGAAGGAGTGGAATGGGCCGGGAACAGAGCAGTACGGCTCTGCGAGATGGCAACACGAGGAGGGACGCCGAAGACGGTAGCTGCAGTGGGAGAGCTCAGCGCGGTCCGGTTTGCTTTGGAGTCGGTGCCTGTCTGTCCTGGTCGGCGACTCGACGGAGCGGAGTGGCGTGGCGCAGCTTCATCTGGCCCCCCTCGAACCCCGGTGCTTGGTACAGTGTCGACGGTTGTAAGGCCACCTAGGGCCCCGTTTGGAGAGGAGGAGTGCCGTGGTGACACGCCGCGGAGAGGGCAGCCTGAGGGCGGCTGCTGAGAGGGAGCTGGTGACGAGCGGGGTCGGCCACGTGGCTGCTAGCACGCCCGAACTGGATTGCTAGCAGCGTGGCGCCTCGCTGAGTGAGCTCCTGCGGCGCGTGCACCGCACGTGATTTGGCGGTACTGTCGCGCTGGACTGAGTGGCGGGCGACGCGCGCCGACGCTAGCATGTGGCTACCTCGTGGTCGTTGCCGAGGACGGCAACGGCTTGTTGGGGGAGCTATGTAGCGTCGGCGCATAAAGACTGTGTTAGCGTTCTCCAGCGAAAGGCATGCTAGGACACGAGGGCGAACAATCGAAGGGTTTATGTCGTTATTCTCCTAAGTTAGAAGTGTAAAGTTGGTGTCTTTGTCGTGGCCTGTTTCCCTTTTTGGTTGTCCCTCATGTGTGTTCCTTTTGGTGTGGGGGGCTGGACCTCCCCTGTTGGTGTGGTGTGTGTGTTTCCTTGACCTGCCCTGTGTGCATTGTAATCTGTGTCTGAGTCCCTGCCCTCGTTCGTGAGCCAATAAAGCTGCCATTGAACAACGTTGGTGTCGTGTGCATTAAACGTTACAATATGTTTACATTCATGGCACAATTCAAACGGGACCAGAAAATAATTATTTTCTCACATTCACTTGCATTGACGATTTTTCAATCTAGAGGTCCACTGGGGGTTTAGCGGATGGGCGGGATTTACCAGCTCTATAATCCAAAATAGATTTTCTTCGAGTTTTTGAGCATTTATTTTACCAAATGACATGGAAAACATAATTCATTTCATCCACATATTCTTATGCACCATGCACAACAACGCTAGGCTACAACAACGCTACTAAGTTAGCTTAAAACCGTGAGAATCAAGCAAGCCCCACGGGCCGTCACAGCCTTAAAGTGACAGGCACTCAATTCGACTTGCATAGCACCAATACAGTGTAATGACATGAAAGAGAAGTCTATATAGTTTATACAGTGCTATACAAAAGTTAAGACACCCATGCTGAAATTGACTAAAGGGAGGAATAAAAAAACATCTTTTACCTTTTGTCTTAATGCCTTAATTAAAAAAAAATTTAAATGAAAAAGGTGAAAGAAAAACATGAATAATCCTGTTCAAGTACTGCAATAATCTTTGTAAAATAATGCTTTGTAAATGCTTGTTGATGGTTATGTCATAATTTGTAGCCTAACACTCAATCTGTCACAAAATCCACAAGAAATCACCATTTAAGGAGTCATTTTTTCAACATTTTTTTTTTTGGGGGGGGGGGGGTTCCTACAATCAACAGCACCGCTGCTGGAAACATTTCTAGGGGAAAGACTGTAGAACCAACACATGGTACGACTTTTACACCTCTGCCTATATCATAGAACATTACACACATTAACCTACCAACACACACAATTCTTGGAAGACACGCTACAATGTAACATACAATATCCCAACATACAGAAGTGCACAAGGTTCTATTTTCCCCTTTTTATTTATTTCTGTCGTTCTTCACACACACACACACACATTCTCTCTCTTTCTTTCTCTGTCACACACTCATGCAAACTCACACAGACACACACTCAAGTTATTCATTCTTTATCTCTGACTCTCCTTACCTGTTATCTAAGGGGCCATGAATCTTGACTAAAATCTCTGCACTTTTTATTTACCTTATCAGTGTCCTCTGTCTACTTGTGTTCCTCTAATGGAAAATGCCAATAAAAGGGTGCATTGGAATAGCCTGGCCAGAAACCTTGGAAGCCAGGGCACAGTCACAGATTTTACAATTCTATACATCTCTCCTCTGGCAAAGTAATTGACATCCTCATGAGTTGTTTGCAATATTGAAACTTGTATGTAAATCCAAACAGTTCTGCAACACTGAATATGTAAGATATGCCAGTTTAAATCATATGAATCATCTGACACAATAAGCAAGGTGTTTCATTGTGTAGTAGGTCTATTGTGTAATATACTGAGTAAATCTACTCTTTTTTTTAGCCAGGTAGGCTAGTCCGTGTTTTTTTTTTTTATTGGTTAAGTGGTCCTTGGTCTGAAAAAGTTTGAGAAACACTGGTTTAAACTAACATCTACAGTGGTCTATTTGGTGGCCTATTTGCCCTGACTAAGTTTGTGTGACATATAAAACAACAATCTGCGTTGATACAAGCACTAATGTCCGTCCAGAAACCTTTTAATCACATACACATACAGTTTTCATGTTACAGCTCTCTCAGCCTCCCACCTCTCTTAAGTATCATATAAATTGTTTGGTTCAAGTGATTCTCGTGAGAATAAAGTTAAACTGTCAGCAACTCTGTTTTGCGCACCTCAGGGAATTCGCTCTCATTTTGCCCAACCAGGGCAAACTTCGCCCTCATTGAATCTCAATGAAGCAAGATTTGCACAAAAAATAAATTAATTAATACATGCAAACAATTTCACCATTTCTGAGCACAAAACTTCCCTGTAACACCATACCTTCTCAAAAATGTAAAAAATTCTTGTCTCCAGCCTCTTAAACACACACCCCGAATCTTGATCAGAAGCATCTTCAGCTATATTTCTCCTGCTTATGTAACCAAGGTCGTAATTCGTCCGCCGCACCCGGCCCTTCAACCTGCCACCTCGTCACACACCGGCATGGGAGTCCAACACTCTAACCACTGAGCTAAAAGTCCAGGCTTCCAATTCAGCGGTTAGAAGCGTTCTTAAAGGAATACGCCACCCCTAGGTGAAATTGGGTCTCTCCCCGCAGTCCCTAGAGTTGGATGAGTGAGCCAAAGCGTTTTATAGCCGACCCAGCCATTGTCCTAATCTAGAAACGGCCCGGTTAGCTTTAGTTTAGCGTAGTCGCTGTAATCCGGCGCTGCCAGCTAGCATGTCGTTGCAAAAGTGAATCAAATAACTCAAGATTTTTTATAATTATTTCTCGTAACCTGTACATTCACATCGAGTACAAATATCAATGCAAATTAACACGAAGGGATTTACTAGACCAATTTAGATTTGGAACTATTTTCGGGCATAGCACCGACAAAGCACCGCTGCCAGGCGCAAAGACATCACGCAGCATCTGTAAACCCTCAACTTCCGGCAATACACCAGCGTGACTACCAAGTTCTCTGCTACTAGGCTGGCTGACACTGACAGGTGGGCTTTCTCTAAGAGTTCTAATGGCGATGAATATGGAAGATTACACGATAGACGAAGATGATGACTTCGACTACCAAGATCCAAGACCCTACCTTTTCGAACCTGAGTTCACTGAAGAGGAGTTGCGAGCTTTGGATCTGGGAAGAGAGGACGTTGCGACTGGTCAAGGCGAGTCGGATGAGCGAACGAGAGCAAACACGAACTGGTGGTGTGAGTGTGGAGTGTGCCAACCCATGCCGACTGACAGGTAACGGTAAAAGGTAAAGTCGTCATATTGTCAATAGGGTGAAACGGCAGCCTAATGAAGTTATACAATAAAACTGGAAGCGACAATGTGAGTCGGACTAACGTTTCAGTTATAACGTTAGCAACGTATAACCTAAGGAAGGATAGAAATTATACTTACAGGCATGGATGATGAACACTGTTCTGCCTCTGTACTGAAAATGGATGGGACGGCCGTATCTTTCAGATGTAACAGCATTTTTCTCGTAGCATAGGCCTACTGCATTTTCTCTTTGTAGTCCTCCGGTTTGAAATGCTCCTCGCAAACACGATACTGATTGATTTTATCCACTGGAGTTGTTGCAGGAATGCCGAGGGCAGCAAGCCAAAGATTTCTTCGTTCCACTGGGTTTGGAATTCTGTGAAACATTATGTTTGTGTATGTCCTCTGCTTGTTACCGCAGCCCTTCACACAGCAAGTAGCCATTTTTCCCCAGTAGTCCTTCGGTGAAACTAACTTCAAAATACTAACACTGGTGTATTGCGTGAAGTTGAGGGTTTTCAGATGCTGCGTGATGTCTTTGCGCCTGGCAGCGGTGCTTTGCTGGTGCTATGCCTGAAAATAGTTCCAAATCTAAATTGGTCTAGTAAATCCCTTCGTGTTAATTTGCATTGATATTTGTACTCGATGTGAATGTACAGGTTACGAGAAATAATTATAAAAAATCTTGAGTTATTTGATTCACTTTTGCAACGACATGCTAGCTGGCAGCGCCGGATTACAGCGACTACGCTAAGCTAAAGCTAACCGGGCCGTTTCTAGATTAGGACAATGGCTGGGTCGGCTATAAAACGCTTTGGCTCACTCATCCAACTCTAGGGACTGCGGGGAGAGACCCAATTTCACCTAGGGGTGGCGTATTCCTTTAAGTTTAGGGGTATGAGAATTTACACGCGCAACTAGCATGCTAGCTCAGTTCGCCTCAGTTACACTTACCCAAATGGCCATCTTTGCATTCCCCATCATGACATTTAATAACTGACGGCAAGATTTCGCCATGCGTTCCACTTTAATTTAACATTGCACCCTCAGGTGTGTCAATTAACAAACTACAGTAGGTGTGGTCTGGCACATGATCCAAGCAGATTCCTTTAAATGTGCTGAAAATACCGACGTGCTGTCAAATGTTGCATAACCGTTTGCTAGCTTGTAAACAAATGATCGTTACCTTTTCCCACAGTTTGAACTAGCATAATGTACAATTTCTCCAGCAGAGGGGGAAATCCTGCCAAGTTTCCCTTTAACATAATGATTGATGGCAGAGTTGCAACGGTTTGGCTTGAATTCCCTGCTACTTGAAAACAAAGAAGATGGATGTTGCTGTTGGCGAACAGTGTGACACGAGTTAAGCTTTTTTTAATATGCCAAAAGTTGGAACTAGCCAACTAGCTCCGCTGGTGGGAAAACGCATGGGACTCATAGCGCTGTCCTATTGCGTGCAGAAGGAATTTGAAAGACAATCCTGATTATCCCGCCCCTCTGACTGAGCACTGCCAATGGTGAGTGCCCAGACCCTACATTTTAATGTGGGTCTGGCTCGTCAGGCTACTGCACTCCCACAACTCAACCGCAATTGAGCTTTAGTTTGACTGTTATTTAAAACTTCTAGTTGATCATAATTTTCAATAACTGCCCAGGATGTATTAAAGAAGCCCTATGCAGGTTGAGAGTCGTTCTGATGGTTCTACAACACTTTTTGGGTCGTTTGGTGGGTGCTTCGTCTCCCCCCCTAGTTCTTTCACCGCTGAAAAAACAAATATGCAACTTTCTGGTCGCGGTCCGAACACATCCGAGTGTGACTCAGCGGAAGTATCCAATCGCGCCTCGAAAATGTAGTCAGATTGTAGTTTTTAATAAGACTGCAAAACGAACTCCGTCTTGGCTTTGTTGCTGTTAAAATTGTAAGTAGCCTACCCTTGGGTGAACAATGTGTTTGCTCGACCATTTTATTGTGAGCCCTGTATGTGTTTAGCTTGGTTTCTTGATGGCTAGCTCGCTAGCTAGTGGGGGTTAAGCGTAGCAGTCACTTCCTACCAAAGCTGCAGGGAAAACTATGTTGTGAAAAATGCGAGCCCAAATCAGGCGAAAACCCAGAAACAGTGAAGGAATAACCAGACCTGCATAGGGCTTCCTTAAAGAAACTCTACGGAAAGCCCGTCAATACCAGGTGATTTTCCACTCTTCACAGTCTTAAAAGCAATAGGCCTACTGAGCTCTTATAATGACAGTGGTTGTTCTAATTCCTCTGCAAAGGAATTTATGAAGGCTATCAAAGAAAGCTTTTTCTATTCTCGGCTGGTCATTATATTTAGAAGAATATGAGTAAAAAAGAAATGGGATAGAGTGTCCATCTCAGTCAATCTCTGAAATCTGGATCTTACCAAAGCAACCTGTGCCTTCAGTGTAACAGGTCAGCCAATGAAACTATTTCCATAGATCAGGTTATTTCTTTTGTAACACTGAAAGTACATTGTTGACATAATTGTTAGGCATTTTTCCAAAATCCCACCATTGCTGAAGGGATGAAAAATAAGTCTTACATTTTCTAAAATTATTCCCCCCAAAAAAGAATTCTGATAGCATCACTCAACGAAGTAATGAATAAGCCTTATGCCTGCACCTCACTGTACCATACTATGGTCATAAGAAATAAACAGGAGTAACATTAAAATTCCTGTCAGATGCTGATGAAGAATATCAAATTAAATGGCATTGTTGCTCTCATCATTACTCTGGTGTCTCAGTTGTGTGGAACATGTTCTGACATGTCGAATATCTTGATAAGTCAAGTCTGCAAGCCTGGGACGTAATTCTCCACTCGTACTCTTTTCATGGTTTTCATGCTGTGTTGCCCCCTGCAGGTAACCCCCAGAACCTAGTCAACGTCAGACGTTCTCTTTCAAGCATTCATTCGGTATCTCACTATGGGACACGCCCCCTCGCGGGTTCCCCAGAAGCCATTATTTCATTACGCCAGCCACCATTGGCTGGACGACTGACGTATGCGACGTGGAGGAGGTACTTCCTCCTCCCTTATATTCTACGGCGCAACGTCATTGCTTCAGTCTAAATCCTCTTCTCGCCCCCAGAGGCTTGCTCTCTCGTATACAGGTGCTGTGGCTTGGTGGCTTAACTGTTCATTGAGCGAGGTAACGACTCGGTCCCCGAACGCTTCCTTAACGCCGCTTCATCTTCGAAGAGCATTGGTTTGGACTTGGCTAGTCTGTCGCCAAACAGTAGCCTCTCCCTTGCTAGCCTGTCGCCAAATAGTAGCACGCTAGCCTGTCTCCAAACAGTAGCCCGCTAGCCTGTCTCCAAACAGTAGCCTCCAAACCCCAAAGCTAGTCTGTCACCAAACAGTAGCAACCGCTAGCCTGTCCTCAAACAGTAGCGAAACAACATGTCGACGCCAGTGCCCCCCCTCCCCGCGAGGAAGTGCGAAGCCCAGGCTAGGATGTGTTTGTGTGGGAACAAGATTTCGGCCGCTGACACCCACCAGGTGTGTGCCGCATGTCTGGGGCTGCAACACACCCATGACAACCATGATAACATCCCCGGAAGCGTGTGAACACTGCGCCCGACTTTCCCTCCGGTCTCGCTGACGTAGGCTAGCATGCCTAGCTAGTCTCACCGACGACGACCCCATGCTAGGAGCGGATGACCCCCCTCCCCTTGAGTCAGCAACCCTCTCCCAGGAGCCGGCCGGCGCTGGAGAACTGGGTGCTAGCTGGGGCGACCAGCTCGACGCTCTATCGCCTATATCCGACACCGAAGACAGCCCAATGGGGACGCTAGGTGCGATTGGCGAAGCTGAACTCATCTCAGAGGATGACTCCGTCGACCTACTATCCCTGGGGGATGAGGATGGCGACGACTTATTCCTCCCAGCCACTCAGGCTACTCGCCCGGGTGGCGTGAGAAGTGATAGCACTGCCACTGAGGCTGATGAAGCCACAAGCGTGGGCCTTCACGACGTCTGCAGGAGAGCAGCTGCAAAGCTCGGCATTCCCTGGCCGGAGGCCCAGAAGGAGACCATGTCCTCTCGCTACGAGGGAAAGAGGCTCCCGAAGGCTAAAAGCTCCACCAGACAACTGCTGCCCGTCTTCCCCGAGTGCCTCGAGGAAGCCACACGCTCATGGAGCAGCCCATTCTCAGCGAAAAACCCGGCTCCAGGGCTCGCAGCGCTGGAATGGCCAGACATGGAAAGCAGTGGATTCTCCCATCTGCCCCCTGTCGAACCGCTCCTGGCCTTCCACCTCCACCCCGCCCAGAAGTCTGCGATGACCCCCTCGGGACCCGCATTCCCCTCCAAAGCCGACAATTTCCAGTCTGCCATGACTGAGAAAAGCTACAAAGCAGTGGCGTCGGCGGTGAGAGCTCTCAACGCCTCATCTTTGCTCATGGCCTACCAAGCCGAGCTGGAGGAAGACTTCTCGTCCGCCCCCAACCAGCCAGCTGTGTGGGACGAAATGTGTGTGGTCACAGACCTCTGCCTACGGCTACATAGGTGTGCGGTGCAAACGGTGGGACGGGCTATGGCCTTCATGGTCTCCCAAGAGAGAGAGAGCTGGCTCAACCTCTCCAGCCTCTCCCACAAGACCCAGCTGCTAGATGTGCCCGTGGACCCCAAAGGCCTCTTTGGACCAGCCGGGCCACTATGCAAAAGCGGTGTAAGGAAAAGAAACGGGACGGTGAAGCGCTGCAGCTGTGCCTCCCCAGAAAGGCACAAGCCCCCGCTCCCAAAGCACCCAGACAGACCTTCTCCGAGGCAGCGGCGCGCCCACCCAGACTGCCACTCAGAGCCTTGGTAAGACCCCCGAGCTCAAAAGTGCCTGGGTTAAAGAGCCCTCTAACCCTAACGCGACACAGGGAGGTCAGCAAAACCTCCCACCCGTGCAGAGAGCGAGGAAGAAAAAGCGCGCCTAGTACGCTCCTTACAGGCAAGGGGGGGTGAGTCCAGCCAGACGCTCCCCTCTCCTCGACTCACACCGGCCCCGTTCCTGGGCCTGTTCAAAGAGGCACGTTCACTGCCCACCAAGAGGCGTTCAGAGGCCACAGAGGCGCTCGCAGTTCACAGCCCACTGAAGCGGAGAAGAGACATGGAGTGCCAGTTTGAGCCCCAACAGAGTCTCACAAGCACACACCAGTGCCCCCCTTCAAAAATAAATGTCTCGGTGCGCAGCCAGGCCGAGGGCGTATCCATCAAAAGAATGTAAAAAATTGTCAAATGAACAAAAAAGCTCTCACAAAAAGTTACGAGCCATGTTCAGTGGCAATGGCATGCAATCACTCCCTAATAACGTCACCAGGCGGAGCCAAAGCTCGCTAGCATTGCAGCCCACGCCAGCTCTGTCACCATACCTGTCAACACTCCCGTTTTTCCCGGGTTCTCCCGTATTTCAAGGTCATCTCCCATCACCCTCCCGTTTTCTCCCGGAAAACTCCCGTAATTTGCATGGCCATCAAACTTAATTTTAAAATCATTGATCCATTCATTTTATGAACTACACTCTACACATACACAATCACGTAGCCTAGGCTACTTTCAATTTCAACCGTTTTGTCATAGGCTACTTTTATCGACGACTGGCTGGTGGCCGCGCACTCATACCAGGAAGCACAGCAACATCCGGCTCTCCTAACGGAGCACCTGTTGTTACTAGGCTTCAGAATAAACTGGGAGAAAAGCGTGCTGCGCCCGTGTCAGATCACCACCTTCATAGGGCTCTCTCTAAACTCCGTCTCATTTAGAGCGCGCCTGTCAGCGGAACGAGTCAAAGCGTTTCGCGCATGCCTCGCGCTTTTTCGTACCTCTCGGCCGTTTATACATGAGGGCTTTCCAGCGATGGGTGGCATCGCTGGGATTGAATCCCTCACGTCACGGCCATCGCCCCGTCGCAAACTCAGCAGCCTGCTGTGCTGCGCTAAGGCCCTGGAAACGCCCACTCTTCCTCACAGAGGGAACTACGATGGGCGCTGTCCTACACAGGAAAGTGGTGACGACGGATGCCTCACTGAGCGGCTGGGGAGCTACTCACGAGGGCAGGTCGATAAACGGGTTGTGGGACTCACACATGCAATCTTTGCACATAAACTGTCTAGAATTGATGGCGGTTTGGCTCGCACTCAGACATTTTCTGTCCGTCCTGAGAGGGCATCATGTCTTGATCAGAACAGACAACACCACGGTGGTGGCTTATGTCAACAAGCAGGGGGGACGGAGGTCTCGTCATATGCACACGTTGGCACACAGACTGATTTTATGGAGCAGCATGCGGCTCCTGTCGCTGAAAGCCACGCACATCCCCGGTGTATTGAATTTGGGTGCAGATTTATTATCCAGGGGCAACCCCCGCTACGGAGACTGGAAACTCCACAGCGATGTGGTGGCTCAAATCTGGTTGCGAACTGGTCAGGCGAAAGTGGACTTATTCGCCTCCGGGGAGAATGCGCAATGTCTGATGTTTTTCTCCCTGCGCGATCAGAAAGCCCCGTTAGGGATAGATGCGTTGGCCCACCAGTGGCCACACGTCCTGCTCTATGCCTTCCTTCCGTTGAAACTGATCACTCCAACACTCGCCAGGGTGTGGGAACAGAGCCGCTCACTCATTGTCATAGCCCCTCGAGGACGTTATCCTTACGTTTCTGCAAGACTTACTGGATAAAAACAATTCCTTCTCCACTGTCAAAGTTTACCTGGCTGCCATTTCGGCCTGCCATGTAGGCTTTGGGGACAAAACAGCGGGCCAGCACCCTCTTATACGACAATTTATGAAAGGGGCTCGACGCCTCCGCCCGGTTTCTAAACCACTGGCCCCTTCATGGGATCTGCCGATGGTTTTGGATGTTCTGTCTCTCTCTCACTGGGACGCCGGGGGCGCACTAATGTTGTTGGGGATCGCAAGCTTGTCTGGCAATCCGGGAGTCACGATATCCCATAGTGAGTTACCGAATGAATGCTTGAAAGAGAACTTAAGGTTACTCACGGAACCCCGGTTCTCTGATAGCATGAGTGAGGTATCTCACCAGACCACCCTCCTGGCCGGTGGCGAGAAGAGGTTGGTTAGCTAGACTGAAGCAATGACGTTGCGCCGTAGAATATAAGGGATGAGGAAGTACCTCCTCCATGTCGCATACGTCAGTCGTCCAGCCAATGGTGGCTGGCGTAATGAAATATGGCTTCTGGGGAACCCGCGAGGGGGCGTGTCCCATAGTGAGATACCTAACTCATGCTATCAGAGAACCGGGGTTACGTGAGTAACCTTAAGTTTCTCATACGTAACCTTAGGCCCAGGCAGTTAAGACCCACGATACCCCCAAGAGGTTATTGCAGGTAGCAGGGACCTACTGTTGAGCAAAGTTGCACGTCTTCCCTCTGTGGCGCATATAACCTATTATCCCTATTTCCCCTTGGAGGTTGATCAGGCTTCCGTAGAGGATTTATTGGGATGTTATTAAATAAGGAGTAACTACGCCTAGGTCTCGGACAATTGGCTAACATGCAAAGATGTTTGACCCTAGAGATTATCTAGAGACACAGGTTATAGGCTACTTCTTGCTTAGGTTTTTAAAGAGTGGAGACCTTTTTACCGTCCTTCAGTATAAAGTCACGCCAACCCAAGTCTTAGAAAAGACAGATGAAGAACCATAGAAGAGATACCTTATCTTCCTGTTAGGAAATCGTAGAAGAAGAGACAAAAATACTGCTTGGAGAGCCATAGTTAAATGAACTCTTTACTTTTCAGCACTCTAGAGATGTTAACAAAATGTGGCGCATATCCACTTGCAGGTTACAATGTTGTAGAAAATATAAAAAGAGTAAATCCACAAATAGAGGAAAAGGTCGGCCGATTGTCGTTCAGCAGTCACTCGCGGCCGGAACAGCAGGTGTGATTTCTGCACAGGTTCTACGGAGTTTTGGTCCGCGACTCAGCCTGGCACGAAGTCCAACACTTTGCTTCTCAACGAAGTACGGAGGACGAATTCTAACAACCGCACGCGACATCATAAAGCAAAAAACCCAGCGAGTTGAAGGAAGGAAAAAAGAAGAAGCAGCCCCGTTCGTTTGGTTCGACCCCTATTTATACTACGTAGACTTATCCTCCCCAACACATTCCTAAGGCAAATCAATCCTACTTTCCCACGACAGTTTAGAACCTTCTAGAAGATGCAGGAACATTCCCACGATGCAGGGATATTCCCACGATAGCTGGGATATTCCCACAATAGCTAAAACATTCTAGAAGTCACAGATCTTAACCAACAATTTGAAAAGACACACGTTACTTATCCGAGTTACATTTCGGAGATGCTAACATTACATTCAGTAGGTTTACAGATAGTAAAGAAGTGTACAACGTACACTTTTACAGTCATCAAGAGAGACTGGTTGCATTTTAACAAGACAGTTACAAACATTTATTGCATTAACCCTTATCACACAATGTAATCTGAACACAATCATTTGAACAATTTAAGGCACTTTACACATTTCAGAGATTTGAGACATACAATTCCTTACGTACATAATTCCCTAAACTTTACAATGTTACTAAAGTAATTCTTGTCTTGATACATTTCATTTATCACACATTCATACAATCTCACATCTCATCCTCGTTCTCACGTTAATTCAAACATCTCACGGTTTATTATGAGGTCACGTTATGCAGTTATAGCTCCATTTCCATAATTTATTCACATTCAATAATTATCTAGTATTTCTGAGTTCAGGGCAATCTGGCCAAGTAATCCAGCACATTGTTCATCATCTGTTACAACACATTCATCCACTTCCACACTTTCAGGTGAACTTAATTCAAGAGTAGGTTGCAAGGCCACTGGTTTAACATTACGATTCAATTCCTGATCAGTTTCTTTCCTAATTTGCCTAATCATATTTTCTAGGTCAGACAGATTACCTTAATAGCTAGCGCTGAATCTAGCCTTTCTGCGTTTTTGCCTTGTAAGATGTATTGGTTTTGTGCTACTGCTCTGTGGTCCATACGGATGGTGTTCAGGCAACACGTCAATGCATTTCAGAAAATCCTTTATAGCATCTAAATACATGCTGTTGCAACATAAGTATACTCTTTTGATCCCGTGAGGGAAATTTGGCCTCTGCATTTATCCCAATCCGTGAATTAGTGAAACACACTCAGCACACAGTGAACAGAAGCACACACTAATCCCGGCGCAGTGAGCTGCCTGCAACAACAGCTCAAGGGCACTTCAGCCGTGCCTACTGGTCGGGGTTCGAACCAGCAACCCTCCAGTAACAAGTCCAAAGCGCTAACCAGTAGGCCACGGCTGCCCATTTACATCGAGCATGAGTCAATAGAGTCATGACTTATATGCAGATTCAACATTTAAGTCAGCGGCTTCAGCTGAGACCAGGGGCGATTCTAGACCTAGAGCTTTGCTGGGGCACAGGCCCCCAACATTAAAAAAAGAAAAAATGAACTGTGCGCGCAATATGAAATAAATGTCTAGCCTGATTTGGACCATCACATATCTCCCCTAGGTCACAGACATCCTCCTCCATACTCTGAATAGTTTTACGTCTAGCCCCCATCATGTCCTCATCCGTTTCTTGCCTGTCTCTCTCCTCCTCCTCCTGCCTGGTATTGGACTGCCCAGCCTGTGCTCTTTCTCCCCTCTCTTCTCCCTCTCTTTGACCTTCTCCTCCTCCTCCTCCAGCACTCACTCTCGCACTCACTGCATGAATTTAATAGGCTTTCCTACTAACACAAGGGAAGCTTATTTTTTGTCAAAATTGAGATATACTTCCCTCTCAGGCAAGGGTCCTATAGACATACTGGCAATACTGCAGTTCTTTGTAGCTTAAATAGCCTATAAGCCTTCGTACTGACTTTTGGTGATAATTTGCAAATGTAGCCTATAAATCTACACAGATGGCTACTCTGATTCTGTGTATATTATTATAGGCTACATTTGCAAATGCAGCAAACTTGAAGCCATTAAACCATTGATCAAATCACAGCACTGGCTATTACCAGCATAAATGTTAATGTTACCGTTAATGTGGGCAAAATGATCATACCTCCCTCATCCTCCTCACTGTTCCTCTCCCTCTGCCTCTGTTCAGGAAGAATTTTCTGATGTCCATCTCTGAATAGTTTATCAGAAGGCTATGTTTAGTTTTACAGTAGGACAGCTTCACAAACAGTAGGCTATAGGCTACTTTTACAGGACTCTCTCTACAGTATACTTATAAATCCTTATTAATTGTCCGCATGTGTGCAATGCAGCCTACGCATGGTGTGAGTGTGTGTGTGAGGGAGAGAGCACAAGCTGGTAAACTGTTGCTAAATTTAGGCTACAATGACGCTAAGCATAGAAAAACAGATGCTAGTTATGTGGGTAACACTCTCTAACAGCGATCAACTTGTCATTTTTTCTGTCAAACAAGTTGTGAATTTGTTGTAACATTAAACAGGGGACGACTTACTCTATGCTCAAAGTGATGTAACGAGCTTCAGCGGATTCCACAGTGTGTGTGCAGTACAACGAAACACTCGGAAGAATCATGTGAACGATTTTCATTGGTTGTTGCGTTCAATCTTAGCCAGCTACAGAGGTGCTATTTCCTGATTGGCTATTATGGCCGCTTTCTTTATTCCTTGTTTTTTTTTTTATTGGCTGGCAAGTGACAGGCTCGAGCCATGATTAAAGCAGACACGGAGATGCGCTCATGAATGCCGTTTCCAGCGAGAGCAGCGCTAGAATTTTACTGGGGCACTGGAGACTTTTACTAAGGCACGTGCCCCAGTGAATAAGGTCTAGTGACGCCCCTGGCTGGGACTGCTGCTTTCGTAACTCCTCTAGTACTCCATAAGCCTCAGAATTGTGTTCCTTTTCAGCATTACAGGGAATTTGAACTCCAAATTTGTAAATTCCTTCCTCATCATCCAAACCATCCAACACCGCCTCTGCTTCAACAGCAGTCTTTCCATTTGCTTTGAGAATGTTTAACAAGTCATTGCTCACATGCTTTTGTAGGTCTCTGTACCTTGTGGGTTTACAGTCTGAGAAGTTTCATCACTGTGCTCCACACCACACCTGAATCCTGCTTACCTCCTGAGAGGTTTCATCACTACCGGGTTGGCTACACCCCATACCTGAATCCTGCTTACCTCCTGAGAGGTTTCATCACTACCGGGTAGGGGTGGGCGATATGGACAAAAAATAATATCTCGATATTTTTTGTGATTTTGACGATAACGATAATTAGTCGATATCCTTTAAAAAATTGTTTTTGTTAAAGTCTGAGTTACTTTACAGTTCATTATTTATGAATAGCATCATTACAATAATAACCAATAACCTAACCTGTGACTTTTTAACCAAATCAACCAATGCATTGTCACTCTGACACATTTCCAATTCTGCCCCCACTTGTGTGTGTGGCAATGACATGGTCTAGCCAGCTACATTAGAGAAGATGAATAGGCCTAACAGTTTCCCAACAGAAAGTCTGAAGCTGAAGTTTCTTTCAAACCTTTACATAGGATTCAATGTAAAACTAAGAGCAGACCAACAGAGTAGCCTACATCTCAGTTATTATGACCGCCGCGCAGCGAAGCGGCGGTCATATAGGTTTAGTCAGATTTTTTTTTTTTTTTTTTTCTTTCCTTTTTCGCATGTCCAAATTTCCGTCAATGAGTCCCGGGACACTGAAAGACCGGGGTAGACGAAACTTGGTGGGCATGTAACCCCATATGGATAGCATGGAACCATCGTTTTTCGTTTTGATCTGTAGCCCCCCCGCTGGACTGCACCCCCCGAAAGGAGGGTAGGGCAGACACAGTTTTCTGTGAATATCTCGAGAACCGTAAGGTTTAGGAGGACCATTTTTTTTTTTGTAAGTTGATCTCAAGGGGCCATGTCAACCCATTCCATAACCACTCATTTCATGTATAGCGTCACCTAGTTAAACACAAAAAAGTAAAAATGAGGTGTTGTAATCGCAGGTATCTGTGACCTAACATAGTCAAAACTGCATGAAATTGGAAGTGTAGGATCATTATGACACCCTCTGAATGCACGCCAAGTTTCGTGGAATTCCGTTCATGGGGGGCCACACAATAAATTAATTTATGTTACTATACACCAACTGGCCTGTAGGTGGCCGGAGACAGTTTTCTGTGAATATCTCGAGAACCGTAGGGCCTAGGAGGTCCACCTTTTTTTGTATGTTGATCTCAAGGGGCCATATCAACCCATCCCATTACCACTTATTTCATGTATAGCGCCACCTAGTTAAAAATTAAAAAGCAAAAATGTAGGTGTTTTCATCACAATATCTCTGGCTGACATGGTCAAAACTGCACGAAATTGAAAGTGTAGGATCATTATGACACCCTCCGAATGCATGCCAAGTTTTGTGTACTTTCGTTCATGGGGGGCCTTACAATAAAATAATTTATGTGTACATTTAGTGACGTACACCAACAAGGATTCCCGGGACACTGAAAGACCGGGGTAGACGAAACTTGGTGGGCATGTAACCCCATATGGATAGCATGGAACCTTCGTTTTTCGTTTTGATCTGTAGCCCCCCCGCTGGACTGGACCCCCCGAAAGGAGGGTAGGGCAGACACAGTTCTCTGTGAATATCTTGAGAACTGTAGGGACTAGGATGACCATTTTTTTCCGTATGTTTGCCTCCAGGGGTCATGTTAACCCATTTCATGTGCACACATGTGCACAAACAGATAACACACACACATACATTCACAGTAATCATACGTATGACACATACTCACACAGTAGACATATGTACGCTTGCATGCACAGGCACATACGCAGGCACACACACAAGCACGCACACACACACTCACACACACACACACACACACCCACACACATAACATAAACATGTACATGCACACAATTCAAGAATTTCTCAGAATTATGAACAGGCAAGATGGAGGTGGGGTTGTATAAAATTAATTTTACATGTGAAATCTATGAACTAATCATGTTTTGGTACTTGTTGTCTAGCAGATATCAGTGAGAATTGAGTGTGGATAATGCAATTTAGTGAGACAGTTAGAATCATATAGGCCTTTCAGCGTGATTTATTTTTGTGGAAAAAATGTGCTGGACTGGGCGGCGGTCATATTTTGTACCGCTCTGCGGTACATCTAGTTTAGAGCGAACTTCGGTCCATTTACAAAAGAGTTACATGAGAATAGTTATTTGTTTACAACTGACTATTAAAATATTCAAAGGCTAATGTTTTCTCTACATCAGAGGTTCCCAAACTGTGAGGCGCGCCTCCCCTGGGGGGCGCCAAATGATTTGAGGGGAGGCGCGGAAGGTTGATTCAAAAAAGAAGGGAAAACGTTTATTTCATGTTAGAACTATCTATGTTTTTTTTTTCCAATGATTATGTAATTGTCAACATTATAAAATCGAAATAAATCATAGAAGAGATGTATACTAAATCTTTGGGATAGTGGAAAGTATTATTGATCCCTATCTTGAGTGAGAATGTATTGTGCCAAACTTCATAACGTAATTTAGCAACAGTGCCGCCAGCCGAGCTAGCTGCAAGTTACCAGTGAACAGTAACTTGCAGCTCCAAGCGGATTTGTACACGCAGCCTTACAACCCTGTTTACAGCTCTTCGAGTCACGGTAAAATTTATTTTTTGGTAGGCTACATAGCTAATTTAGATAAACTTATGGTGTGGTTGGTTGTGTTTCTTTAGGAATCCGCCGCCTTGGTTTGTATAGAAATGAATATTAAGTGACAGATACACGTAAGAGGTTGGACATACGTGACGGTAATATGTGACTTTCCGATAGCTAACTTAAAATGGACAGATTTGTCACATTTTATCGCTGCACGGCCCGAGCCTAGCCTGGCAATTGGCAATTAAGGCCAGGCTAGCCCGAGCCTGATATGGGCAACAAAGCCAAACGTCGAAAATACGATGAAAACTCATTGCATTGCATAGCATAGTATAGCACCTATTTAAGTGGCTTAACTGAAGTGAATATCATTATTTGAAAATTATTGTGGGGGGGGGGGCGCGGAGGTGTCACTGTTTTTGGAGGGGAGGCCCACATTGATGGAGTTTGGGAACCCATGCTCTACATATAATACAGTGTAGGAAAAAACGTGACTGTCTCATCAATGTATACTTGAACAGAAGTAGCCGCATAAAATCCCAAGTAGGCTACCCTTGCTGCACAAAATAAACATTAGGCTGCGTGGGACAACGTTGTGACCCACTAGTGATCACGTGACACTTGCTCTGCTGCACTTCTCCCGCATAGCCTACCTCCTGGGAATGAGTCTTCAGTGCGTGATTTCGAGTGTTTTTTTCCCCATAAGTAATTTAAATACTCGATAATGTCAATTTGCACATCGTTAAAACAACAATCACGATATTATCGCAGACGATATATATCGCCCACCCCTACTACCAGGTTGGCTACACCCCACACCTGAATCCTGCTTACCTCCTGAGAGGTATCATCACTACCGGGTTGGCTACATCCCACACCTGAATCCTGCTTACCTCCTGAGAAGTTTCATCACTGTGCTACACCCCACACCTGAATCCTGCTTACCTCCTGTGTCATTTTGTTCTGTGTCTTTGTCCTCATTTTGGTCACCAGACATCCCTGTCACTGAAAACTCATTCTTTGTCACCTCCTCTACCCAGCCTCCGACTGTCACGCTTTATTTGCTCCTCTGGTGGGCCTGTTTTGCGGGCAAGCATGATCGAGATGCCCTTCTTTTCCACATGATTAACACTTCATGGTTTCAGTGGTGGCAAACATCGTATAGTAAAAAACGCTTAATTTTAAAGTAAATTTGAAAGCAATATTTAGACCACTTGTATAGTATAGTATTGTATACAGTAGTTGCATTGTATAGACTTGTCTCCTAAAAGAAATAGCATGTTTCAGTAGCAGGAATTTGCTGCAGGAATTTCCCAAAGAGAATCCTTTTAATATAAAATCCTTTTAATCTAAAATGATGAAAGAAGTATCTATCTATCTGATAGCCTACTATTTCTCCATGTTGGCCCAATTCACAACAGATCATTTTATCATTGTATCACTGATGACCAGTGCTATGTTTCAGGACACAAAATTGCCTGTTAGAAAGACAAAAACAGACAGCAAAGACTCACCCAGCTGGACAAAAGGTCCTCATGCACTCACTCTCACAAACGCTCTGCCCACTCAGAAAGAGAGAGAGAGAGATGATTCAGAGACATTCCGTTTTTTTCTACACTGAAAAGTATGAAAATCTAAGGTGGACATTCTTCCCCAAAATCCAGATTAGGTAGGCTATCCCACTTTTTCAAGATTGTAACAACAATAAAAAAAACTGGCCATACTTATTGGTGAAGAGCCCACAATTTATCTTGAAATGTGAGGATCTGAGCGACTCTGCCTAAAATAAATGTGATATACACACACACACATTCACACACACACATAATCTTATTATCAGGATGTTTACTGCTGTTCATTTTGTTAAATTATTCCCCCAAAATGTGCAAGACAAAAGTGCAGAGAAAATGTAGTATGTGTGTGAACTTTTGATGTATAAGTCAAAATTGGTTTATGTGCAAGCTTTTCATTTGCATGTGGAAGAAAACAGAGTGTATGTGCAAGCTTTTCATTTGCATGTGGAAGAAAAAGTAGTAGGCCTACATGTATAAGCTTTTAGTGCATATGCAACCTATTCTTGATTTATGGCCTAGGAGGCGTCTCATAGCTACTGCATGGTTCTAAAGCTGATACACAGCTGGCGGACTGGACATCTGGACACTAATTGAGAATTTACTTATATTTGAACCATTGTTGGAGATGGGGAGGAGTAAACTGGACTGAACGTCTTAATTCAGGGGTGGGAGAGGGGTCGGTCTGTGGAGGTCTTGTTTTGAGGTTTGAACAGAGTTGTTTATATTAATCTCAAGTAGGGACAGGGATAGTATTTCTATCTGCATGCTTCACCTGCTTCTGATCCACTTTTTTTCTTCTATTAATTGTCTCACTTTGATATACCGGCAGTGGTCACATGGATTTTTCCACTTTCATCTAAAAACAAAACAAAAAAGCAGTTAATGTGTTACAGAAAATTCAGAATATATCAGTTAGGCATTACTGTGTTTTTCTCACCCTATAGCTATCTGCTCACTGGGCACTCTGACACCAGCTTGGCATACAGCTACAGAAAAGGGATTTCAGCAGTGGCTACAATAGTCAAGGATGCTCTGCAGCATACATGCCAAAAGGCCAAAATGACTGACTGGATTAGCATTGCACAAGGATTTAACAGGATTCATTTTCCTAACTGCATAGGTGCATTGGATGGGAAGCATGTTAATCCACAAGACCCACAATACAATCTCAATCAGATTCAAAACTATGATGAATTCATTTTTTATTCATGTCATATATGCATTATACTTTATTTCACATATATTCACATCTAACAACCACATGCGCTTGATACCCACACAGACATGCCATGTAATGGTCATTAACTTACAGGGAAGAAAACACTAAAGCAATAAACTGATATATGACGCTTTTGCACCAACACTGACAATATATAGTGAGGTTTATGACATTAAGATTAGCACTGGCAGAGTGCTAGCAGTGCTGGTGTAGTGAAGCATCAGCTAACCTGTTATCCTTTCCCTCCCTATAATCTTTATGGTGCCAGGAAGCCATAACACAGGGGAAATGTCATGAATGGCAACACATTGTAAACAATTGCCCTGGGCAGTCTCATCGACCCCTCACCCCCCGTCTCTCAGTATACCTATATGCCAACCTGGCCACATAAAAAACGCTTCCCATCACATAACACTGAGGTTAATGGGCAATTAAATAGCTAGAGTGGAAGGATCAGAGGCTGCTGCGGATAGAAATAACAAAATGAAAATAATAAATTAATAAATAAATCCGCACAGGAACATTTGAACAGTTGGAAAATATTTACATTACCTCTTTCTCTTTATTTTGTCCATTCCGATTTAATAACCAAATAGATTGTCTTTAATTTCATGCCTGACCAATGCGAGCCACTGATCGCCTGTGTGATGTCCTGTAGGGCCACCTCTCCAGACAGAATCAGATTGGGGCCCGGTGATTAGGTCCTGCAACAGATCAGCAGTACATAGTGACTGGCCACAGTTGAAATGTTTGGCTAATTGCTATTGTTCAGTCACAGTGCTAGCTCTGTCTATCATTTTGTCTATCTGAATGTGTGTGTGTGTGTGTGTGTTTTCTGTCTGACTCTGCGTTTCTCCTATTATGATCAGTGGCTATTTATTACACTGTCAGGTTGCCACAACAATGCACAAAAGTGGAGATACTGTGCTTTTCACTTGAGTACACAAAGCCTCCATAATGCGACCAACAGGGAAGAGACGGGCATACTCCTCACAAATACACACAGCTTATTGTTGAACACAATAGTACGCCAGGGCTCTTTCCCTGCACACTCTTGGCTAAGTATCTGCAGGAGTGGAAATTGTATATCATTAGCATTATTTGTGAAAGTCATCATTGTGAAGTGTTTTTTTTACTTCTCAGCAGCACAATGGGAAACGGAAGAGCGAAAACACAATGGGCAAAGCCCTGGAAGATCTCAGTAAACAAAAATTACACCACTTTTTCTTTTTTTATATAAAGGATAGTTAGGATTCTGAGGCTCACTCCACATTAGTGATAGACGAACAAGAAACACACACTTAAGACAATGGAGGTTCCGAGAAACCTTGTTCTGTGTTTGTGTCTGTATGTTTGTCTCTGTCTGCTTCCTCTGCGTGAGCACTGTGCAGTGACCTTAAAGGTCTCAAATGTTTAAGGGAATGTACGATATTTACCGGGGGGGGAGGGCCGGTCGTCAGGGGGGGGAGGGCCTAAGAGAATTTTTTAAGCCTTAGGGGAAGGCCCAGGAGAATTTTTTTTTGGCCTGGGGGGAGGGCCGAGGAAAATTATGTTTTCCTGATCCATGATATTTTTTTTCCCCTGATCAATGATCCGTTTTTGATATTTTAAAAGGTTTGTAGTCCAAAACATGATTCACGTCTCTTTGACAGAGTGGCCGAGTCCAAAAAGTCGCAACTACCTGAATCTCCCACAACTCCCCTCGTAAGCTTGCAGGTCGCCCGCGGTTATGGGTCATAAACCAAATATTTTAATGATATTCGGGTCATTTGCGGGCGGGTCAGTTAAAATTAATTAAATATATATTTTCTACAAATAGGCCTACTTAAAATATCACGAGAAGGCTAGCATCAATACAGTAAAGCATCAATACAGTAAGTCAACAGTAAAGAAGCTGAAGACGCGAGTTAAAATACCCCTTCAGGAAAAGCGAAATATGGGAAATATTGGGAAAAGTTCTTAAAGAAGATGACAGTAGTACAAGTTATGGTCTATGTAGGCCTACATCTTGCGAAGCCATTTAAAAGTATGACAGCCGAAACGGGCAGCCTGCAGGAATAAATCTTATGGCACAGACTACACAGTCATATCTACCGGTATGTATAGGTTCGCGCATGCATAAAAAACCTTAGTTCGTTGTGTTTGTGACTTTAAACAGTGGATGTGCTTTAGCTTCATTCAGCATTTTAAACCAGTTCTTACGCTAACGTTTTGACCAGCAATGTATCTCTCTTGCCTATACCTTGCCTTCCCATTTCTATTTTCGAAAGAAGTATGTCCATGGCCAAATCTTATCATAGTGTTCTAATCCTTGGTGGTTGCGTGCGTGCTTGCGCTCTTATTCTCATTCTCTCTCCTGCGCAAACATTTATGTCCTGCATGCCTGCGTGTAGTTCTACTGCATAAAGTTTCGCAAATAAATTACTTTGTTTTACAGAAATGGACTACTGCATGCAGGCTATAACCAAAAGCACACATTTTGTAAATAAGCGGGTCGGATCGCGGGTCGGGTATAATGTTGTCCTAATTAATATTCGCGGTCTGAGTTGCGGTCGGGTTGATTAAAATATCGGGCGACCGCGGGCCGCTTGTGACCAAACCCGCGCAACACTGGTTTGTAGCCCCGTGTGTGTGTATGTGTGCTTATGACATTTGCTGGCCGTTTTAACCTTGTAAACGTCATTTTTCGACCAGTTTTATTTGATTCACGTAGGGGGGAGGGCCTAGGAGAATTTTTTTGAGCCAGGGGGAGGCCCCTGGAAAAAAAAATTTGACCAGGGGGGAGGGCCAGGCAGAACATTTTTAACCCGATCGTCTGGCGACCGGCCCTCCCCCCCGCTAAATATCGTACACAGCAAATTCTGGCCTTTGGAATAAACTCTCTGGGAGTTTATATCAACTACATTTGAGTGTACATGTGAGACCATCGAATGTACTCCAGGGAAAAGTTAAAGTAACTATTTTCCGGGAGTTGATTTTAAACTCTTTTCTGGAGTTAAAACTGAACACTTGTGGGAGTTAAAATGCTAATCCCATGTGGGGTAAAATACAACTCTCACCTGGAGTTAATTTTAATGTGAACTCTTTCATGGTGTTAACAGTTAACACTTAAAATGTGTTTTATTTAACACTTTTCAGAGTTAATAATTAAAAACACAAATAATATTTTAGGTGAAAATGACTACAGAAAACATTCATTACCACAGATTTTTATTTTAAATTCAAGTTTGACATTTTGAATGACAAACTGTTTAAACATGTTACAGCCAACCAACCAAACTTATTGTAATTAGTGCGGCCCCAATTTCATATTCAAAACAATTGACAAGCAGTTGGATATTTAAAAAATCATGTCAGTACCACATCTCTGTAGTGCAGAAAGTGCAAACATTGTATAAAAGCATTGCTGACAAGATAACAAAGAACTTTTCTGTAATACAGTAATGTATTAACATGAGGTAGACTTTTAACCTGTAATTTGTACATAAACATGTACACAAAAACAATGGTGAATTCCATATATTAAGTCAGCAATGTCACAACATACAATCACACCCATAGCACATTTAAGCATCAAAATATTTGAAATGTCTTAATCTATCCATTTCTAGAACCAGTATATTTCTTGGGATGTTTTCACTTAAAATACAAAACAATAATCTTAACAATATTAAGACATTAATTAAGCTGGGCTTTGAAGAAAGGCCAACAAGAACAAAGTATGGAAGTTATAAGATTAAATTTTTTGCGCGGGTGCTGTCCATGACCGGCTTAATCATTTGAGATCCAGCACCGCTTTGAGGACTGCATAGAGTGCTTGAGAGGGACAACGTGTCGGTAAGCCTTGGGCAGGAAGACCCTTCACCATCTAGCTGCAGTAGTGTAAAATCTGAGGACCACAAATAACAACATTAGGTTACAGGGCACATACAATCATAAATTAAGAAACACAAAACTGCCATATACAGTAGGGTGCCAAGGAAGATCAAGAACTAGTACAAAAGAATTTCAAAAGATCTCTTGACACCAAAGAACACCAATGTTTAGTTTACTTAAATCACAACTTGCCCCATTAGATGAGAGCCATTTTGTATTTCATAATACACATTTACTATAAGCCTGCCTACCACAAGGTGTGAGTGTCACACATTCCATCAGGTTGGAGTAGTCTGCAAACTCTGTTGGGTATGAGCCATCAGCTATGTTCTTGGATGATTCTGCAAGTGGGACGACTGAAATGCACATGATAAAGGAGAGTTAAAATACATGTTTTGATTGTTCAGGGTGTCATCTGCAAGCTGCTGACATTTTTTGACAAACAGTAATACAAATCTTTAAAAGCTTTCCTGCAAAAAATAAACAAACTAGGAAATGTTCAATCCCCTTACCATTTAACATTGGTACTTCTTACTTCTGCAAGTTCTTGAAAGACATCCTCATCCGCCCTGCTCATCTGCGACTTTTAGCACTTAATTTTCTGGTATGAGAAACTTCTGCATCACTGAAGCACAACATTCATTTATTAAATTATTATTTCCCCTTTAATGACATCAGACAACACATAGGTACATCACCTACCTGCATTGATAACATCTGAGAAGCTGACCTCTTCCAGTTTCACATATTTCTTTGTCCTTCCATATTGTACCATCAACAACATCTTGACCACTGGAGGGAAAAATAATAATTTTACCAGTAATAAATGCAACATGTGGACTGTCATTCTAACAAAAGAGTATTTGTGGTAGCTGTTATTCAATTTATAACATGTTTAGCATAATATTCAGTGGTCATAGTCATGTCTTTACAATGAAAATGATTGACAGACAGCTTCTAAGCTTATAATAAAAGAGTTACTATCTACTCTTTTAGTTACTAAACTATCTAACACGTTCACACTGGCATCCAGAAAGAGTTCACACTTGACAGATACCACCACAACACGTAACAGAAACAGTAACAGTTTCAAACAACACTAACGTTACTGCTTGTTAGCTAGGGAAAAGTTAGGTTTAGCAACTAAGGCGACTGTGTTTCGTTATAACAGCCTCTCACGTGAGACAGACAGTAGCTGTGCAAGCTGTCCGACTGTTCTCAAGCAAAGCCTTACCGTGTCGTAATTCCCTCACAGGTCCCCTTCTCGCATCCGTTAGCTGCTACGGTCCAGCCGTGCTGGGTCAACTAAGGAAACAACAACGTTGCTGTTCAGTATACGTTGACACGACAAGAAACAGTGTAGGCTAATGTGAACTTAAATACACAAAGAAATTACAGTAATGACGAGTATGATGTTATTCCATGCGCGAGGCTGTCTAGGCTCTGGGGCTAACTTAAAAAAAAAGTTTGGGGCTAACTTCAGCAGCTAGCTTGCTAACGAGTTTGGCCTCGCAAAAATCAGTCTTCGACAAAACATAAAATTGTGCCGTTATATACTGATAGAAGTCTAATATAACGTTAATTTGAGGAGTAAAATGGCACTTTTACCTGCCTCACGAGTCCAACAGGTTTGGGGCAAACTACAGCAGCTAGCTGCTAGCAAATTTGGCCATTGCAGTCTGACAAAATATACAAATGTCCCATTATTATACGTCCTATTATCGTCTTAAAGTCCTGCACAGCCTAATATAACATTAGAAGTAAACGTATAGTAAAGTAAGTATAGTAACATTAGAAGTAAAATCACACTTTTACCTGGCTCAAGAGTCATGGTGAAGTCCAAGTGAAAACAGCTAAGCTGAGCAAGCTGAGACAAAGCTGTTAACTAAGGTGTAGTGTTGAATCAGGCTCCTTAACGCCCAATAAATGAACACCTAAATATTACACCACCAAAGAGTACCCTGAACACAAGCTGTAGTTAAATGTAGAGAATAAACTCCCAAAATCTTTAACACTTTTTTGTTTAACTCCAGATTTTTGAACTCCAGAAATTTGCTGTGTACAGTCCCTAAGTACAGTAATGGCACAAATTTGAATGCGCACCGCACACTACTGAGGAAGTGATACCAATTAGTGCGTCACACATCTAGAAAACATGACAGAGGCTGACTTTAAATGAGAGTTTATCATCTATGATTTTAGAAGGATTATAGGATTTTCAGTTTCATGTCATTTTAAACTAATGTGCGTATTGAGAACTTCCTTGTCTGTGCGCTGGCCATGATGGGTGATTGTGTGTAGCATCTCAAGTGACCTAGAGGGCTGAAATGTTGTCAGTTCAGAGGTACTTGTTATCCGGCAATATAAAACAGTATTCTAGCCTCTGTACCTGTGTGCCACAGCTATTCTGATTGTTCCATTAAGAAACTACAAGGTCTCAGCTTTCTAAAGAGACCAAGCATTTGATGGTAGGCCAAACTAGGTGGGAACAGTGGCCTCTGAAGTAGGCACAGTGCAATTTCGAGGGGGAAAAGTCTAAAAATGCCCATCCCATATGAAGTTAAAGCAGCCCTAAACAGGGATATACTGTATACTGTTTGTTACAGAGACCTGGGATTCTATCTGTTTCTCTCTCATGTTACTGTTGCACAAGGCACGTTCTTCTGTGAGGTTGGGTATTAGAAAACATACTGAATTGGTCTTTTTATTTCAGCTGTCAAAAGTGGCAAGTAACATCAACACTTGGCAAGGGAGACACTCCTCAACGCAACAAATGCACATTTGTAACAGACAATTGTGCTTCTCAACTGTAAGAGGACCCTGAGAACAATTATTCTTTAGTGCTCTAAGTTAGCAAACATTTTGCGCTGTTTAGCATTAGGTAGGTGTTGATGCCATTGCTTGCCATACAAATGACAGCAGTATGAAACACAACACATACTGTATGTTACATATGTATGTCCTTTATGTTTCGTCAGGACACATAGCTGAATCTGATGATAAAAGATTCTGTGTATTTTCAGTGAATTTTCTTTGTATCTTCACAGAGCAACACAAAAGCTTTGTTTGAGGAACATTCTCCGACAACAATCCCACACCATGGTGTGTCCTCCTACGTCCAACCCCAAAAAATTTGCTGAATAAAGATATAAGATGTCAGGTGTTCTGCTAACTCTGGCAAACACAGCAGCGTGTTCTGAAAATATGATCCTGAAGACAGGTATAGCAGGGTCAAACATAGAGCTTTCCACCGCCTCTGGCTCCCTCTCCCCCCCTCCTCTTCCTCTTCCTCCTCCACCTCCCTCTCCTACTCCTCCTCCTCCTTCCAAACTCCCCGACACCCTTAGACGTTCAGTATCTATTAACGTGACAGCGCAGGAGGTGTTCGCTCGACCCCCCCTCACCTTGCCACTAATTATAAGCCCTATTATGTTCCGCTGTCAGTGGAAGAGATGGCACTGGCCCTAACCCGCTGACGCGTGGAGAGGGTTTGCGCCAGCAGGGGACTGTAACCGCACCAACATGAAAGGCCCGCCATGCCAGGCACATGCAGGCTGCCGCTGCACTGTAGAATGCCAGCTTCTGACAAAAATAACACATGTAGGCTAGTCCAGAGAGACAGGGTGCTTACAGCGGTACATTTAAAGAGGGTGACAAGAATAAGAGCAAGGAGAGAGAGAGATCACTGAGACTTCATAGAGGAGAGAGAGAAAGGCAGATATAGAGAATAAGAGTTGGAAAATCATTAGAGCTTTACTGTATATTCTGTGATCTAATTCTATTTACCTTTTAACTTCCTTAGTTCTGTTTGATTAGTTCCAATCAGATCTCCTAATGAAACATTTGATTGTTGTGCGCCTAAGATGATGCCTGTCTGGCATGAATGTAAAATGATTAGTTTGTGTGTTTTAGATTTTGTGCTTTAGAGAGCGAACATTAGGCAAAGCAGCTCTCCGCTAGATCGGAGATGAGATAGATGACCAGCTGGGTCCA
The DNA here is from genome assembly GCF_046254945.1 of Alosa pseudoharengus. Taxonomy (NCBI): domain Eukaryota; kingdom Metazoa; phylum Chordata; class Actinopteri; order Clupeiformes; family Clupeidae; genus Alosa; species Alosa pseudoharengus. The sequence continues at coordinate 21,736,981 of NW_027468565.1, read as the reverse complement.
GGTTCTCTTATCTCTGAATAAGCACATCGTCTGGCAGCCCCACTCCTGGATGCAGCCCAGAAAAATATGCTTTTGGAAGAGCTACAGACAAAGCTACAACTGAATACGATGACAACGTCTTTGTACACCTTTGATGTGAGGGATCACAAAGTGGTTGTTCCCCAGCTTGGCAATAAAAAGCTCATAATTGTAGGCCTGGATCTTTTCTCTTTCTCTCTCTTTCTCTGTCTCTCTCTCTCTCTCTCTTTTTCTTTCTCTCTATCTCTCTCTCCCTGTGTCTCTGTGGATCACTGAAGCCCTTTTTTTCAGGGCACTTCTGAGATTTGAGAGAATCTGGTTTCACTCGGATTGAATGTCTGGCGTCAGTCCCACTGGCCAGGTCTGTTTGGAGCTCATGTGCAATTACCGGCATTATCAAATTATTTCCTATTTATTGGTGTCTCTGGTAGTCCCCTGGCAGTACACACAAACACACACACACACACACACACACACACACACACACACATCAGGCCACCATGCTTCATTAAACACCATTAAGGGAGGCACACAGAACAACGCAGTGAGGTTAATGTCCCTGATGCAGGGCTCTTACCCAGTTGAGGCTGCGCTCACTGAGGCCTGCAGCACGCAAGGTAAAGACAAAAGAGGCACAACAGACTCTCCGCATTACGCAGGATCACTATATTTGGACACAGAGAACGAATTATGGAGAGAGAATGGCTACCGTTTAGATAGGCGACACTTAACTGATTTGCTCTGTAGTCACTCACTGGACAAATGGACATCTGCTTCTCAGTGTTCTTTTTGACTCTAACATGCTGACTTAATCCTTAGCCAATAGGTCCAGATGTTTTTTTTTTTCAACTTGAAAAGAGGGTATATGCATGTACTTGGGCAAAAAAAAACACAAAATGAATACTTGTGGTTCATATCAGGTTATTGAGATTGCACCTTTGACTAATTTCTGTGTGGTGTATGAATGCGATGTCATCTCACAGAGATGCAATGTCATTGCCCCACAGCATTTGTATCACAGACTGCACTGATTATTCACAACATCCATCTGTTGAAGCATAAGAGCTCCAACCATGCATTCAGCGTAAACAATCCAAGATTGTGGGGTGCCTTTTCTCATGTGCTACTTGGCTTCACACAAATCTCAGCCTCCTGAGGACTAGACTAGCAACACTATACACACACACACACACATTACCGACCAGGATCATTTGGGGAAGGCCATGGTCAAAACAACTGCATGAATAAAGACAAAAAAGCTCTTATCCACTAGCCCTTGCATTCCCCAGTGGCAGTGGGTTTGTAGCCGATAAACCCGAGGCTCGATAA
>NW_027468565.1:21670634-21723134 GCF_046254945.1 Alosa pseudoharengus | reverse complement strand
CCTCTCTTTCCCTCCCATCTCTGCCTCTCCTCCTCTCTCCTTTCCTATCCTCTTCTTTCCCCAAACCTCCTCTTCTTCTATCCTCCTCCAACCCCCCCCCCCCCCACACACCTCCACAGTGCACTCCTCCTCTCATCTATTCTTCTTTCCTCTCACCTCCTTCCCTTTCTCCCTTCTCCTCCACTCCTCCTCTTTCCTCCATTCCTCTCCTCCCATTCCCCCTCTCCTCTTCTCTCCTCTCCTCTCCTTCCCTCCCTTCCCCTCCTGAGTGGGAAGACCCCCCACTGAGAAAATGGCACCTCTGCTCTCCCTCTCCCCACACATCATCAGAAAGAGAGAGAGAGAGAGAGAGAGAAAACACCATGTGACAGGCATTGATTAATCTATGGCTTTACTGAGTCACTGAGTCAAGCAGCGGAGGAGAAGAAAAGAACGAGAGAAGAAAGAACGAGAGAAATGAAGAAAGAGAGCTGACGGAAGGTGGGAGTGCTGCTGCTGCCGGCGCTGCAGGGTGAATGGAGGGGAGGAGGAAGAGAGAGAGAGAGAGATGGATGCAGAGAACATACAAACATCCCGGATGATGTTCGCACGGCAGCACTAAAAGCTTCATCCTTCCCTCATCCTCTTCCGTCTCCACCTCCTCCCTCTTTTTCCCTCTTTCTTGCTTTCTTTTTTTCTTTCTTTCTTTCTTTCTCTTTCTGTAGCTCGCTGCAGCTGTTTTCTCTTACATCGAGTACATTTGGACATTTCCATGGGCATGGCGCTCCACAGGTTGTCGACTTCGACATGTGCCCGGATTTTTTGAAAAAAAAAAAATACGAGTGCAGTCCTACACCTGCCGTTCTACCTGAATCCAGCGAAAAGCACCGTGGGGTGTTCACAAGGTTGGTAACCTGGACCAGCTGGCCAATGAATAATACAGTGCATTAGTGTGCACACTCCAGTATTAGACAAAAAAAAGAGCGGAAATATTATGAAAGCAGGGGACTGAATTGAATGTGAGGCAGACAGCAAAGAAGACTGGTAGAGGGGGGGGGAGAAAGAGAGAGAGAGAGGGAGAGAGGGGGAAGAGAGATGGAGGGAGAGATGTGAAATGAGGGGAGGAATACTAGGATAGCATATGGTGAGCACATTCACGTAGGAGATGCTTTGTGAGGGTATTTTGTTGCTCTCCGGGGTAACATACACACCACCCTGTCCATTCCTGAAGAGCCATTATACACCACCTGAGCTTTCATCGGACATCAGCCGACGCGGCAGCCTGAATGATTAGCTGCCGGTCGGCGCGGCCAAGCTTTGGTCTCCCATTCTAATGGCAACGCATGTCCATTCAAAGAGGAAGGGAGACCCCTACTGGAGACATGTGAAAATTCTCTGAGTTTGACTTTTGCCAGAAAGATTGAACTCCTCCGACATAGGACATGCTACAACTGTGGGGGCTGTGTATTTTTCAAATGCATGCATTGTGCACACACACACGCACGGGGTCATCCCTATGTTCCCCAGGTCCTATGTTCCCCGGGTCCTATGTTCCCCGCTCGGGGTTAGGGTTAGGATTATGGTTATGGTTAGGGTTTTAAAAAAGGGTCCTATGTTCCCCGGTCCCATACAAAGCGGGGAACATAGGACCCGGGGAACATAGGTACGCTCCCACACGCACACACTTCCTCAGGTATATGCTTAAATATCCACGTTCCACTCCGACACACTTAAAGAAGACAGACCACCTGAGTGTCAGTAATGCGCTTCATAGCCTGAGCTGACTAACAGCAGGCATTAGAGCACCACACTAGCAAAGATGAAGGGAGCAGCAGAGAGGAGAGGATTGGGGGCGACGTGAGCTTACAGATTTATCTGCCCCTGTGATCTATTGCATCCTCAGCTCCGAGTGCTATCCTGGTCAATAAGAGAGAGGGAGAGAGAGAGAGACTATGGCAGAGGTATAGAATATCTATAACTCCTTGGCTGGACCTCTGATCGCCCGAAGGAGACCCCTGGGGGATGCTGTCGGTGCTTGTTTGGCCACAGCCTCCCTATAAACCTGTGTGATGGCGGCCGTTAAGGACGTGGAGCGCCTCTAATTAGAGAGGATAGTGGCGGTGGAAAAATGCATCAGCCACCCAAATGAGCTGTAATTACCACCGATAGCCAGTCTGTCAATCCTCACACCCATCCCAATGTCGATGTGTTTAGGATCGAGTGATCAAGGAGAGGAGAGAGGATGGGAGGACAGAAGGGGAGAAGAGAAGAGTAGGAGAGTAGAAAGAAACTCAAGGTTTGTAAAAGGTGATGTATGTTTCTAAGACAGAGAGAGCAACTGAGAGATTTATGTGGTGTGAGAGAGGCAGAAAAAATACAGACAGGGATAGAGAGAGAGAGAGAGAGAGAGAGGATGAACTGATAGAGACAGGGTCTGAGAAAGAGAGAAAGGGGACATGCAGGGGCCGAGAAAAAGAGTGAAAAAGGAGAAACATAAAGAAAGTAGCTGATAGATAGAGGGGGATACGAGAGGCGAAGAAAGAAAAGAAAGAAGAATAAAAAAAATGAGGGAGACAGAGTGAAAGAGAACAGAAATGACCACCAGGTTATCTGTGCTTTGGGTCTCTACTGCCCTCTATGGGTCAGTGCTCTCCCAGAATCCTCTCTGAGCTGGCGAAGCATGGAGACCCAGAGCGAAGGAGGTAAAGATGGAGGGAGATGATGGAGGAGGGAGAGAACAGGGCCTCCCAGAGTAGTGTTGGACCAGTGGATCAGCACGAGGTGACAAATAGCTCACTCACTCACTCATTCGCTCTCTTTCTTTCTCTCCATCACACACTTCCTGCCCTCTGTCAGTCACAGACTTTACTTCTGCTCAGAGCTATGTGAGTCTTCTAAGCACTCAGTATACACATACAAAAACGCAGATACACATATATACACACACGCCTGTACTCACACTCACACACATACATTCATACACACACACACACACACACACACACACACACACAGACACACACACACAAACAGAGAACTGACTGAATTGCTACAACCAGTCCCTTTCTTCTTCTAAATCTCAGCTATCAAAAAAGGAATCTGTTGGAAGCAACTCAAGGAAGGTCACATCATACTTTATAGAGACCCTACACCATGGGGACTGCATGTGCCATTATTAGACATTAACATAAGTTGTTATGGCATATAAAATACTCAGAGTTGTCAAATGAATTACCATTGTGGCACTGTTATAGACAGACTAGTAATAAGTACTGTATCAGGATTGTTGTGTCATAACACGGTTATTACATGATGCCTTGTTTCTTTAGCTTTTGCAAACATTTGCAGCTCTGTACTATCTGGGTGTGGACTTTCATTCAACTTAGGAAGTTGGCCTGGTGTAAAAAGCATTGTTCTGCCTGTTCTTTCTCACCTCATAATCACTAGGCAAGGCAGAATAAGGTATATTAAGATATGCAAAGTCAAAAATACCCCCAAACAGTTCCAGTTTCCAACATCCATTTTAACACCTCCTACTATCTGCCCATGCTATTTAACAGATGGCTCCCCTGGTTTCTCAATTCAATTCAAAGGTGTAAAATGTGTTTGTGTGAAAATCCAACTCCAGCTGAGAGGGGCATGCTGATGGCCTTTGGTTTGGTTTCAATGACTTCATATTTTCTGATTAAATTAGTGTTTCATATGAGTGGTCCCCAAAGTGTCACAAAAAATATGCACATTGGTTGAATATTCATTACATATTCACTTTAGAAACCTGGTTTAAATTAATGTCTTTGTGCTTATAGTTTATAGACTATAGTATCTGTCATACCTGTCAACACTCCCGTTTTTCCCGGGTTTCTCCCGTATTTCAAGGTCATCTCCCAGCACCCTCCCGTTTTGTTATTTCTCCCGGAAAACTCCCGTAATTTGCATGGCCATCAAACTTAATTTTAAAATCATTGATGCATTCAGGTTGCCAGATTGTGTATGAAATACACTCTACACATACACGATCACTTAGTTTCAATTTCAACCGTTTTGTCATAGGCTAAAACCTGGCAACCCAAAACCCAAATAAGAAACGGGTGCCAACTGCGCAGCCTGAGTCTCGTCGTAAGCAAGCGGGCTAGATGAATGGCCTACTCCAGAACTAGCTGTTGTGAAATTGTTGGGAATTTAATTGATTAACACATCACATAAACTGTTATTAAGTGTTGTTGATACACTGAACTTGTTCCCTCGGAACCAAATCTGACAGCAAGCAGCTTTGGAGTTTTGGAAGTAGGCTGCAGGCAGGCAGCTGGTGGATACATAACTGGCATGCGTAAGGTATTGGTAAGGTAAAAGCAACGACCGAAATGCAGTGTTGAAACACGTGTATGAAACGTATTAAATATGCAAACACGGATCCGGTATAAACACTGACCCCCCCCCCCGAAAAAAAATCTCCCGTTTTTGGAAAGCTAAATGTTGACAGGTATGATCTGTCATAACATGCTCACTTACTTTGGGGGCTGACTTCGAACCCCGACCGGTAGGCCATGGCTGAAGTGCCCTTGAGCAAGGCACCTAACCCCTCACTGCTCCCCGAGCGCCGCTGTTGTTGCAGGCAGCTCACTGCGCCGGGATTAGTGTGTACTTCACTGTGTACCTCACTGTGCGTTCACTGTGTGCAGTGTGTTTCACTAATTCACCGATTGGGATAAATGCAGAGACCAAATTTCCCTCACGGGATCAAAAGAGTATATATACTTATACTTATACTTTATATGCTTATAACAGGGCAATTTACAAAATGGTTATATGATGATAGATTCAGGTGAATGGCCCAAATACAAAGTGAAAATGTTTAGCATGTAGTTCAGGCCGTTTCTCAACAGCTTCCTCTGAAACTTTTCCTCCTTGGTGTGATCATAAGTGGTAGAAAGGTGTTTCACAGGGTACTGTCAGACCTTAAGCATATCTGAATGGATCTTGTCACAAAATAAGTTCTAGTTTGCCCATCAAATTTAAAAAGCCAAACATGAAAAGTGTGCCATTCCCTTTCAACATCACCTGCTATTAGTGATGGCAGAACCTGTACCGCAGGGCTTATTGCAGTCATCGTTACTTTGAGAGGAGACCTCTTTACAAGTCTTAAAGGTCCAAATCTGCTGGTGATTTAAAAAAATCAGCCCTCCTCAAAAATGCTTTCCAATCATTCTGGTTACACTTTACTCACATCTTTTGATCTTAAAGGTTGTAAACACATTTTGGCAGATACCCTTTCGACTGTCCTCTCATTTGTCATCGTGACCGTGGGAGCCTGCCTGGCAATGATTTCTCATTGGGATACATATGGCGTTATGCAGTCAGTCTCTGAAGCACACATTTTTCAGGATCTCTCAGGACCAAAAAATGTTTAGACATTCAGAGGAAACATTCAAATTGACTTATAATAGAGGCATATGTCAGTTATGAACATTGTTATGCCAAGGCCAATGAGACTGTCAGCATGCCAATGCTACAGCATTATTAATATGAATATGAAGATTAATATTTCACCAGATTTTGTCAGCAAGATGCTTTGCAACTCTGTTATTGTCGAATAGGGAAGATGAAGGCTTTTATTATGACCGCCACGCAGCGAAGCATAGGTTAGTCAGATTTTTTTTTTCTTTTTTTTTTTTCTTTTTCGCATGTCCAAATTTCCATCAAGGATTCCCGGGACACTGTAAGACCGGGGTACACAAAACTTGATAGGCATGTAACCCCACATGGATAGCATGGAACCTCCTTTTTTCGTTTTGATCTCTTGGCCCCCCCGCTGGACTGGACCCCCCGAAAGGAGGGTAGGGCAGACACAGTTTTCTGTGAATATCTCGAGAACCGTAGGGTTTAGGAGGACCATTTTTTTTTGTATGTTGATCTCAAAGGGCCATGTCAACCCATTCCATAACCACTCGCAGGTATCTGTGACCTAACATAGTCAAAACTGCATGAAATTGGAAGTGTAGGATCATTATGACACCCTCTGAATGCACGCCAAGTTCCGTGGAATTCCGTTCATGGATAAATTAATTTATGTTACTATACACCAACTGGCCTGTAGGTGGCCGGAGACAGTTTTCTGTGAATATCTCGAGAACCGTAGGGCCTAGGAGGTCCACCTTTTTTTTTGTATGTTGGTCTTAAGGGGGCATGTCAACCTATCCCATTTCCACTTATTTCATGTATAGTGCCACCTAGTTAAAAATTAAAAAGCAAAACATATACACGCACACACATACATTCACAGTAATCCTACATATGACACATACTCACACAGTAGACATATATACGCATGCATGCACATGCACACACAGGCACATAAACAGGCAAACACACAAGCACATGCACATGCACGCACACACCCACCCACACACCCACACACACATAAACATAAACATGTACACGCACACATGCACACTATTCAAGAATTTCTCAGAATTATGAACAGAGGGAGATGGGGGTGGGGTTGTATAAAATGTATATTACATGTGAAATCTATGAACTAATCATGTTTTGATACTTGTTGTCTAGCAGATACCAGTGAGAATTGAGTGTGCATAATGCAATTCAGTGAGACAGTTAGAATCATATATGCCTTTCAGCGTGACTTATTTTTGTGGAAAACATGTGCTGGACTGGGCGGCGGTCATATTTTGTACCGCTCTGCGGTACATCTAGTTCCAATGGTGTTGGGAGGTTTGCCTGGCGTAACCAGACATGCATTATCTGCTCTTTCTCACTTTTTAATCAACAGACCAGCTGAATAAGGCTACTGACTGGAAGGCCATGCTGTTTCAAGCAATGCCCAAAAATCTCTAGTTGCCAATAGCCATTTTGTCACCTGTTCCCATGGACACATGCTATTTAACAGATTGAGTCCCTGGTCACTATTCGATTTGAATTAAAACCAGCTTGCGTGAAAAGCCATCTCTAGAAGAAGACATATATTGATAGCCCTTGATTTCAATGACTTTATCATTTCTGATTAAATGGCTGCTGAAATGCTTTATTAGCCCTGGAATCGGTTAAAAAACATATTTAAAAAGAAAACGTTTCTGCAAATAATTGCATATAAAATCCTTAACCAAATGGTATTACCCTTAGCACTAATGAAACTAAATAACCTGTGGTGCACCTGACTGAAGATCCGTAGCCTACACATACAGTGCACATTGGGTTGCTGACATGCCTTTGGTCTTTCCTGCCCAGCCTACACAAACCTTTCTTTCTATAAGTAAAATGAACTGATTTTGGAACACAGTATTAACTTCACAGAAGGCTGATATGTAAGATGGCTCACCTCAGTATATGTCACAGTATTACTCTTGCCATGAATGGAGGGAGCATCAGGGATTTCGGAGTGAGAAAAGGCTCATCTTGAAGCAACACAGAGAATGAAGAAAGGAAAGAGTCTTCATAGGACTAGTAGGTCAAAGGTCCAAGTTGTGGACTTGGGCCAAAATGGCATGAAACAGAGTCAGAAATCAATACAGAGCCCTGACAGGTGCCAAAGGAGCAAGGGAGCTCGAGCAGGGCACACACACACACACACACACACACACCTCACTTTATTTATCTCTCCAGAGCTGTGCTGTTCGCCTGGTCCTCGTGGAAGCAGACGACTTCATTTCAGCCTCTGCTTATTTCAACATGTCGGATTTATGTGCTTCCGCCCAAGTGGACAGAGAGGATATTTCTTTGGGGTGGCTGTTTGGAGGCCCATGCAAACGCAATGGCGTCCCCTCATAAAACTTTGAGCTCTACACCATCAATATTGCGTCTTTTTTGATCAAGGCAGGACATTTTCAAATAAACAAGATCCCAGCAGACTACAGCTAAAACGGCTTTGCTTTTGAACTCAGGTGTAAAGAAGACATCAATCAAGCTGAAGTGTCTCTTGACATTTAGCATGGCTGCGGTTGTTACCATAGCTCCCACTGTGTCCTTGTACTTCCTACACCATCCTTAATTCACTGATCTTCTGCAGAGGGCAGAGATAGATATAACCTTGGCATCAAAGAACTTAAAAGGGCATCTGGAAACCTCTGTTAAGTCATATTAGGCATGAAGTAAAGAAAAGCTTGTGCTCTTGCTTGTACTTCCTAACAAAGAGTATAAAGTCAACTAAAATTACCATGTACAAAGTATGGAAACAACTCAGATCAGTTGTGTTAATGTCAATATGATATTTCTGAAAATGGATGGTAGATATATTCAACCAATTTCCTTTTGTTTTGGATACTTTGTAAAGTTTTTTGACATCTCTTCAAAATTCAAGTTATCCTGCCTGTTTTTGTTACCGTTTTCTAATTCACAGGTTTGAATAAAAAGATAAAACCAGACAACCATTTTAAACCTTTATTAGAATCACCTCCACGAACAACTTTTAATCTCCCCCTTAAACGAGCACCAACAGACTGATAGCCTATTTAACTGGGCTTCCTTACGAGTTATCTTTAATCCGACTGTTATTAATTTTTCAATTATGATCTCCCTAGTGTACATAGGAGGCTAAAGCCTTCCAGCTGAAGGATTCATGGTGGTGCAGGCAGTAGAACATTACTGATTACTGGTATTTAAACTAATATAAACCTCATGCTGTCTCTGAGCATTGCCCTCTAACTTCACTTTTCCCAATTGTGTCCATATATTTACATTGAGTCTCTACTTACAACTAAGATTATTTGCATCGGTTTCTCTTACCGACAGTACTCAGTGACCTCGAGAAACATAGTTCTTTGTGAAATATCGCCGAAATTCTGCCATAGACTTTTACCAATTATAGATGTGCTGTATAGACATTAGATTAGATTCAACTTTATTGTCATTGTGCAGAGAGTACAAGTACAAAGACAACGAAATGCAGTTTCCGTCAAACCAGAAGTGCAATATAGCAGAAAAGTGCAATGGGACATACAAAGTATAGGCGGCTGGTGCATAGACAGTATAAGATACTCTATATAGTGCAGTGTAGACAGTTGTATATAGTTAATATATATGGTGTATATATGTATGGTTTACAGTAATATAAATTAGATATAAATATATGCAGTGTGTTAGCCGAACTTTAGAGCAGAATAGATATGGCTATGTAGTATGAACAATGTATGAACAATATGTGCAGTGTAGTAGCAGTAACATTGTCTGCACTGTATGCATGTGTTCATGACCTTATAGTCTTAAGCGCCTTGCCTGCAGTTCTACTTCATCTGATTTGAATCAGAACTCTCTATAATGCACAGAATATGTGTCAAACTGCCATTTAAGAATCCTCATTTTTCATTTTTGTGCTGTAATTCTGTGTGATGAATGCAAGTGTAAGAGACAGGAGCATAAATAAACAATTAGCTTTCCTCAGAGCAGCTAATCAGCCCGGTGATGAGGTGTCTGTGATAGCGGCATTTCGCAGCGCCAAACAGGCAGTTGCTTCTCCGTAGCACTCAGCAACCTTTCAAGTCTCAATCGCTCCTGATGCGCCCCCTTATTTAATATTGCTCCAAACGCCTCCGGCTCTAACGTCTCCATTCAGAGCTGTTGTTTTCCTCCGTGGGGCAGTTTTTAGGAACAGGTTGTCTCTCTCCACACCCCTTCTCCTCATCGCCTCTGCACCCCACTGCGCAGCTGTTTAACTTTGACACGCTCCGCTATGGAGAGTGGCATCTGTGGTAAAGAGTGCAGTGTGGTGTTCAAGGATGAGTGAGGCGGAAGAACACTTACCAACCATCCTTTTCCTCGTCCTCTTCCTCTCTCTCTCTCTCTCTCCCCTCATCACCAGTTGACATTTGAAATCAGTGCCAGATGAAAGCATTCAGGAGGTTTGGAGGAGAGCCACACTGCTGAACCTGGAAAAAACACTACACACACCTTCCACACACACACCAAGCATTCTACACACACCTCAAAGCAGGCACAAAGTATTCTACACACACCTGGAAAACACACAGCATTCTCCCACTCAATAACCCTACATACATGCATTCACACTGTATATGGGGGAGGAGCAACCAATCTGACATGGCCCTGATGGACAGATTCTTGACATATCTCAGATGAAATGACAAAAAAAAAATACATGATAAGATATGGGTTAGAAAACACATATTGTCATGCTGGTACCATACAGCTAAATCTGCTTTCGAATTCGACATTGCTCTTGGAAATGGAATGGAGAGAGCCATGTTATGCCAACTGTATGTCATTTTGTGGAAGCATGGTGGAATTGTATGTTGGATATAGGCCCACTCTAGCTGTGGGAGGACCTCATGTGTTTGGGTAATGCCACACAACAAAATAGTTTTACATCTAACCAGAGAAGTGCAAATATGTTGAGTCCCTCAATCAGTCTAAACACCACACTGTTCAAATAACATAGGACATAAAGTTGGAATGCAAATGAGTGGCAATCATCCTTTCTTCCTGTGTCCCCATAAAAATGGCTTGCTATCTGCGATGATACTTCATTTGATAATCATCCAGCACCACCTAGTGGTTTTCATTATCCAGACATGCTGGGCATAAAGTTGATGTCCAGTTTATGTGCCAAATCATTCATGTTTCAATCGGTTTTATATCTTAAGGTATGTTCCACAGACAGGTATTAAAGAATTCTCTCCATATTATCTTTAAAATATGCATGAAACTGCGCTGATAGGAGACGAAATAGCTCCGGCTCTTCTAAAATAATTGGCCGTTCCGGCCGGTGACACAAGCGGATGTTAAATCACCGCGCGGCTCTCCTGTGATGAAAGATTAATGACTCTTGCTTCTTTCCGTCCCACTTATTCACTTCTCCGAGGTCAACAGTCGACATCAATCAAGCACCGTCCTCAATCTCTCTATCGACCTGTCACCGCGTCAGCATAATTTTCTCCTCACCATTCAGTGGCTGAGAGACAGATTTGCTCAAAGAGTTCCTCTCGTCTGCAATCTGGCAGGCCCTGCCTCTCCACTGTTCTGACAGGAGGTTGTTATGAGCAATAAACCATGCATTACTCTCGAACCTGAGGCCAGCCAGTACATCCTATTACAGCCAACAGCGTTTGGTTTTGTGCTGCACTGAGAAAAATAACTCATATATATAGGCCTAGATTTTTCTGCAGATGCACATGGCTGCTTCTTGTAATGTGTTCTGAAATTCCTCAAGGAGATATGATATATGTGTGTGGGTTATTTGGCTATGTAATATGTAAAAAAAAAAACATGAAACAATTATTCAAAAGTGTCCTCACTAGTGTGGCTGTAGGTTTTAACCTTGTACAGTTGTACCCTGCTTTATTAATAGTGCTGTCCTGTCTGGGCAACGTATTTAATTTCTGCTTCCTCTCCGCCTCAGAGCAACTGTTGTTAACTGAAAAAAAGAAAATAAAAAAGAAATTCAAAGAATTTTCACTGCATGACAGAAAATGCCTCTGGGAAGTGACATTTGAATTATTACTTGCACGGCTGTTCAAAGCGTCAATCGTGCTGTGCACTGTGTGACCCCCCCCCCCCCCCCATGCAAAAGGCAAAAGCCAAAGGAGAGTCTAATTTCAGACCTCCGGCCACTAACTTAACGATTGTGTAGAAAGAAAAAGGCAGACCACCTGGTTTCAAACCAGCATGTCATGAATGCCCAAATAGGAGACACAGTCAGCTCAATGGTGGCATGGTGGCCGAGGTTTGGGTCACTTGACTGGGCCGTGTCGGTGTAGGACTGAGTACACTGTTTTGTCCTTGGCCCGATGGGGTTTTTCATGTGCTACCAGGTTGGTTGTGTGTCTTTTCCAGCAACTTTGCACAGTGAAGGTTTGCATTGAAATGCATCTCTCCTCAACGAAGAGAGTGACATCACAGACAAACTCTGTCTCTGGCGAATGGTCAGTTGGCTTCAAATTCTTGATGCAACAAAATAAATGTAGGGCCAGGGACACCTATTGTTTTGCCATTATTTGCTAAGATGGTCAAAGCTCACCTGGCAATCTGGTTGGTCCTGTTGGACTGACTTCATTTGACCCTATACAGACTTTCTATAGATTCTCCATGGAAGGGCATTGTCTGGCCTTGTCTGGATGTCTCACAAAGGCAATGAGGTTGACAAGGTCAACAAGATGGAGAACCAAAGAACAAGTGACCTAACTCTCCCACAACATGTCAGTTGATGCCCTTTTCTTGCTGAGAACAAAACACAGATACCACACCTCTACCACTCTCAGAGGTCCACTCTGCATAAAACTGTTCCTCTATTTCTCCTTCCAACAAACTTACTGACCCCAGTGAGCATTAAATTATTCTCTACCTTCTGTAGTCTGATTGGTGATAGAGGTCTGTTCATCATTCAGTTCACTGAAGGCTAGTTCTCTCTCTCTCTCTCTCTCTCTCTCTCTCTCTCTGTCGCTATTTTATGCCATTACAGCATATCAATATGCTGCTATTGCGTAGCTCACTATATTACAGTGCAATAAATGAATGAATGAGTCTTTCTCTGGCCATGGTGGCTGATGAGTCATAGCATCTTCCATGGGACACCAGCCCATCAACCTCAGCCAAAGCTGGTATCATTTACAGATTGGTGGACTAAACCAATGCAGATTAAGTGCCTTGTCAAACGAGGGCATAAAGCACAATCTGCAGTGACTATGCAGGCAGAGATTCAAACCAACAACCTTGAGATTGACCCATTAGACCACTGACCTATGCATTCTACTCTCAATACCTCATTATGGGGTGTAGATTAATGGTGTAAACCAAAGGATTCTAGCTAACATAACAAAATGTGAAATAATATGTAGTGTTAGGCTATACCTGAAAAGAAAGAATGTTAAATTATCTCATCACAACTACAATTATTTTGCCTACTGAAGTAGGCAAACTAAGTAGGCCTATACATTTTGTAGGTGTTTTGACCTCACAGTAACCTATAAAAAAACAATCTCAGAACATTTCGTGATTTTGTCTTATTTGTCCCCATTACCTGTCACAAAATGCCCTTTATTAGCTACCTGGCTACGGCAGCCATGGAAACCAGACTAAGTGGAGTGAAAAATATCACTGTGAAGCTACTAGGCCTTTTCACACAGAGATTACGCTAAATTTGCGGGAAGAGGAGACGTCTTTTTGCCGCAACGTGTGTCTGAAAACAAGGTGAAAATTTGCCGGCCTGCTGATCTGTTCACATGATGCGGAATTTTGGGGAGCCAGGAGGCAGGATCAGCTAGCAAATTAAAATGTGACGTGCAACAGGGGGCGTGTAGAGTGATAGTCGTATGGTGCATTCAGAGCACCTCGGAATGACCAGGACCGCCCCCATGGCTACTTTGTTTTTCCGACAGCAAGTGTTCATGTGCTTTGCCATCAGAATGTGTGACAAACACGGATGCCACAACAAAGGTTAAAACATACACTCACTAATCCTAAACAAACAACTGTATTTGCTTAAAATATAGTGTAAGATGCTCGTGAAAGGAAGATATGCAGCTTTCAAGTGATAAAAAGGGCAAATTCGCAAGTTCACATTAAAACTGTTGGACATGAAAGGCCACATGGACTACAAACGAACTACAACGTGACGACAAAAGTGATGACGAGCCCCTAACTCTGTTAGCAAAATCTAGCCCCAGTTTCCGACCTCTGACTCACACATTAAGTGACGTGAATGACGCGGAATGAGGATGTTTTCACTCGGAGAAAGGTTTTTCCGAAGCCCATGAACGCTAGGGTAGGCCTTATTATGCGTGGGCCTTCAGATGCAGCAGGTGTGTGATTTCCAAAACCATGGCGGGAGAACCGACTGCACTTTGGTTAGCTTAAGTTGCTTTGCTGTTGCTTAGAATGTTAGATTCTTGCGATCGATGTCTTCAGACAATAAAAAGTAATTTGGAAGGGAAATAGAAGAGAAGAGTTGCCCCCTGCGTTGGCCGTGATTCCCCTTTAAAAATCAGAGGTTCACAGGCTACTGTGGCCTTTGTCAGTGGCGCCGCCAGCCGTAATCCTGTACGCACTGTGCGTACAATTTTTCAACGCTTTATTCATGAAATCATTCAATATTACAACAATAAAAATTAGGGCTGTCAATCGATTAAAAAAAAAAATCTAATTAATTACATACTCTGTGATTAATTAATCTAAATTAATTGCATATATAATTTTTGCTGTGAAGGTATTTTAAATATTTAAATTCAAATGAATCATGGAATAATCAGCATTAGTGACATTAAAGTTCAAAAACTCTTTTATTAGTGTTTTCACTGTTCAAATAATTGCCATAATAATCTATAATATGACCTAATATGCTGAGGAAATACATTCAAATGTATGTAATATATATATATATATATATATATATATATTACAATATAATTTTGTACTAGAACTTCAATTTAAAATCTTTGGAATATTGCACATTTAGAACCTCCATTTGCTATGTATGGCCTTCAGGCCTCATTGACCTGAGTTCATAGCTCAGTGGGGGAATCAATAGCTCAATAGGTATGTGCCAGTGCCTAGACTTAATTTTATACCCATTAATTTCTAATGCCCAGTCATTTTTGACCAGGAACACGACAGATGTACAAAATAGTTGAATAAAACACCCAAAATGTTGTGCCCCTGTGTGGGCATGGTAGTCAGATTAGGAAGATGTATAGGTAGAGGAAGCCTATTGTTTGAAGAGTAGCCTAAAGCAACAGCCCACCGTCATGGAATATATTTAAGTGGGGGAAACTACAAGACAAGTTTTTTAAAGGGCATGGGCCTCTTTTGTATCTGTGAAATGCCTACCTTTTTGAGAAATGTACAGAATTTGCCTCAGGTTTGGGTTTTTCCACAAGGTGAAGTTATTCTCCCAAACGTAAGATGGCAGTGTCCCTTTGAGATACATCAACGTTAACCATCTAGAACTAACTAGTCACAAGAGAAGAAGACCACCATTTTTTTGTACGAGCGGTACAAAGTTGGCTGTGTTTACAGTTAACAATAATTTCAAAAATAATTGCATCTTGTTTTGGAATATTATAGGTAAGCGGTGATTACCCCAAAATCTCTCGCTATTGTGGAATATTTTACGCATTGTTGCAATGAAAATTGTTATCTTGAGTTGCAACACTGTTGAATTCTTGCCCCTGTGGTAACGTTTAACGTTAGCTAAGTTAGCTGTCTGAGAGTAACAAACTAGCTAACTTTATTATTGATCATGACCGTGAATGCTACCCCCAAAATAAAATGTAATAGCGTCTCTCACTCGATAGTATAACAATTTAACTGTGTGTTCCAAACATTAATTTGAAGGGCGCATCTAAATCAGCCATAGGTTGTTCGCTTGAAGCTGAGCTGTGGTTAGCTTGCTGGCTCGGTTTTTTTTAGCTATCTTAGCATATTCTGTGGTTAGCACACACGATATATAAATGGGCTTTCATATATTCTCGAGTATCGAATACAAGGTTCTACATTACATTTAAGTTGTCCATGTCTAGGAAATCATCGTGAACTGAAGAGTACATTGTCTAACAATGGCGTCGTGGGCAAAGGTGGCGGGTGGAAGGCGACCTCCACCAAGCCCCAATGGCGGGTGAGTAGCAGCTAGCAGGCTAATGATATCCCTCTGTCGATACTAGCCACACTAACGTTACACTCATTGATTTATCATAATTGTAACGTTAAACGTTGGCATTACTGTTAACTTTGTAATGTTTGATCTTGTTTAGCTAACGTTAGTGTATAAAGATGTTTCATTTGGTCTAACGTTACCCATCAATAATTCGAAGAAGCTAACGTTAACCTGTACGGTAAAGGTAGCCTAACGTTACCAAGCTAACTATCCATAGAGTAATGTTATGGTAACTGTATTGAGCAGTTAACAAGCAAATAACGTCTCATCTATTTCAACTGATTACATTTCGTTTGTACCATCAGGTTGTGTAAGTAGTCCAGTGTTTATTGGTTCGTGTTTTTCTAACGTCAAAGCTTTCATTATGGCAAACAACAGTAGTATAAACCTACGATGATAGTTGCTTGTTGATGTTCTAACGTCAACGTTACGTTACATTCCCGTGGGGGAAAACTAATGCCAACTAACATGCCGAGCTTTGCAGTTTCCATTTTATGACTATCGAAGAACAGACATGTATGATTTGCTAGGGAATGTGGGCCAAGCTGGCCTTTGCCTTTCTAAACAAATGTTTTACACCACAGCTTCTGTCATACTCTCTGAGCTCAAGTAGGCTACTCAAGTGCACACCTTTGCATGTTAAGGTGGCTTGCCAAGTAGTTGGGCAGTTTAGTGGAGGTATAATTATAGCTAGAGTGTAATCCTATGACCCTATTGGTTTGTGTTCTCTTCTGCAGCAAAGTAGGTGCAGTACCCCGGTCCTATAGACGGGCACCATATCCACTCAGAGAGGACAGAGGAGAGGAACCGAAAGAAAGAGAAGGGTAATGTGTTCCTGGGCAGAACTGATAGAAACAAGGGGCTAACAGCACCAACATCATAGTAAACAGTATATAGACTATAAGGACAAAAATATTAGGACACCTTCCATTACACCCATAGTACCTTCAATTAGTGTTGCCACGATACCAATTTAAAAAAAAAAAAAAAAAGTTTTTTGCGTGAAGGCATTGTGATACCTTTCTAGTATCGATACACCCTGCAACACTACTTTCAAATATAGCTGCAAGCAGCAATGCGGGGGCCAAGCAGTGCGCTATAGCAGGAATGGCGTTGCCATGGCATGAGCAACCACTCACAGCAAGTTTGGATAAAGAACGGCTGAGAAATAAGCTCATTTACTTTGTTACAGCGCCCCTAGAGGCCAAATTACACCAATGTCCTTGTGCGTTCTTACAATCAGCTCCCATGTCCGTCTACCAAGTTTGGACTTCATACACCAAAGTGTTGCTGAGATGTGAGCTCATTTTCTTTATTGCAACACCCCTAGAGGCCAAATGAGACCACTTTCCTTGCATGTCCTCACAATCAGATAATATGCCCATGTATCACGTTTGGACTTCATACAACGAAGCGTTGCTGAGATTTGAGCCCACTTCATGTATTACAGCGCCCCCTATAGAGGCCAAATGATGCCAATTTCCTACTGTGTCCTCACAATCAGATACCAAGTCTCTATACCAAATTTGGACTTCGTACATCAAAGCGTTGCTGAGATACAAGCTCACTTCCTGTATTGCAGCGCCCCCTATAGAGGCCAAATGATGTCAATTTCCTACTGTGTCCTCACAATCAGATACCAAGTCTCTATACCAAATTTGGACTTCGTACATCAAAGCGTTGCTGAGATACAAGCTCACTTCCTGTATTGCAGCGCCCCCTATAGAGGCCAAATGACGCCAATTTCCTAGGGCGTCCTCACAATCAGATACCAAGTCCCTGTACCACGTTTGGACTTCATACATTAAAGAGTAGCCGAGATGTTAGCCCATTTCCTGTTAGGCGGCATCGTCGCCATGTGTAATTGGCTGTCACAGGCAAACAAACTTGAAAATAAAAAATCTGACAAGTATCGTTTGTGCGGCTCGGTCTGAAGATCATCCCCGCCAAGTTCTGTGAAAATCGGATGAAATTTGTAACCGCTGAAACTTTTCGTAGAGTTTGGACTAAATCCAATATGGCGGAGGTCCAATATGGCGGAAAGTGACGGGATAGGGGTCGATGAACTCGAGATTGTTCAAGGATTCAGACGCTACCTCAATTGTGAAAATCAGACAAAAGAGTCAAGGATCACGCACATGAACGCATGTCCAGCTTTGAACTGGTGGTGGCGCTAGAGTGTTCAATGTATATGCATGAAAATTGCTGTGAGGGATTGGGACAGTGTCCTGACTAATGGTATCAAGTCTTGTTATGTTAACTCAAAGCGTCACCTAGATGTTTGTCCACTTCCTGTATGGCGGCTTCATCACCATATTTGATTGGCTGTCACGGGCAAATAAAAATGAAATTGAAAAATCTGACCAGTATCGTTTGTGCGGCTCGGGCAGAAGATCATCTCCAACAAGTTTCGTGAAAATCGGATGAAATTTGTAACCGCTGAACCTTTTCGTAGAGTTTGGACTAAATCCAATATGGCGGAGGTCCAGTATGGCCGAAAGTGACGTAGTAGGGGTCATTCAACTCAAGTCAGTCCAGGGATTCCAACGGTGCATGATTTGTGAAAATCGAACACACCGTTCAATTGTTACATGCGTGAATGTGAGTCCAGATTCGACCCATTGGTGGCGCTAGAGTGTTCGGCATAGAGTTCTGTAAATTGGTGAGAGTGATCATGGGACGGTCCTGAATCAGGGTGCTAAATTTCATAATAATAATGACTTGCAAATACCTTTCAACCCAGCTTATCAACTTTCGGCCAAACTTTGACCTGTTGGTGGCGCTAGACAGCTGGGTTTAGAGGTCCGTAAATGAGTGTGAGTGGTCAGTGGAGTGTCCCGAAACTTTCTGCCAAAAAATCTGCACTTTTTAGCCAGGCGTTCTATGGGCTGCCATAGACTCCAATGGCAGATGTGTAATAATAATAATAGGAAAAGCTAGTAACTCAATGGGTGCCTTCGCAGCTTCGCTGCTTGGCCCCCAATTACATCCCAGTCTAAATCCGTAAAAAGTTACTGGGTTTTTCCTGGCCAAAAATTAGGCTGAGACGATAATAAGCTGAGAGTTGGAATGAAAGTAAACGACCACAGTGGGGGGTGACAATGATGAAAACAACAATTATCCCTATAATTATATTTTAGTTTAGCCAACAACAACTTTACACTCATAAAGACATCTGCTCTGCCTTGCACACAGACAGTGGCATGTAGCCTAATCAATCTTTCTTCTACTTTCAAGTTTATCCAGTGCAGATGGCTTGCCATATCTTTAAATGTTAAAACGGCTTGCCTTGGAACTGCCAGGTCATGGACAACAGCAATTGGAAGTAGCCTAACCTATGGAGTCAGCTTTCACGTTTATTCAATGTGTGTGTGTTTCCAAATGCGACCTCCTGTCAGAGCAGCTTAATTAGCGATAATGTGTGGTGATGGTTCCGTAACTTCTTTGACAGCCAGGAATATCAATGCAGCAGCAGCAGTCTACATATTTATGTTTTTACAAGCAAACTTTTAGCATGAGCTTCAAATTTATTGTGATACTATATTGGGCTCATGCATATGCCATTTCATAACCTTTTGCTTGTGTGTAGGTATTTGCTAGATTTCGACAAGAGCTTGTGATAATTGCTTTACAGTAGGCTACTTGGCAGTGGCATGGGCTCACGCGAGCTGTCAAACAAGGTCCACTAGCCTATGTGGTGCACAGCTTATATCTTGAAGTGTTAATGTTAGCTAACTGTATAGAACGTGGTGCTATCAGAGCAAGATGTTACAGATGGCGCATATAGATATACTTTTCTTTTTTTTTACGAGATTTTGATTCATCAAAATGAGGCACCGAAATTCACGTTGTTATTCAATGTCTTTGGCGCCAGTTACAGTGGGGAGAATAAGTATTTGAACCCATGCTAAAGTTGACTAAAAAGAGGAATATAAAATAATCTGTTAGAAATTTATCTTAATGCCTTAATTAAATTTTTTTATTAAAAATCCAACCCGAACACCAATTTTAGTGAATGAAGAATGTATCGTAAATAAATAAATGTTCTTCCTTAAAATATAGAGGTACAAAGGAAATGTTCTTCCTTAAAATACAGTATTCGACCCCTATGTTAAATTCCTATAGAGGCAGGCAGATTTTTTTATTTTGAAAGGCCACTAATTTTATGGATCCAGGATACTATGCATCCTGATAAAGTTCCCTTGGCCTTTGGAATTAAAATATCCTTACATCACCACATACCCTTCACCATACCTAGAGATTGGCATGGTGTATTTTTCAGTTAGCCTATTAGCTGGTTCGATTTGCATTGAACTCAATAAACATCAAACCAGCTAATAATAACATAGGAGTGAAATACTTATTACCCCTGTATTTTAAGGAAGGACATTTATTTACAGTATTTACGATACATTCTTCATTCACTAAAATTGGTGTTCTTAAAGGTTGGATTTTTACTCATTTTTCTAATTTAGGCATTAAGATCAATTGGCAAAAGCATGGGTTCAAATACTTATTCTCCCCACTGTACATATCAGAACCGGGTTTCGGTGCCCAACCCTATCTCTACCTCTAAGCTACAGCTGGTTGAAGGCTCACTATCAATAGCATGTCCAAATAGCAATGGTTGTTTTTGCGTTTTCTTTCTCTATAAACAGAAACATTGTATTGCTAACCAATTAAATATTTAGGGCTTTGAAAGATAAAAATGTAATCTGTTTTCTCCCAGGAATAATGTAGCCTACTCTTTCAACAGTTCCGGCTGGGGTCTGACAGTAATTTAGTGTGGTTTACAGCAACAACAATGCTGGGCTGTCCGCAGATGCGCTTGACTGTTAATCGGTCTAATATACTCGGACATCGGCCGGTGCCGATTAATTAAAAAATGGCAAATATCGGCTGACCTCTACTTCAGTATGCTAAGAAACATTGGACAATTATATGCTGCCAACTTTCAGAACAGCTCAGTTATAACATGACTACCCAAGTGCAAAAAACAAGTTCCATGAAGACACACATACACAGCATCTAACCTTTGTATAACCTTTGGGATGAACTACAAGAGAGATTGTCCAACATCAACGCCTGACTTCACAATTACTCTTCTGAATGATATGGCTGCAAAAGGGGGACCAACTCTATCCGAATACCTATGGTGTTAAAATTGGATGTCGTTCCTGTGGGTATAATCGCAGGCATCCCAATATGATTGTCCTAGTCCTTATAATCTATAGGTATTGTGGATGAAAGCTACGGAATTAATGTTTTCTGTTGAGACTTGGAGAGACTTGAATACTGGTAATGGTATCCTCCGTCTATATTGTTGGCATTATTTATTCATGTTCAGACTTGTCAGTCCACATTGTACTAGTAGACTAGTAGACTGATGCTTACTGTTCATTTGTGTGCCAGCTTTGAGCCAAGGTATGACGAGGTGAATCAAGAGGCTGACTACTCTGCAGATCCTGATTATGAGGGCTATGAACAACATGCACAGAGTGGTGAGACATTTATCAACATTTTTTGCACATTGCTGCTGACATCACCCTGAGGATTTAAGCCATGTTGACACTAGTCCCAATTAAGCGAGTCCCAATTCAGTCAGACTAGACAAACTTTTTAGCAGACTCACAATGATTAGAAGATGTAACAATCAACGTTAAAGTTACGGACCAATAGGGTTGGATTTCTGAGTTTTGCTCAAGACTGAGAAAGATTAGTGTCTGCCAGGCTTTATCTAAACATAAAGGAATTTTATCAAATATAAAAGAAAGTCATTCTGCTATTACACAAGTCACAAGTGAGGTTATTTTGATGCAGCAGGTTTGTATAAAATGTTGCCTTTGCTCTTTGGTCTCACAGCTCCCTCACCTAAGAGATACCATCCTGGGGAGAAGCGCCATGCCCTCTACAGGTGGTTTTACAAGGTCCTGGAAGGTGGCAGTGGCAAGAGGTCTGCCGACTGTGTGGTGCTGGCCGTGAACACACAGAACCCGTGAGTAGCCTGTCTGCAAGGTGCTGCAGCGGGAGGGGATGGAGCTTAATGATATTGAGTAGATGGCTACACTATATACATCATTCACGTTATTCGCGCGGCGGCCATTGTGTAAACCAGAAGGAGGCTAAGGGGGTACACTGACTATGGCTGTCTCACAAACCGCATACTTCGCTCAGTACACTGCAGATGTGCACTGAGCGCTGTAGTGTCCACTTTTCGATGGTTAGTATTGTCCCAATATCTGCATTATATACTTAAACTAAGCATTTGAAGTGTGCAAGTCGGAGGTTTGAGACACAGCCTATATCTTTAATGTGTTTTTGCCACCTACTGGCGAATGCATAGAACACTATGGTTTGTGTGCCCTGTAGCTTCTTTTTGGTTGACAGTGGCCGCTGCGTGAATAAGGCGAATAACATATTAAGGAGATGACTGGCTTTGTGTGTTTGTTTTGTGAGGATGTGTTTGTGTTAGTTTTTGTATGACCATTTTTAGGACTGAGGATGACTGAACATTTCTAAATGCTAACAAAAATAACTTTAAAAAGTATTTGCACTGTGTATTTACCATTGTCCTTTCCCAGGTCCAGGTTCCTCTGCATCAAAAGAAAGTTATTGCAGTCTTTTTCCCCCTCTGTTGATTCCCAAACAGTTAATTGTCAAGGAGGTTTGACTGAAAAATGCACCCAAGGCACATCAAAAATCATTAATCAATAAGTAACTGGACAAAAAAAACCTACTTTCAGGCAAATGCATTCAAACAACAAAAACATTCATATATACAAGATATATATATTATTTTCCACGTCCCTAACCTCACTGAATTCACTCCCAGAAAAATTGTAACTGTCTTCAAAAAACCTTTAGCTCGCAAAAAGTCTTCACTGTAAAAAAAAAAAACCCTCTCTGCTGAGGTCCTTTGTTCAGTCAAGAGCACCGTTAGCTTAACATATCAAATGCATCTATTCAAACCTTTTCTTGCCAATGTTCCCAGTGGTGATTTATTTGCTGAATCTAAATTCTCACACATTTAACCGTCTTGGAAACAGTATGTTGTAGCTAAAACCAAAAGAATTACTTTGCAAATGTATTACATTACACACAGTCCAGTAGATCACAGCAGAAAGAAAATGAATACATCAAACAGTCACCTTTACTTTTTCTCCCCTGACCCATAATTAATGAATACCGGTACATCTCTTCCAAACAATGATGCCAGCATGAAAATGAGCTGGATTAGATAAAATAACATTGTTCAAAATCTCTCAGTTATAAGTGTACTGATCATTGTTTAGTCTGAGATGAGATTAACAGTTTTACACACAGTGCCTCAAAGGAAGCCTAATTTTAAGGCAAAAAAACAAAACATAAATATAATTTGTAGTGTTTTTTTTATTATCATTGTTGAAAATTGAATTGTTTTGTATGAGATGAAGGTGTACTTAATTTAGAGATTTAAGTGATTACACTAATATCTATAACTTTTAGATGTATTGGTGTAATTGCCTTAAATATTATGAGGTTTATGAATGTCATGAGGTTTAACATCTGCCATGAAGTCATGCACAACATTTAAAATTGTTCCACAGAACACACAGTATTAACTGTTTTCTAATATAAATGTGATTAATAACTTTGTTTATTAGATGGGAAGTGTAGTGTTATTTTCTTGTTTTGGCTTTTTGGACACGGAATGAGTCATATACTTTATTTCAAGTTTGCAAAAGAGATTTTGTGCAATTCTCACAGAACTACACTTTCTCCCTGTCTAAGAAACCAGCTTTTAAAGTCCATTTTCTCTCTCTCTCTCTCTCTCTCTCTCTCTCTCTCTATCTTTCTCTATCTATCTATCTATCTCTATCTATCTATATATATATCTATCTCTCTCTATATCTGTCTATCTATCTCTATCTCTCTTCTCTTTCTCATCCTCTCTCTCTATCTCTTTATCTCTCTCTTCTCTCTTTCTATAAAACAAGCCCCCCAACCTGTCTGCTCAGCCGTTGGCCTGGCTTATGCAGAGGTCAATAACCAGCTCTTCTTCTTCTTCTTTCAAAGGGACTATGCGAAATCGCTAGGCCAGAGCTTGCAAGAGCGTGGCCTCTCAGTGGAAATGATTTGCCTCCAGGCGGAGTCGGGTCTCACCCGGGCCCTGCAGGACATCCGCTCCGACGGCTCCCCTTTATGTATTCTCGTCGAGCAGACTAACGTAACTCTGTCCTCGTGCACAGTTATCATATTTTCAGAATCCCTCAAAAGTAAGTCCCTTGCCCCCCTTCCACCACCCCTACATCCCCTGCCAACTAAACAAAGGCAGTTTAAAACTGTTTCATGTATATTTGGTGGTTAAAAGACAGTCAAAATAGACTTAGTGGTGGGCACTGATATGCCATCATTGTCGTGATGGGTCTGGCATAAGTTAAACTAATATATAAAAAGAAAGTGGCAAATTTTATAAATAAGTCACTGAATTTATAGTGCAATTTCTTAAACAGCTCACTGACCATTGAGGCAAGCATCTTTGTGGTGCTTGTTGTATGTGTACCATTAAGTGAAACAAAAAATCATTTCAAACCTTTTTTTTATGGTTCCTTTGTCCCTTTTTATCTAAATGTTTTACTATGTAGTAACTCAGCCAAGAAAATAAGATCAGAAAAAAAATTACATTTAAATATATTTAAACTGGCATTAAAAAAACCTGTTCTATAATGACTGATATACAAATTTAAGATCAACTTTGACATAATCTTGAGCAAGCTTAAAGCAATGTGCATTGCAACGTGTGATATTTGAAAAATAGGTCTATAGTAGGGGTGTAACGGTTCATGTATTCGTATTGAACCGAAACGGTACGGGCGTCACGGTTCGGTGCATGCATTTACACGGAGAATACACGGTATAAAAATACATAAAACTCGTGTGTGGATTAATTAATGTCATGCGCAATTACTGTTAAGTAGCGAGAGTTACGGGAGTTCTTTAGCGACACCTAACGCTAATCTGTAGCCTCGCCTTAGCTCTGAAGCTCTGATTGGCGCCTATGTTTTTTTTGTCAGGTCGTCGGTCGAGTCCGTCAGTCATTAGCAGCACTAAGGTTAGACCCACAAGAGTTAGAGGATCCGCTGGTCTCTTTAAGATCGCAAGTTTGAGAACTTCAGTTACAGTAACGTTAGTACAGGCGAAAGAGTGGTGGATAAGATGAAACTGTGTGTCGGCGTTGTTCAGCAGTTGTTGGGTATGTGAGTGGAAAAAATGCTACACATATTCGAAGCCATCACCCAGATGATGTAGGCTACCAATCACTGAAACGAGGGGAAAAAACTTCCCCTGCGCTTCAGCAGCCTTTGGATACAAATGGGGCCAAAACCTATGGCTTACATTAAATGATTTCGTAATGACAGAAAGCTATGTAAATCGCGTGGTAATTACCTTTATGTTGGGGTAACTTGTAACTTCTCACATGAGGTTCTGGTAGTGTTAAGTGCATAGACAGTAAAATAAAGTGACAACGCTAACCAGGCTAATAAACAAACCATGCTACGGTGAGTTAACGTCAAAGGGCAAAGTCACGTGACTTCTAGTTGTAGTCTGTTTATGAAATGAAAGGAGCCATTTCGTTTTTTAAAAAAAGGCAAAATAGTGTGATATTTTCACAGTTAGTAGGCTAGATTATTACTTTACACACAATAAAAAAAATATTGAGGCAAATTGTAGACCCTTCCATATACAACTAAACACAGATGTTGAAGGTCTTGCTTAAGTGGATTTTTAAAAATCATTTTTCTATGTAATTTGCACTTTCAGAAATAAGAGATGCTGTAGGCCTATTTTCAGTTTTATAGCTGATTGTCTTATTTTGTTTACAAGTTACAGATGGAGTCTGGGTACTTTTTGTACTGTTTAGCCTACATCTTACACACTTCAGGCTGTTGCAGATGGCTCAGGGAAGAGACTGTATGACACTAGGTGGTACAGCCTGAGACATGTAAAAAAAAAAATGCTTTCTGCATTTTTGTTTTGCTTTTCCCTCCATTGTACCGAACTCGTACCGAACCGTGATGTCCGAACCGAGGTATGAACCGAACCGTGACTTCTGTGTACCGTTACACCCCTAGTCTATAGTGTATCTTATGTATAATAATAATAATAATAATAATAATAATAATAATAATTAAAGCAAACTTTTAAGATTGATTTTGGACTTGATGAATTGAGTTTTCACATACACTTACATTTGTCAGGACCATATCTTTCTGATCAGTGTTAATAAATGCAGTCGGACTTGCATTAGAACTAAAAGAGCACATCGAGAACACAGGCCTCCGCCAAGCCAAAATGGGCATCACAAAAGTGAAGCTAAACTTGCTCCAAAATGTCCTGCTTACTCCTTGGCCCAAACACACCAAGTTCCATGAAAATAAGATCGGTGGTTTTCTTGCAAAATCCTGCTTACAGGAAGACAAAGCACACTCCATAAACTTCTTGGTGGAGGTAGTAAACTAGTTCAGTCAAAAAAAAAAAGCGGAATTTGACTGGGAAACCAGTCTCTGTGCAAATTTGCATTCAATAAAAGAGGATTGGACTATACTTTGACAATTTGTGCTGATCACTTGTGATGAGTCATAATGTCAGGACAGAAAGAAAAATGCCACAGCATCCTAGCAGCCCATCATTTAAAAAACATTTAAATTACAACACCAATTACAACCAGACATCTAAAATTGACTAAGGAAAATACACAAAACAAAATACACAAATGCATAATACACAAATACATTTTCAGAAGTTGTTCTATAGTTATTGACATTTCTGCCAATAAATTAAAGCCACAAAATGTAGCATTTTTAATTCTGACCTCAAATGTTAAAACCAACTGTTTGTTAATAATTAAATATGGTTAGCCGCTAAACTAATAGTAATGATTTATCTGTGCCCACCACTATTTTATTTCTCAGTGTAATAGCAAATATAAGTTAGTCACTGTCTTTGCAGCCTTCACCTAATGTTTTTTTCACAGGTTTAAAAACGTGCCAGTTTCTGAGAACATTTTTTCCAAGTCATAATGTTTACACTGTTACTACTGCCAAACATACATATTGCAATTGCAACCATATACATTCAAAGGCTAGTCAAGTAGTTTTCAGCTCTCTCTATGGTAATACCTCAGATGAGTCTAGAGCAACAAAATGAATCTTTTAGAGATGATGATTCTATTCACATGTCTGTCTCTTTCCCTTAATATGTAAGATTTTCTTGTGTAGTTGTGTTATAATCTAGGACTCTTTCTGAGGTGTCACTATATGATTGGAGAATATATAATCAGATGATCTCTTAAGCGTGTCCATATTCTAAAGTTGACCATGGAAATGTTTAAAATAAAGTATTGACGTAACTGTCCTTTCCCCGTAAAAAAACGCATACTCGTGATTCTGACCTACTTGGGCTGCTGTCCTTATTTTGATGTAGCTTAAATGATGCCCCCACTGATGCCCTACCATTTTAAAATGTCTCCATTAAAGAGCTCACCAGAAAAACATCACAAGACCTTGTCACTACGTCACACCTGCCACGCCAAACTGCACCCATTTTAAACCCCACGACAAGCATTTAAACACCTTTCCCCATGTTCAGCAGTCACATAGTGGAATTGAGCTGCTGAATTCCCAGCCTGTAGCCTACCATACCAACAGCAATAACCGACTCTTAACAGCCATTGGTCAGATAGCCTACATGCAATACACGTGCAGTCACACTCGAATGAGCGCAATAAAAACGGCAAGCAGTCCTAAACGGAGACCTGAGATGGCGTCATTTCTGTGTGCGTAAGGTCTCTAAGGTGTGATTGTCGCGATGGCGCACCCTGCTCTTTTCTCCGTCGTCCTTAACGTCTCTCTCTGTATCTCCTGACCTCTCCCTATACCCCCCCCCCCCCGCCCATCTCCCACATCCTTCCATTTCCCCATCCCCTCAGTTCACCGGAACATGCCGCGGGACCATGCCCTGGACTTCGTGATGGTGGAGTACGGGCGCGTGCGGGACGGCAAGCCGGTCCGCGATCCCGGCGAACTGGCGGTGCGCGCGGCCGAGCTGGCAGACGACTACCTGGCGCGCGACAAGCTGGAGCGCCACGCGGTGCCCGCCGCCACGCGCCACCTGCTCCTGTTGCTGGCTGAGGGCGTGCACCTGTACCCAGAGGAGCTGGACACTCTTAGCCACTTCCTGCACAGCCGCCAGGAACACCTGCAAGGTCAGGGGTCACCAGCTGCTCCCGGGTTCTTAACTTTTAACACCTATGTGTCCTTATTCTCAGCCTTAAAATGCCTAACTACTTTCGTAGCAAAGTCATAGGCTTTCTCAGGGGAGGGAGCACATCAGCCGTTTGTAGACTGAAGCTGTAGCTTACTCATCCTCTTCTCTACATACACATCAACACACTCTCACACACACAGACAAACACACATGCGCTCTACACCACTCTTGCCCAGAATCTACTGTGTGAGTCTGTGTGAAAACTGTTTTGACAGGTAGATAGTCTAGGTAACATCATTCACATTGGTGTGTCGCATGACCAAATCCTTTTTTTTTTGATGATGTAGAGTCTCACTGCAGTTTTATTGAATGAGTCGTTTCAGTGTAAAGATACCAGCTCAC
This sequence comes from Alosa pseudoharengus, assembly GCF_046254945.1. Classification (NCBI taxonomy): domain Eukaryota; kingdom Metazoa; phylum Chordata; class Actinopteri; order Clupeiformes; family Clupeidae; genus Alosa; species Alosa pseudoharengus. Next base: position 21,694,894 of record NW_027468565.1, on the reverse strand, counting down.
CTCTAGAGGGCAGCACACACTCTTGATTTTTCTTTTTTTTTTTTGAAGTATGGGTGTCAAACATAAGGCCCGTGGGCCAGATGTTTTGGGTAGGAAGAGAAGAAAAGGAAAAATTAAAAAAATTTGATTCACATCCAGTTGTTTTCAACAATGTGTAATAAGCAATATCTATATATATATATATGATATGATAAATTGATTAAACCTAGCAATACAAACATCCTTAGGAAGTCAAAGTCAAAGTCAAAGTCAAAGTCAGCTTTATTGTCAATTTCTTCACATGTTCCAGACATACAAAGAGATCGAAATTACGTTTCTCACTATCCCACGGTGGAGACAAGACATATTTTACCAATTTTAAGTCCACAGACAAACATAACATTCAAGTAAACAAAAAAGTAAGTAAATAAGTAAATAAGAGGGCACATATAATGAAAAAATAAGAGCAGCAAAATTTGGTTGAAATTGTGCATAGACAGTCAATAAAATAAAATACTAGTGCAAAGTCAGGCCAATAAGAGGCTGAGGTAGTTCTGTTTGACCTAAGTAAGAAATAAAGTGGCATAGTGGTGCAAGTTATGTAAGAGCAGCAGAAGTGTTGTGTTTTCAGGACAACAGCAACAAGTTGCAAAGTGTACAAGTGTGCAAGTGGAGTGGTGCAGGCGGCCATTGTGGGTCCAATGTCCAGGATGTTATGTAGCTGAGGGTGGAGGGGGGAGAGGAGGGAGAGAGTTCAGCATCCTAACAGCTTGGTGTATGAAGCTGTTGGTGAGTCTGGTAGTGCGGGAGCGCAGGCTTCTGTACCTCTTCCCAGAGGGCAGTAGATCAAACAGATTGTGAGCGGGGTGACTTGCATCACTCACAATTTTGGTCGCCTTGCGGGTGAGTTGGGTGGTGTAAATGTCCTTCAGGGAGGGGAGTGAAGCACCAATAATCCTTCCAGCTGTGTTCACTATGCGCTGCAGGGCTTTCCTGTTGTATTCAGTGCAGCTTCCGCCCCACACAGCGATACAGCTGGAGAGGATGCTCTCAATGGTGCCTCGGTAGAATGTGGTCATGATGGCTGGTGGAGCACTTGCTCGCCTGAGTTTCCGCAGGAAGTACAGGCGGCGCTGAGCTCTCTTCGCCAGTGATGCTGTGTTGGTGGTCCAGGAGAGGTCTTCACTGATGTGCACCCCCAGGAATTTGGTGCTGCTCGCTCTCTCCACCACAGCACCGTCGATGGTCAGTGGCAGGTGTTGGGTGTGACCTCTCCGGAAGTCAACAACAATCTCTTTGGTCTTGCTGACGTTCAGCAGGAGGTTGTTGTCCCTGCACCACGTGGTCAGATGGTCGACCTCCAACCTGTATTGAGTCTCGTCGCCCTTGGTGATGAGACCCACCAGAGTTGTGTCGTCAGCAAATTTCACTATGTGATTGTTGCTGTAGGTTGCAGTGCAGTCATGTGTCAGCAGGGTGAAGAGCAGTGGACTGAGCACGCAGCCTTGGGGGGCCCCTGTGCTCAGTGTGATGCTGCTTGAGGTATTGTTGCCAACACGTACTACTTGAGGCCTCTGACAGAGGAAGTCCAGTAGCCAGTTGCAGAGGTAGGTACTGAGTCCCAGTTTGTCAAGTTTGCAGATGAGTTGTTGTGGTATTATGGTGTTGAATGCAGAACTGAAGTCTATAAACAGCAATCTCACATATGAGTCTCTTTTTTCCAGGTGGGTGAGGGCTGGGTGGAGGGCAGAGCAGATTGCATCCTCTGTAGACCGTTTGGCTCGGTATGCAAACTGGAAGGGGTCCAGGGTGGGGGGGAGAATGGATTTGATATGTGACATGACAAGCCGCTCAAAGCACTTCATGATGATGGGTGTCAGTGCCACAGGGCGGTAGTCATTGAAGCAGGATGGAGCAGTTTTCTTCGGCACAGGTATGATGGTGGCAGCTTTGAAACAAGATGGGACGATGGCTTGCTTCAGGGAAGTGTTAAAGATGTCTGTGAAGACATCCTTAAGCTCCCCTGCGCAGTCCTTCAGCGCACGACCAGGGATGTTGTCTGGACCTGTTGCCTTACGGGTGTTGATAGCAGCAAGTGTCCTCTTCACGCTGTCGGCAGAGAGGCACAGGGGCTGCTCATGTAGAGGGGGATGGGTCTTCTGTGGGCAGGTGCTGTTTTGTGCTTCAAAGCGAGCAAAGAAGCGGTTCAGGTTGTTGAGCAGAGGGATGTTGCTCTCGCAGCTCTGGAAGGAGGATGCTGAAAAAACTGACATGGAAGGTCAAGAGAGAAAGAACAGTATATGACCGCAGTACATGATTTGTACTTGTTTGCTCATACGTGGTTATAGTAAAGCAGTATATCATCAAACAACAATCTGATACCCATGCAGAAAAATTATAATGACGACCCCCACAAGGTCTCATTCCAGCAAATCCGGGCCGCTGCCTAATACGAGTCTGACACGGCCGCTCTAAAGGAATCTGAGATATTTTCTAATGAATGCCATCTTATGCTGTGCTTCTTTTTTTCTTTTCCCTTAGAATTGTCTTCCCTAATTCTCCATACTTTATTACACTCCTTTCTTATTATTGGACCTGTTCGATAAATGTACAAAAATTTAAATAATGAATATGTCCTATATTATGTCCTTAAGCTTGTGATTAGTGGTGCTAAGTTGCTGTTGTATTTCCCTGGTGGTGGTACGTTTTGTTCCTAGCCTCAGCTGCGGCTCAGGAGGCTGATGGAGCAGCACCCTCCAGGAACAGCCTGCCGACAGGCATGGGCTCCCCTCCCCCCCTGTTGCCCACGCCGACCATCGCGGGCCCCCCCGGGAGGGATCGACCGGGACCCCCTCCCCCTTCAGGTATGGGGGGGCAAGCCCCAGGTTCCATCATGTCTTTGCCAGGTAAGCCTGGCCAGCCGCGACTCCGGGGAGAACCACAGCTCCGCTGTGTGCTTGGTGGGCCGGTTCTTAACCTGTTGACGAGTGAATTATTTTCCTGGCTCCTTCTAGAATTTTACGCAAACGATCTATAGATTCATGGCCCTTTTCCATTAAAGCAACACCAAGGAGTTTTTTGTACCTTTAAATAATGTTTCCAAAATCGTTTCAGTGGTTCATCAACTCGTAACAGGGTGAAGGGCATTTCTGCATTTGCTTTGCAACCCTCTATCGGCTATAACCGCGTTTGATGGAATGAGACATAAGAAACTACAGATTTGACTTGCTTCTGATGTCGCAATACATCATACTTTCATAAAATCATGCAACATACTCTACCTTGTCTGTTGACATTGTTATTTCCAAAGCCGGTGCTGGATAAACAAATAGCGTGCGTGCAACAGAGGAAAAGTGCTTTCGTGTTGCTTTAAGGACTTGGGCTGGCCCAAGGCTTTTCCCCAGTTTTAAACACCGTTGGGTGGTCTCTGTGTTCTGTTTCCATAAGGAGCTGTAAAATCAGGGACATTAGCTAACTATGCTAGAAACTTCTAAACAGTGCTTAGCCACGACACCGCGAGCATACGTCAAATTTATGACATTTAAACATCATAACATTGTAAGAAGCTATATTCTTAATTCTTTTGCAAAGTTTTTATATATCTGTATATCGTTTTTCTTAACAAAATAAGCAAAGCCACTTAAGTTGCTAGGCAACCCTAAACAAACATATTTACATTTAATTGATATTACTGTAAACGGCCTTCTGTAAACCAACTGTATACTACTGCTCACACTGCACTATATATCTTGTCCTGTCTATGCATCAACTGTCTATACTTTGTATATCACATTGCGCTTTTCTACTTTTTTGCACTTCTGGTTAGGCGCAAACTGCATTTCGTTGTCTTTGTACTTGTACTCTGCATAATGACCATAAAGTTAATTCTAATGTAATCTAATCAAATCAAATTGTATCTAATCTAAATGCTACCGGTTTGTTTTTACATTTTTCTAAGTTTTATTGTTGCGTGGTATTCCATTCCAAAAGTCCTCGGTTCAGCCCCAATTCTGCCCTGCCCTGCTCCAGGGCTGACCTGAGGCCGTCTGGGCCGCGTCCCTGGTCCAGCCTCAATCATGGAAATAGAAAAAGCCCAAGGCTCTACCCCAGAAACCGTGGTTTTACTAATAGTGGAAAAGGGCCATCCGTTTTCTTGTCTAGACTCTATGGGAAACATTTCTGAGGGTAATTGTTGCATCATAGTGCGGAACTCTCGGTTCGCTAACATTCTAATCACATATTTGTGACCGTACTTTTCAACAAGATCTCAGGTCAGCTGGGATAGAATGCACGGCTTACAAGGATTTAGCTGGAAGAGACTGACCACTTCTATGATGTTTCTTAACCACACAGTTCCATGATTCAACAGGGTCCAGGATTCTCACTAATATTGAAATCTGAAAACGTCCACTTTTAACACTTTCCATTTTCAGGCCTGGAGATTTTTTATAAAATTATCATATGTAAATTGAAATGGGGATAATGTGAAATGGTGTAAATATAAAATCACCTCTATTAAAATCGCCATGTTTCATGGTGCATGGTTCATTTTATTTTGAAATCAACAAGTGATATTGTTTTGCCACATTCTGTTTTGCAACAGTGTTTTTGTGTTGAAATATAAATCCAGCGCACCCCTTTGCACATTTTTAAAGTTTAGAAATTGATAGTGCTTGAGTAATCGGTTTGAATAATCAGGATATTGACCAAAGTGATTATGATCAAGATATTTGCTGTAATGTACCAGCCCTATTTAAGGGACCACAGACCAAGCTGACAGTCAGACCGTCTGCTAACATCTGGACGGTCGATGAGCAGCTGTAGCTCCTGTCTGTGCGGTACGCGCTGCTCCACCAACACTGACGGACCTCCACCAACTAGTTTACAGTGACAGAGGTCCGGAATCATCGATTAGTTTAAGGTGATAGCGACAGCCGTCGAGAAAATAATTGCTCTATTGGCTGTTTGGCTTGCCTACATATTGCAAGAAACACAGCGAAAGCATCACATATTCCCGTATGGAGATTAGCGTTTTTCCTCTGTATGACTGTCTGTCTAATAGTTTCACCTTTTATTTCTCCTCAGCGTCTTTTATCTTTCCACAACAAAAAGACCCAAAGCTGATAATGCTGATAGTGTCATTTGCAACTTGTTATGCATGGTTATAGGTTAACTTATCAAACAGCTTGATTAGAAGTAGATATATTGCACACTGCAATTACTGAGTGCTGTGGAAAATGGTGAGCCAGCAGTGCTTTGTTCGTTTTGTTTATCTGCACCCACTTCTGCATTTTATGCTAGCAGCCAAATGTAGCCCACGGGCTAGTTGATGGTGTCCAGTCATTGCTGTTTGCGTAGTGCGCCTTTTTTCTGCCCTCAAAAACAACCCAACAGGACTCAACAGACATTCGGCATTGCATCGTGTGCTTTGAATTTGTCTAGGTGTGCGTTCGCTCCGAGACACTTTTTAACGTCTTGTGTCTCTCTTGTGTTTGTCAGGAACGTACCCCAAAAGCAAGCCGCCTCCCCTCCTGTCCATGGACAGTGTTCCAGCGCCCCTCCACCGGCCTCCTGGTCCTCGCGGTCCCCGGGGCTTCCCACCCCCACGCATGGGCCACCACAGCTCGCACCCCCCCAGAGGAGCCCCCATGAGTCGAGGGCCCCCGCCCCAGAACGGGCCCGGACCTCACGGCCCTCGCGCCCCACCGCCCTCCCTCATCACTCACCACCCGCCAGGCGCAGGTCTCCTGCCCTCCCCAGGTAAGACCGCTTTCACCACACGTGTCTGTGTGCGCGCGTCTGACTATGTCTGTTTCTGTGTGGCGCTATGTGTCTGTGTTTGTATGAGTTTGTTTGTTGTCTGTCTTTCTGTGTGTGTGTGGGTATGTGTGTATCTGGGGCGGGGGGGGGGGTTATCTTTCCCTTCTCGGTGCACCTAGCTGCACCGCAAGAGTAGCTGAACACTGCACATTAAGCACATGAATATTTGTTGAGAATGGTGTTCACCCACAGAGAATGCTGAGCACCCACGTGTGCCAGCATAAGGTCCTATTAGGTCCAGGTTCATTTGGCATTAATTTGATCAATTCAATGAGCTATTGAAGAGACTACGCATCTGTGATTTGTTTATTTCACTGTCAGTCCCCTGTGACGAATCCTTCAATCCATCATCAATCAGAGCGTCACTCCAGATGATAGCTCAATGCTAGTTAAACGCTAGTGGAACAATTTAACTGATTTATTTATATCCCATCATATATGTTGAATTGTGAAAATAATTGGAGCTGTCCCAATCCACTTTTACCGCAGTGAGCCTGGCTGTTGTCCATTGTATGTCAATTTACTGGGCAATAAAGTTTTTTTTTTCCTTTCTCATCTTACCTTAATTATGTAAGGCAGTGTTTCCCAAGTGTTTTTCTCTTGCAGCACACCATTTACTAAGAGAAAATGTCATGGCATGAAAATGTGTATTGAAAAATGTGATCCAAGTCTATGAAACGTGTGAATGCCATGCTCATAGTAATAGATGCATTAATAAGTTGATGAAGCACAACAAAAATGCTCACTTTCAAGCCTACAAAATATGCAAAGCACAAAATGCTATATGCAAACAAGGCAATTGGCACAAACTTAAGCCCCTGCTGTTATGAACACCCCTCCCGCTTCAGTCTCAGTGTACCACTGATTTGATCTTATTTTGTAGTATAGGCTACTGCTTTGCTCTGAACTAACTTTGTGTGTTTGACCCCCCCAGGGCCCCCTCCTCAACGCGCCCCCATGCCTCGACATTAAGGATCTGTCCAACGTTCCATTGCCCTCTACCCCCCGTTCTGACCTCCAATGGATTGCTGTTGAGGACATTGTAGCCGGAACGAGCAATCTTAATCTGGAAGATTCTTTTGTTCGTTTGTTTGTTTGTTTACAGTTTGTTCCTCTGACATATTTTTGTATATTTTGTTTGTTCTGTAAGATGATGTTCAGATGTTTCTGACTTGTGTTGAAAAAATTATGAAATTTCTTTTTAAATAAAATGGTTCTGGTTAAAAAATCGGTTCTTTTTGTGAAACTGAGACATCACAAACTGCACACATACATTCATTGTGTATAAAATGCTTGAACCAGTTCACCTCCTTCCAACATTAATTACTTGGATTTATACCTCCTAAAGCATATATATTTTTAATAAAGCATAGCACTAAATTCTTAACCCATAAAAATAGATGAAATACCTTTTTTTCCTCTATCTTGTGATCATGAGAACCATGATGTAGAAGTAATTTGACCTGATGACCTTTCTGTGAAAATATATAATTTTTATTAAAGAGCAGTATTTAACACATTTTTTTTCAGTAAGAATTGTAGGTTTTACGGGTATTTCTACATTTCAATCACAAACCTAATGGATGTATTCAATTGTGTGAAGAAAACATGAGAACACAGTTCCATCACAAAGTCCCGTCTGTCACTAGATGGCGCTACAAGTCCATCATCAGCACCACAGTGCATCATCAGCATGCTTTATTGATAACTTACCTCACTGCAAGCACAAGCATCCTTTCCATAAACTGATGTTTTCCGGCAATCTCATTTCATATTTTCAATAAACCACCCAGGCAAGGAAAGCGCCGTGAAAATGAGTGAGAAAATGAAGGGACGGCAAGAGAGGTGTTCTCCAATAAATTTAGTTAGGCCTGCTTTTCAATATGTACCTCAAATCATAAATGGGAATCATTATTACAGCTTGGATCAAAAGCGCATTGTTGAAGTTTTATTTATCAGTCTGGGTCGTCCACGTTATTGAAAATGTTTGCATTGTGAACATGGATTTTAGGGAATTATGCTGGAGAAGTCTTCTGAGATTTGTTATTGCATTAGTTCCATCTTCTACAGACACAAAACAATACAAACCGCGCCCCTCGCAAAGGGAAGACGACAAATAAACAAACTGATGTCTGAAGCCTGACCGGAGATAAATTACCACTTGATTGTGTTTCATAACATCTGAAGCATCCTTCTCCACACAGTGTTAGATGGTGAGATTAGTTTTATTGCAATGATGGGCAATGTGTTTTAACAGAGTCCCAGATTGCTCCGTGGTATTGTGTGTAGAAGACTTTTCATTCTGGTTTCTGTGAATCTACTTTGCAGATGGAGCGAGTCAAGCCCAGCCCAGGTGGTAACGGCTTTCAGTAAGCTATGTGTGTGTGCATGTGTGTGGTTCAGGCTTTGAAGCTGTGTGTCAGTAATAGGAATTGTGATCTGCATTTACAGAAACCACTTGGTGATGGAAAGAGAAACCCTTTATTCCCTCTCCCTGTGTGTGTGTGTGTGTGTGTGTATGTGTGTGTTTGACAGCGGCTGACTGGGTGTCAGTGTGTAAGTAAATAACTTTAGCAGGGCTTATTCTACAGCTGTTTGTCTCTCTAGGCCCCAAGATCAGGCAGTCACGATGGCGACTGTGAAGAATCTATCAATTTCTGGAACCAATGGAAGCCTGTCTCCGCTTCTCTTCCCCAGCTGAGAAGTGGAGATTGGAGCGCTTTCCCCAAGACTGCAAACAACTTCACCAGACGCTGGGAATGGGGGCATGGAGGATTATCAGTCAAACAAGTTTCGGGGAGAATAATCAATATCCTGTGCATTTTGGATTTGATGTTTGTTCGTTGCCAATCACAAACTGGAGGTAGACAGCCTCTCTGATTCACAATGTGGCATATTCATTTGTTGTTTGTTTGACTGTCTAACACTAACGCTAACATTCAATGCAATGACACATAGCATTCACACACACTCTCACACACATACCATCATGCAAGAGGATAACAACACATGCATGCACACACACCTCCCACTACCAGAGATATACACTTGGCACATCCTCACGACTGGATATCAATCAAAATGTATCACTATGAATATTCCTGGCTCCTGTGCGTTAGAATTCACAGGTACCCCGGTTGGGCTAGAAATGTGAATTTTGTTCTTCGTTACCACCGGGGCCCCTTGCTGAGCCTGTGTGTGCTTCTGTAAGCAAGATCTTCATTAGAAGCCCCGGGCCCCCTGCGGCCCCACGAAGCCATGCCAGGTACGCAGTCTGACAGCCAAACATGTTGATAATTAGACCCCTGTAATCGGGAGGTGTTATCACAACAATTAACACATCAACGTGAGGGTATGGGAGTGCAGGGTTTTTTGGAAGTGTGGCTTTGTACTGTATACACTTTGGCCTCCCCGTCAGCCGAATCTGTCAAGATGGGGTATAAAATCTCAGAGTAACCGCACAAACTAGGCAAGATGGGCGTGAGAGTATGTCTGTGTGCAAGTGTGTGTGTGTGTGTGTGTGTGCATGTGTGTATTAGAATGTTTGTGGTTTTGAAGTACTTTAATAAGGGTGATGGTTATTTTAAAGCCAAAGTATTTTAGGTCTTAACAATGCTGTCTTTCTCTTTTTCTTTCTCTCTCTCTTGTTCACCAACACACACAACCACACAGACACACATACACAAATAAATGACCACATACCCATAAGCAAACATTACACAGAGATGCAGAAAACATCCCAAACCAGTAAACCCCTATAATAGTCTACATTATTTCTTGCCCTCTCTCTTGGTTCTTCTTTCCCTCAAAACACATCCGTCTTTCCCCCAGTTTCCCCAATGCGCGGCCCACTTTCTCCTTCTCTCCCTTCCGCCCCACCACCACCACCCCAACACCACCACCCTCTCTCTCCCTTTTTCTCTCCCCAAAAGTTGGCTTCTTCTGGCCTGGTTCCTTGGCTTCAGAGGAGACTCCAGCCAGGCCCCTGCGCACAATGAGGCTTAATTGGGTTAAGTTTGTCCGCCACAGATAACATTTCTCTTTCTGCTGAGAATAAAACAAATTGCTGGCACTAATGGCACTGTTTAATGTAGCTCTTTTTATTATGGATGGAGGAAATTAGGAGGAGGCTCCCTGCAGAGGCCCAATGTCGTGGGAGTGCGAGCATTGTTGCAGCTCATCAGAAAAGCATTTTCACTGCTGCTCCTCCGACGACTCCCTCTCGCTCTCTCTCTCTCCCTCTCCCTCTCCTGCTTTCTCTCTCTCTCTCTCTCTCTCTCTCTCTCTCTCGATTCCTTCTGTTTTGTATGGACGTATCTTACGACAAGAGGAAAGAGAGAGAAAAAAAACGAAATGCTTATGGCCAAGCACACACACACACACACAAAAGCCTGATTTTTTTCTCCTCTGAGTGCCTCGGAAGGAGACGTGTGATTGTTTGCGTTGGATGTTGCACTGCTCTCTCTGTGTGTGTGTGTTGTGAACCTGTCGGCTATGCCGTTTTTATGGTTTAATGCCCTAAGCCTGTAAAGCTTGTGTTTCTTTGTGAGGAACTGGGGTGCCAGCCAGGACGGGAGGCGACGAGAGAGAGAGATGGAGGGAGGGGGAGCTCTTATTGAGGTTTTGGCAAAATAAATGATAAGCCTAAAAGCCTCAAATATGTCAAGCCTATTTTATTTTTCCTTTCATTTGAAGAGGATCTGATGACAGGCTTATTTTTCGCTTTAAAGAAACTGTAATGTTACATAAGCTAGCCAAAACCCCATTTAATAAACAATAAATACTGACACCTTCAGTAAATGAACTTGACCACAGTGAAAATATGAATAGCATACATTTCCTGTCCTTTTCGGTCTAGTGTTAGGATTGTCCCAGCTTTGTTACAATCAACAAAACCACACCTATCATCACCTGGACACCTAGGCCCATCAGGACACCTCTGTCACCTGGCTGTCTATACATCCATTATCAACCCCACATCACAAAACAGTGCACTCTAATCTGACTGAAAGGGGTCTCGTATCCCTCTCACCCTCTCTCTCTCTCCCTCTCTATTCTTTCCATCACTCTTGTCCTCTCTCCTCCCCATCATCATTATTATTGTATCCCTGTGGTTTATGGCGAACCTGGTTGGTCTCTAAGAACAGCTGCAAACAGTGGGAATTCACCCACCCCCCCCCCCGAAAAAAAAAAACCATGTGATTTTAATGTGCAGATGGAGACATCAAGCCTAATTTAGAACAAAAAAAAATAGAAAATTGTTTACAAACAAATGTTTATTTCATTCTACCACTTTACCAACTTCTACATATTTCATTAAAAAAATAACACTAAGAGCTAAAAAATCACATTGTAACTAAACACACACATACACACAATACACTTCCTTAAATCCCACCTTTGTATGCATAATGCATAATGCACATTATTAGCCAGACAAAAGATTGTGGGCTTTGCAGTATTTAAATCAGTTATGTCTAATTGTTGCCTATAAAAATAGCCTATCTAGGGCAAAACCAATGAGATGTAACATTGTCTGTGGAGGGGGGGACCTGGCAGAGTTGGCAGGGGTTCAGGAGGAGAACAAGAGAGTGGAGCAGCAGAGCCGTGCAGCACAGCACAGAGCAGAGTGGGGCTGCTGCAGGCTAAATAAATATAACATCAACCAGCAAGGCCTGTGGCACTACCATGGAGGAGAGGAGTGTTTAAGGAGATCTTAGTGATTTCGCCTCACTGTGACTTTTCCTAATGCTGGACCAAAACTACCAGCTTCTAGTATAATCAGGATGAGCAGTGTGTGTGTGTCTCTCTCTCTTTCTCTTTCTCTATCTCTCTCTCTGTGTGTGTGAATTAGTGTTTGGGTGCATGACGTTTCACCATTCAATGTAAAGTTCTAGGTCAGACCTGCACACTAGGGAACTGTCTTTTTTTCCATGCACTGTTTGTCAGAAGATGGATAAATAGCTTTAAGCCTCTTAGATCAACAAGACATACACACAAAGAAAAGGTCACAATTATATGGACCTCAGCTCCCTGACAGGATCTTCTTGTTTGATGACCAGCTCAGAAAATGCCTCCACACATCTGTATATATATATTGTCTTTCAATTTTGTGTAAGAAATGTTATAGACTTAATATAGGAATTGTATTGCCTTTCACGTGTATAAAAGCTGCAAGATGCTAAATGCACAAACATCTTTTCCTGCTTTCATATACCAGTTGCTAAATTTTCTTAAGATTAATCGGCATCTCTCCATCCAGTGTCACTAAGGTAACAGTTACATAATATTTTAATTCACTGGCAAGACAGTAAGATGTAAACAAATCCATGGCAAACTTTACATGGTCCTTGTATGTATGTCTGTGTGTTTAGCTTTATTTTTTCATCTAAAGGCATACTCGACCAACTTTCTCCTGTAACTTAGTTTGGTTTTACAAAGAAAAAGCCAAAGGCTTAGGACCGCAAATGTCCATGACCACATTTGTAGTTCTACAGGGATTGTCTTAATTAATTTCAACCACATGTCTACTTGCCTTATTCAAAGCTGTCCCATACTCTATAGCAAATCCACGCGATGATGACAGAGGGTGTAATCGCGTGCTATGTGATTTAACAATGCGACTTTTTGATACTATTCATGTCTCTGGCTGTCCTTGACCCATAAGGAGCTTGTAATGTGGGCTATTTTCCTCCTTTGTATTTAGCCGAGGAGTAGGGACCGCTGCGGAGAGCTTTCACCCCATCGTGCCAGCGGCCTCTCGCCGGGATGCCACAAGCGCTTTAAAAAGAAGTCTCCAGGCGCGCGGTCATTTCAGGGGGAGTTCAGACGAGACAAGAGGGGCCCCCATCGCGGCAGGGGGTCCATTTTGAAGGCCGCTCCGTCTCACGGCAGGGAAGCGAGGCTCAATCCGTGGGGCACCCCGCTGTCGAGGACAGGGAGCGCACCGTGTTATCCATGACAACGGTCAGGCAGCCCCGGCACGGTCAAAGAGCACACCGCGCAGGAGAAGGGCGAACAAAGCGAGCATGAGATTTAAAATATTTCCCTCTGCTTTATAAACTGCAAACACGTCCCTTTTCTGTCAACGGAATACACGGCATATGAATCGGACGCTGTGATTTCGGGTGCTCCATAATAATCTGACCAGCAGTCTTTATAGCCTACTAGTCTGGCTATGGTACAAACCATGTACACTGACATTTTCAGGTTTTATTATTGAGATAAGAACACATTGCTTCGTAACATTTTTATCTAAGATTTGACGTCAGTCAATAATAATAATTTTAAGATACATGCCTGTCTAAGGTGTAATAAGAAAACGTGCAGTAGAATTTACTCGACGTATGTTCACAAAACCGAATAAAACAAATGTACAGTCAAATGTACATCAAATCTCACAATGGCCAAATCCCACGAATGAATCAAGGTTTGCGTAATGCACGATTTAGCTAATCAAAATAAACGTCCTTAAATTTCCGATGTCTGTTTATATTATACGCACTAATCCCAAACCCACATCACACAGGCAGATTGAAGAAGCTACGATTTGAGTAGAGATAACCACAAATAGTAAAGGCTAAAATACCTTTGAGGGCTGATGGAACAATCTAACTAAACGTGATCTTAAAACTTGCCAAACTTCCATCCCCGGCACCCCCAGAGATAAGGACAAATCAAGAATGATGGACCGTCTGAAGTGTGTGAGAGAATCGGAGAAGGAGAATCCAGTCCATCTTTTTCCTTGCGCTGTTGAGTTCCTCGAAGCTCCGTGTTTTGGCCCCGATCCGTACTTCAAGTTAAGCTGTAGTTTCCATGGCTGACCATGGTTTGGTGCTGTTGGCTCTCTCTGTCTGCTCAACCCAGGCTGTGCGGAGCTCCCTGCGGGATCAGAGCGCTCCCCCGCCGGGACCCTACTCTCACATCCTCCTGCTGGGACACGGCTACATTTCCAGCCAAGCCTGGCTTTATTATGTGTGTCTGCGCCGCAGCCCCGCCAGCAGTCGGATCGAGAGGCGGAGGGAAGACCAGAGTCAGGACAAAGAAAAAGGGAGAGAGAGGCTAGCGACCGCAAACATTTACGGGTTTTAGTTATTGAAAGGGGGGTACGAAGAAATATAAAATCCCCAAAGGTGAAAATGCAAGGTAAAACAGCACTGAGAGTGCCACCTTCCGAAAAATAACCGACGGGGGAGGGCGGTTCGGTGTTGGTAGCCTTGGATCAAGGCGAAAAATACTTTGTTCCGAGAACTGCACAAACAGAACCTCAAGAGAAGACTACGTGGGAAAAGAAGAAAAATCACAGGCTTGCTCCGAGAGAATCGTTTAATTGTTTAATTGAGGTAATCACATTATTGGGACGAACTGCCACCGCTCTCACGTCCGATCAGGTGTTAGAGTATTGGTGTATTAGCAGCAGCCGCGTCTGGAAACTCCGACCGTGCACTGGTGAAGCCGCTCCGCGAGCCAGCGTCTTTCACGGCAAGGAACAAAAGACGGCCTCGCTACAGTCTTCGGAAACCACAAGTTCTTCATTAAATTCTACAGGTTCTAGCCGCTGCTGAAGTTACATTGCTGGAATATCCGGATGCTGCGTCTGTCCATTGCTCACGACAAACCTCTTCCTCTAAGTGCCACAGGACTATAACACGGACCGAAGTTGCCGCATTGCAACAGGCAAAGTAAAAAAAGCCAAGCGAACTATCTATTCACAGCTTATGGTTATTTGACACTAAAGGACAAGAGATCGATAACAGCAGATACAATAGACAACAGTACAGGAGATGTCCAGGCGAAAGCAGGCCAAACCGCGCTCCGTGAAAGGTAAGTGTGTATTTTAGTGAGACATGGGGAAAAAACTCACGAGAGGAAGTATGGCCAATGAGATTTCATGGCAAAATGTGGCGGGTATTGTGAATGTTCTTTGATTTAACATATTATTTTGTCATGGAACATTATGGTTAGCATTGTGTTTCTGCGCAATGGCGTGACGAGTAAATAGGCTGTAGCGTAAAACAAATTGTTGCTGGAAAACCCAAATTCTCTGTGCCCAACAAAGTCTTTTTGATAGTTTTACGTTTAACATTAAGCAGTCAGGCTTTCTGCGTGACGGCAGCAGATGACAGCAGTGCTATAGGCCAGTAGGCCTCCAGTTTTTTTTGTAAGCTGCAGTCACACAGGTTAACGTTAAATGAAGTTCACGTGGGGTCTTTAGCGGGCATGCTTGTTTTGAATTTGCGCTGTGTGTAGGCGGGGTTAAATGTTGTCCAAATATATGATTTTTGGTGAGCCCTCTGCTTACTAGATGTTGTTCTAAGTTTCAGTGATAGGTAGGTAATTTTTTGAATGGATGAAACGTAATTTGAGTTTCTGTCTGTTTGTTGGGAGTGGCCTGGTAAGATACCAGGTGCAACGAGTGAGCAGGATTAAATGGACTTTCCGAATTTGGCCTACAACTTTTATACTAATCACATTCATGCGTAAATTGCACCTGCAAGGGACACATTTCAGCAGAGCTGAGCTTATCTTTCTGCTTGGGATATGGTTGCACGTCAATCAGGTATTGTGGTTGTCAGTGCCGAGCGTTTTGAGTCTCCCGTTTAGTCTTATCTGTCATTGGGCCTACTGCAGACATGGAAAAACTCACCGTCAATGACAGTTGGTCGCTGAAAATTCAGACTAATCAGCAATCACCACTTCCACATCATTGGACACTATTATTTAGCAACACATAACATTCTAAAAAAAGTCAAATAAAAAAAAAAAACCTTTAACAATTTTTAATCTTGAAACTTTTTTGCATTGGGTTTCTGAGCTCCCGTACAAACCAGATGGGCATTATAGTGACCATGTGGTCCAGTCGCTTATTAGACCCCCCACAAACCCACACTAATAACTGCCTTTTTCTCCTCTAATTACAATCTGCACTGGTTATAGTCGGCTCGTTTCGAACGTTCACCAGTGCGTGCCCTAATTGCATTAGACAAATGACATCAAAACAACTGATATGATTGGCGAATAGCCGCTTGTCACACACACTAACAGTGCTAAAAAAAATCGGCGCGAAGTAGTTCCTTTGCCCCGATGGCCTGCTGCTGGCTTGGCGCGGTAGATGTCACGACCTCTCTAAAACATCTCTGTCACTGCGCATAAAGCAAGCTGTCTAGCCAGATATTTTCCTCTCTGCGGGCAGGTCGCACAATGCCTCGGCTACACTTCACTTTCAGAACAGTTTGTGGGTGATTAATTGATCATTACAAATGTGTGCCATCTCTAGAGGATGTTAGTGCACACACTATTGTTTTTTTTCCATTTGCTCCCTTGCTTGGGCATATTAAAAATGGATCTAGCCAAAGATGTTCTTTGCATGGCAAAAGGATGAGCAAAGCTACATTATGTTTGAGATAAGGGGTCAGTGATGCTTGGCAGTCATAGGCTAATTAAGCTCAGGCAATATGTGCACTGGCTGCTATCTTCTGCAGCACCTTTCCCAGACATTTGGTCTTGCTGAATTGTGGAAGGAATAGCACACTGCTCTAAGTACAAAGAAGTATTTGTGTTTCCATGTCCTCACGACATTCACCACCCTTCTCCCTCCACACACACACACACACACACACACACACACACACACACACACAGAGACACACACACAGACAGATACACTCACTTCACAGTCATCAGATAGTGACTTGTTAACATGTCAGGCTACTTTGTGCCACTTAACACCCCACTGCCTACAGTCCAGGGGCCAGGCAGGCAGGCAGTGAAGCAGTCTGAAGGTCTATTAGACGTAACATTTTTAAATGCCTGCAGTCTACTCGGCTCGCCCCTTAAAGCCCTGAATGGTATTTATAATGAGCAAGCGATAGTGAGGGAGAGGAGCACTTATCAAAATATTATTTCTCCCAATTAATCCCTTTTTTGTGTGTGTGTGTGTGTGTGTGTGTGTGTGTGTGTGTGTGTGTGTGTGTGGAGTGCCCGGCCAGAGCATTTCAGCTTCATATCTCCTCTGGCCTCATGAGTGTTTCATGCATTATGTAGCGATGATTATTACTTAATTACACATTAATAAATCCTCTTCATTTGCAGAACATTAAGAGAGAATGAGCGCACATGACAGAGCCAGGGAGAAGAGAAAGGGAGGGAGAGAGAGAGAGGGAGAGAGGGAGGGATGGAGTACTTTGTGTTGTTTACAGTCAATCAAGTCGCATAGGCCCTTTAACCCATGAAGGGGGAGAAACGTTGAGGCACCGTTTGTCTGGGAGCAAGGCTGAGTGAGCAGGAAGCTAATGGCATCACTTCCAACTCGCCTCCCCGCTTCTCTCTGCTACTCCTGCACCCGATATCACACATTCCTCCAGTCTGAGTGTGTGTGTGTGTGTGTGTGGGGGGGGGGGGGGGGGGGTGGGGTGCGTTTTAAGATTTATGTTCACTCTCTGTTCGTCTCACAGGCCAGTTTTATCTGCTGTGAAGGTGATGAGTGTTAATTTGCCAAAATGAAAAATGCATTTATTTCATTTTCAGTCACATGCCTGGTGAGTTAGCTCTGTGCTACAGCTTTTTATAATGTGATTTTAAATTGTCGTGTCTTTCCGCAAAGAGTCGAAGAGGGCATGAAAATTCAATCTGCCCCTCATATTCATACATTTTGGGGAACATTTAGAAGAAAAATACAAGGACTATCAATTTATTGGTATGCAGTTTGTGTAAATCATTGTTAGTATTTTATCGCTGGCAAATGTAATCTTTTGAGGATTTTAGTGGCATCCTCGATGGGTAGGGTGATGACATTTCCTGGTATCCCACATTAGCCTGATTTATCTGCGAAAAATGGTTGAAAAATATATTTATATATTTTAAATTCGTAGTAACGTTTTTGGACTCGTACCAACACTTTTTGGAAAATCAAACCATACTAAGTTTTTATCATGCCGCATAACTGCATTGCCTTAATTCCTTTTACCAATTTCTCTCTTGTTTTTGCGGGATACACAAATTATCTTTTCGATACAAATCTGTTAAAACTTGTTCCCTGTGATAGCAATGGCACTGTGGAGTCACTATCATATATCATCATTGTGTGACTTTATGATTATTACTAAAGATAATGCCCTGTGATGCCATACACACACACATGCAAGTGGCTGTGTAACTAAATAATAAAAAAAATGTGTAAAAGAAAATATCACAATATGTTTCTGTATGATTTTTATGTCCCACCCATAGTGTTACTGTACATCTGTGTGAGGCAGAGATGCATGCTTTTACACTACACACACACACACACACACACATACACACATTCCTTCTCCTTGGCATCCCTCTGCTCTCCTCTCTTCCCTCCACCATCTGGTTCGAACATTAAATGGCTTTTTTATTGTCACCTAGGCTTTTGGCAGCTACGCAGAAGTTTTCATTGGTCAATTGGCTGTTATAAAACACTGAAGCGAGTTACCACAGGGCTGCAGGGTCTCAAGCAGGGAGATCAGGCAGAGAAATCTCCTTACACAGACACACACACACAAACACACACACACATTTACGGGCATGTGCAGCTGCAGTCATGCTTCTTTTGTATTGTGTACCACAGTGAAATATCTGAGAATTGGTCTCTGTCTAACTGTAGAAGGGTACACACTGATTCATACCTCTAACCTCGTTTGCCTCGGTGTATAAGAAGTCATGTGAAGGCTGTGGTAGTGATTAGTGTAGACATATTCATTTAAATTCAGTCTATGTATGTGTTGAGTAGGTTTGTGTTTTTTTTTGTGTGTGATATTTGCTTTTTGATTTTGTGTTTGAAATAGTGTATACAGAATTTGTTGCAAAGATATTTCCCTAGTAAGCAGACTGATTTGGCTTGTTTGCTTGCTACCTTTTAGTGTTTTTATATGCACAAGCGTGCACACATTTTGTTTGTGTGTCTGCTCTGCACGCACATGAAACACAATACAGGTAGTGAGTGAATGAGTGAGACTGAATGTCCATTTGACCATAATGGGAGACGAACCACAAAATTGATTTTTGGGTCCTTCATTTTTCATTGAGTACGCAGCATGAGTAATTAGTTCAACAACTCCGGCTACCTCCGGAGGACCTGGAAAATACAGGCCCGCTCTTCGTTTGATCCCAGCGGTGGAGTTCTCCACTTAACTCCACACACTGCATTGTTTCTTCCTTCATTAGAAAGCCTTTAACGCACAGTCAGTAATTTAGGACACACACACACACACACACACACACACCCACACCCACACCCTTACTTGCCTAGTTTGTTTAGGGTTTGTTTAAACAGTGCCTGTGCATGACATAGTTTTTATGCTAGGCAGTTGGTATTGGATAGGTAATTGTATTTCATAAAGAATGTATTCCACTTCTTGTATATCTAAAGAATGGGCATCAGAGACGGCCCAAATGTTCCCTGTTTCTCAGGGAATGAGTCATCTGCTTCGCCACAGCGGCCCCTACTGTTGTGGAGGAGTAGGCGCTCCGCAGCGCTGGAGAAGAGGGCTGAAAAGCGAGGGAGAGAGAGCGGAGAGGAGAGGAGGGGTAGGCTCCCCAGCGGGCCGTGTGTCTGCCAATGACAACTCCTTATCAGCAGCCTGCCTGCTAGTTTTGTGTTGAAGGATCTGTCTTAATGCAAGAGCTCAGTCCTAGCCCGTGCCATTGTACCAGCTTAGCTGTCGGGTTTATCAGCACCGGGAGCGCACTGGGCCGGAACACCACGGGCCACTCCAGGCCCGGCCCTGCTTACACCCCTGGACACCCCCGCCCTCCCACCCCCCCCGACCCCACTGCTCCGCTTCGTGCCACGCCGCTCGCTTCTGAAGAGGAGGCGTCGCCAGGGCGACTCGCACTATTAATTCTGTTTGTGTTGTCACTCTGTTGCCCCCACCCCCCCTCCTCTTTTTCCCTTTTTTTTCTTCTTTTTTGGCAGATCCTTGCCTCTCCCCACCTCTCCACCACCCCCCCCTCCCTCATCATCCTCCCTTCCTCTTGTTCAGCCCATGCCTCCCCACGCACCCCTCCACCCCCCCCCCCCCCCCCACACACACACACACACCCCCACCCTGCCAAAGCGTGTTCCCCAGGCAGCCGTTCCCGATGGACCCTGGCCGCTCTAAGATGCCTCGCTCTGAAACCCGGCTTGGGCTGCTGCAGGGGCTAGATTAAAAATGGCTGGTCGGGTGGAACAACATGTTCACATAAATAAACAAATAGCACAGCAGCCATTCAGAAAGCCGTGCGCTCCCGTGCACACGACAAGAGACTCGCACATGGGTGACTGGCTGCTACAGACGCACACAAAGGAACAGTTATAGTTTTTAACCATGTCTGCAACACGTTCCGCTACACATTGCGATGGGCTATGATGGTGAAGGCACAAGGTGTGGTTATTGCCGTTGCCTTGGGAATCCTGCCAGTAATGGACTAACTGCGTGTAGGTGTAATGGTTTTCCTCTGTAAGTGTCAGGGAGTGAGTCTGGAACTCTAACGTACGCAGTGATGCTTTAAAAACTAGCGGGGGTATTCATAGTGTGTCTGATAGGGCCAGTTTCACAGTATAGGCCTAGACTGAAAGAAACTTCAATGAAGACCTCAACTAGAGAAGAGCTATTGGTCTATTGGACGAGGCTTAATCAATGTGAGGGAAACCGGCCCGTAATGTTTAGTTTAATGTGAGGCTTTCGGAATGTAATCTTCAGTGTGTACAATGTGTCCAGTACAGCAGACTAGAGTTTCTACGACTCCTTTTTTCCCTGTCTAATCTATTCAGTCTTGTAGCAGCACATTTATTGATTTCCCACATTTGCATTTCTCCCTTAAGCTATAAGCTGTGCAATCAGCTACTGGAGAAGGCTTGGAGATGGCTATGGCCTTTCACCATGTTAAATCGGCTTGGATGCATTTCAAATGTTTATGTCTTCACCTCTGTGGTTTATCTCCCCGTATCTTCTCCCAATCACCCCTGCACCTCCGCACTCTATGTCCACTCCTCCTCATCGTCTCCTCTTCCTCAGCTTTCCTCTGCTACTCCCTCCCCTCTCCTCTCCTCTCCTCCTCTCATCCGTTGTGAGGCTCAGTGTTACACGACCCTGCCCATCTCTCTCTCTCCCCCCCCTCCCTCTCTCCCTCTCTCCCTTTCTCTTCCCTTTCGCTGTACATTAAACATAAGGAGAGGGGGCAATTAGAGTGCACTCACTCCACCTGGCTGATGCATATATTTATCGGGCAGGTTCTCCCCCGGACGGCCCGGCCGACGAAGGCAGTGGACCCCATAGTTCTCTCTCACTCCCTCTCTTTTTATCACATTCTTCTCCCTCCCTCCCACCCTCTCTCCTTTTTTTCCTTTTTCGTTCGTTAGTTTTTTTTTTATTGTGGATGGAGGTTTGGGGAGGTTAGCGGGGGGCTTCGGGGGCTGCTAATGAAGAGCTTTGGTGCTGCCCTGACCCCGCACGACCCCTGGAGTCCACGCTGACCTCTCTGCAGGGCCCCCATGCCTCCCAGTGGCTCCCGCGCTCCGAGCCCCGCTGGGTTGGGGGGGTGAGGGGGGGGGGGGTGTCCAGGGGCGTCCAGGGCCAAATAAGGCTTTGTGGAGCCGGAGGGCTCGGCTGATCTACCCGCACCCCTGAGTGGAAGAGCTGGTGCCCACGCACTGTTGGAGTGGATACTCACATGTTCGTGTACACGGAAACAAACACACACACACACAGACACACAAACACACACACACATAAATGTATACTCATTGAAAAACAGATACGCACACACTCACACTTAGACAAATACATACCCACAGGATCTGATGCATTAATTTGATACGCATGTATACATTACACGCAGAAACACGCAGATTCACCATCAGACACCAACTCTCCCCCATCTGCACTAATAACACACACATGTTAGTATACTACTTTACGCTCACTTGGAACACACACACACACACACACACACACACACACACACACACTCACACACACACACACACAGTAGTGTTGGCCAACCTATTGATTTTTGTGTTATGCTGAAAGAAAGTTTTAAAAGTAAGACTCCATGCCCCCGGTGCAGTTGGTCTCTTTGTTCTCCAGGAATGTGCTAAGTTAAGCATGCCTTTGATTCATTTACTGTGCATATGCCATGCGCTTGCACGCTGGGCTTGAGTTGTAAAAAGTGATGGCCTAATAATAAAACCGAGAAAACAACTCACAGAGTTTGCCTATCCGTGCGAGAATCGTGAATCCGTGCTAATGCAGAGAGCTGGCAGTCAGTAAGAGAGGCTGTATGATAGTGCACTAGCAAGTGTGTGCAAGTGTCATCATATTACTGGGAGCAGCGAACACCCAGGGTTTCCATAACCGCCTGTTTGTTCTTCATATCAAAAGTTCACAGACTGTGTGCAGTCGGACTGTGTGGCTGTGTTTGACTGTGTGAAGTCAAGCAGGAGAATGTCAATGGCAAAGCTCAGTGAAGATTCTGTCTCAACAAATCTCCCTCTTCGTTTTTTTTTACAAATGATTAAACAGGATGTTGTTGTCCCAGGCACCTAGGCTGGACTGGAGCGAGGCTGTGGGTTCTTAAATGGCCTCCTCGGTGGACATCCGGACAGGCCGGGCTTCAGGTTGGCCAGAGAGAGACCGGCAGTGTTTGGGTTCACCTGTGTCACAGTGAGGCTTCCGTAGCGCACCTGCCATGTGTCTCTCTCTCTCTCTACCTCTACCTCTACCTCTACCTCTCTCTCTCTCTCACCAAATTGATTTGAGCCATGAAGCCGGTTTCTCCCTTCCTCCTCCTCCTCCTCCTCCTCCTCCTCCTCCTCCTCCTTCTCCTTCCTGTGGCCTGACATATGGGCATCTTTGCCCCTGGAAGCGGAGAGCACCGTGAGCGTTTAGCTCCTTCAGAGGCCGGCTGTCATGGCCACAGCCATGCTTTCCCACTGGCCTCTCCAGCCTTGGCCGGCTGAGCAAAGGCCTGCGTGGGCCTAGATGTCGGGAGTGTGTCGAGAGTGTGTGTTGTCATTTTTCTTTTGACACTTGTGTGTTTCCTTGTCCGATTTTCTCTGCAGCTTCTCTCTCTTTCTCTCTCTCTCTCTCTCTCTCTCTCTCTCTCTCTCTCTCTCTCTCTCTCTCTCTCTCTCTCTCTGTGAGAGAACGCACGACTCCCGCTGAGGGGAGAATAATAAAGCATGCAAACAGCAGGGTGATGCTGGAGAAACAATTAAAGTCATTTTCTGTTTCAGAGCGAAGGAAAGAGAAGGAACAGAGAGAGAGAGGGAGAGAAGGGCTAAAAAGATTTACAGTAATGACATTTACAAAGTGTATGTGAGTGTGTGTGACAGAGAGAGAGAGAGATAGACAGACAGACAGAGTGTGTATGTGTATGTAAGGTGTTGCTATTCACTGATAATAGTTTTTGTGTTTTATTTTATTATTATTTTTTTCTAGTATGTCCATAAGCAAACACCACTCATAGCCTAAAATGTCTTGTTCATATCTGCACACTGAAGACAAAGTCAGAGTCCTGCCTCATGTCTCCTCTTTGCCTCCTCTTCTCCTCTCCTCCTCTACTGTACTTTACGCTGTTCAGCAGCTTCACTGTAATTCTACGGTAACTCTATGGTAACTAGTCTAGCGAAACAGTTATGTGCTCACCAGTTGAGTTCACACACCCAAAGGAAAGCAGCAGAGGCCTCCAAAACCTAGTGTGCTAAGCGCTCCTCTATAAACCTTACTCCTGCCCATGTAAATATGTGTGTCTTAATCAGAGCCAGAGCAGACTTCCACATGTGTGTGTGTGTGTGTGTGTGTCTGTGTGTGTGTGTGGGTGGACATTCCTTAGGATGCCCTCCTTACCCTGGCCTTGTGTCCGTCGGCCCGGCCGACACACACAAGGACGAGTCCGCTACCGGACACAGGATGGGCGAGGAGCGTGGAATTCTTTAACAACAACAAAAAACGTTTCACCCACCACCATCCTTCCACCCCCCACTGCACCCCCCTCCCCCCCCTCCATCCTCTCCCTGTCTCCACCAACTCCACTACCAGCCCCGGCAGTACAACTCCACCCCACTGAATTCTGTCCATCCTGTCTATCTCTCTCTCCCCCTCTCCCTCTCTCTCACTCCCTCTGCCTCTAATAAATGCTTTATGTCACCATCAAACAGGGGGCCTGCTTGGTTCCAGGGCTGATATAGGGGGAGTGTGGGCAGAAAGAGAATAGGATATGGCAGGGTGAGGGAGGTTGTGGGTTGCAGGGCCTTGTTGATGGAGCATGGGGCGTGGGGGAGAGCGGTGGAGCGGGGGTCTTTTAAAAATGTAGAGCTTTTCTTTCTCTCACTTTCACATTTCTTTTCTTTTCTTTTTTGCTGTTGTTGGATTGTTATTTTGCTCTCTCTCTCTCTCTCTCTCTCTCTCTTTTTCTCTCTCTCTCTCCATCTCTCTCTCCCTCTCTCTCCTGCC
>NW_027468565.1:21650634-21668134 GCF_046254945.1 Alosa pseudoharengus | reverse complement strand
CCCTCTTTTATCAACTCCTCTCTTCTCCTTATCTCGTCTTCCTTCTCTGCTATTCCGACCTCTCTACATCATTCCTCATTACCCTGTTTCTCCCCTAACTTCTCTTTCTATCTTTGATTTCCCCCGCTCTCTCTCTCTATATATCTCTTTCTGTCTCTCTGTCTGTCTGTTTTGCAAGATCACTCTGTTCTAACCTCTCTCTCTCTCTCGCCCTTTCATTCTGTTCCACAACCCTCTCTTCTCTCTCTCTCTCTCGCTCTCTCTTTCTCTCTTTCTCTCTAGTGTTTTATGTACAAGCTGCAGGTATATTGAAAACATTTTTCCTCGCGGCTTTGACAGGAGAGACGGGTGAAAAACAAATTTCAGATCTGAGAGCCCCTTTAATCTCGCCTGTGTAGCTTGCTTCCGAACACAGCAAATTTACAGCAGACTGTGTGTCTGTGTGTCTGTGTCTGTGTGTGTCTGTGTCTGTCTGTGTATTTGTTTGTTAGTGTTTGAATAAATAAATATTATGCAGCCTTAATGTTCCTGTCTATGTATTGAGAGCTTATTGATTGGGAAGCCCTTGCTTCTACACCTCAATATAAGAGTGGGATTTTTTTTCTGTGTGCTAGTGTCATTTGCAATATGGTGCTATATCTATTTTAGTTTGCCTATATGTTTATTTACTGTGTGTGTGTTTGTGTTTGTGTTTGTTTGTTTGTGAGTGTACTGCATGTGTATCATTAGCTACTTGGGACAAAAGTGTGGATGGTTGTGTGGATCACAGAGGGTGGTGGGGGGGGGGGCGATGGTGAGGAAAAGGCCTGGTTGACTGCACCCAGGGCTTTCCTCAGGAAGAGGCTACTGACGACACAAGCAGGAAACATTGCCATGATCTGCCAGGAATGTGCCGTGTGTGTGTGTGTGTGTGTATGTGTGTGTGTGTATGTGTGTGTGTGTGTGCAGGCCTGTTGTTTGTGCAACCAAGTGTGTGAAAGGTTGTGCTTTCAGCATGTGTCAGCCAGTGAGCTGTAGGCAGTCGAGTTTCCTGCTTTTGTGCTCAGGCCTGCTTGCAGTGGATGAGGACTCTGTCGTGGTTAGTTTGAGCTGTCTCAAACTAAGGGGTGGAGGGGTTTCTGGATGTGTGTGGGGTAGGGGGGTTGTTGTTGGGTGTGTGTGTGTGTGTGTGTGTGTGTGAGGGGGGGTGATCAGGAGCTTATGTATGAATGTATTTATGTATGCTTGTATTATGTTGGTTTTGTATCAGGTGCGCCATTATTCCATGGTTTCTGTGTTTGTGTGTGTGTGTGTGTGTGTGTGTCTATTCACTTTGGACAAAAGCATCTGCCAAATGCCATAGTCATCATAGTCAAAGTTTTCCCGCACACACAAGGAAAAAGTCAGAGAATTTAAAAATCTAAATTTTCTCAAAATTCATGTTTTAAATACTGTAAGTCTGCATGGGTTCCACTACCCCCCCCCCCCCCCCCATGCACACAAACAAACAAAACACACACACACACACACTTCTCTGGGCTGGAGGAAGTGGGTTCTGGCACAGAGTAATTCTGCTGTTTTACGGCAAACTGTTGCACTGCTGGGGAATAAGGGCTAGTCCACATCTGTCGGTTGTGGGGTGCCTGGCTCCCCCCGACAGGAAGAGACTGGCCAGCCTGCCAGCCAGGCTGAGGCACTGCTCTCAACTGATGCAATGCAGAGAGAGACAGGGAGAGAGAGAGAGAGAGAGAGAAAGAGGGAGACAGAGAGAGAGGGAGCGAGAGAGAGAGGGGAAGAGAAGGTGAGCAAGGGATGGAGACGGATTGAAAGAGGAAGCCAGTTGAAACTACGTGATGTAGAGATGGAAATATGGAGAGGTGTAGCCAGAGACGGATTGCAGAAGAGAACGACAGCAGAAAAGATGGAGATGGAGAGAGAGAGAAAGATTGGGGGATGGAGGGAGAGATGGACACAGCTCCTCTCGTCTGGCTTTGCTGCTGAGAGAGGGAAGTGCTGGCGTGGGCTGCTGCCTGTAAGCCTGCGGCCAGAGAGAGATGGAGAGAGAGAGAGAGCCAGAGAAAGAGCGACATAGAGAAAGAGATGGAGAGCGAGAGAGAGAGGAGCCCATAAGCCCCATGCTTGGCTTGGACTGACCGTCAGTTTCTGTTCAGGGCACTGAGCAACCAGGAGCTGCAGGAAAGCGCAGCAGCACCGCGAGCGTCCTCCCACTCCTGCTCTCTGCCTTCCAGCATCCCTCTGTCCACCCCCTCCAAACATCCCGTCCCTCACTCGTCCAGCTTTCATCTTTCTCTCTCTCTCTCTCTTTCTCTATCTCTCTCTCTCCTACTTTGCTCTACCTCTATCCCACTTTTCTGTAGGTTTCTCTATTTTTCTTTCTCTGTTTTGGCTCTCTCTCCATCCATCTTCCCCTTTCCCTCCCCACATCTCTCTCTCTCTCTCTCTCCCTCTTTCCTCTCTCTGTCACTCCATCCCTTCTTCCTGGAGAAGAGCAGCTGGATGGCAGTGCAGCCTTTAGGAGTGGCCCTGGCCTGTGAGGCAATGAGCAAGTATGGAGGCAGGCCTGCAGACAGACAGACAGACAGACAGACTAGCAGGCAGACAGACAGACTAGCAGGCAGACAGACAGACTAGCAGGCAGACAGACAGACTAGCAGGCAGACAGACAGACTAGCAGGCAGACAGACAGACTAGCAGGCAGACAGACAGACTAGCAGGCAGACAGACAAGTAAGCAGGCAGACAGACATACAGATAGACAGACAGACAAGTAAGCAGTCAGACAGACATACAGATAGACAGGCAGACAAGTAAGCAGGCAGACAGACTAGCAGACAGACAAACAGGCGTACAGATAGACATAGCAAGGAGCCAAACGGCCAGACGTCCAGAGTTGTGTAGCCGCTCGGTTCCTCTCTGCTCCTCTCCGCTCCTCTCCATGCTGCGTGCTCCGCTCTGCGCCTCATCAGGCTTTATCGTGCCTCTCTGCCATCTAAGCCTTCAGCTGCTCCTCCAGCCCTCCACCCATCCCTCCATCCCTCCACCCCATCCTCTGCTATTAGTGCTTTTCTGGCCAGCCATGGCGGGGTGTGTGTGTGTGTGTGTGTGTGTGTGTGTGTGTGTTTTTAAGGCTGTTTTGTGCGGCAGGCAGGGCAGTTTCGGCACTGATAAAAGTATTTGGTTAATCAGCTTCCGTCCGCGTCCCCCTGCTCCCCCGGCTTGGAGGACGGGCCATTGAAGTGGAGTCCCCCACGGGGCCCCCGAGGGCCGGCTCGACTCGGCTCCGCTCACCCCCGACTCCGACTCCGACTCCACTCGCCTCGGCCGCGAGATTGGCGCCAGGCTCGGCCAGTGCCGGTGCAGACCCCCCCCCCCCCCCCCCAGCCCCCTGAGGGACACGGGAGCCGGCCAGTAGGAGAGCGCGGCACAGTGCAGGGTCCAGGGGAGAGGTGGCGGAGGCGGAGCGAGCCCTGACCAGCAGGAAATGCCAGTAACAGGAGCAGCAGCAGCAGCAGCGACCAACCCCGCCCCCCCCCCCCCCCCCCCCCCCCCTCTCCCCCGGGCTTCCCTCCAAAGCCTGATTGGACACGGTGACCCATTTGAGCGATAAGAGCCCCCGCTGCTCCATCTCCGCCTGCTCCTCCGCACGCTGAGCCGTACAGAGCCGCACGGCACCCTGGGAGTTCTCATCTCCGTCATCCCAGCCACGCCGCGCTGTGACGCCGGCTTTAGGGCGGGAAAGGGGGGTGGGGTGGGGTGGGCATTGACGAGGGAGAGTGGCGAAGAGGGGGTGAGGGCACGGGGGGTAGAGGGGCAGGGATAAGAAAGATAGGGATTGACTGACAACTGGGCCAAGAGAAGCAACAACAACAACAACAACAACAACAACAACACAAACTGATCCAGCATCAGTGGAGAGTCAAGAGAGGGAGAGAAAACAACAGACTACAAATACTGAGCATCAGAGAGAGGGGAAAATAACGAGGAGCGAATTGCCGTGGCAACGGTCCTGTCACTTGCCAAGTGACTAATGACTAGCGGCGTGTAAATATTTGCCCTACATGGCGCATCTTCTCTGTGATGATTGCCATGCTGATGCATTAGCTGTCAGGCGCTAGCATTTCCCTCTGACCTCTCTTTACCTGTCTGTTGCTGTCTCCATCCACCGCCACCGCCACCGCATCACACCACTGCCAGTCTGTGTGTGTGTGTGTGTGTGAATATTTACGTGTGTGTGACTGCATTTGCGCGTGTGTGTGTGTCTGCCTGCCAACATTTGTCTTTAGGTCTGTATTTTTCTTTTGGTCTATAGGTGGCAGTTTTGTGTGCGTGTGTAATAGAGAAATAAAAAAAGTGTGTGTGTGTGTGAATGAGTATGACGTGGCTGTGTTTGTCTATGAGATTACTAGAATGGGACTGGATGTCTCTATGAATGTGAGTGCCTGAGAGAGAGAGAGAGAGAGAGAGAGAGAGAGAGAGAGAGAGAGAGAGAGAGATTGAGGTGGATCTCTGTATGCAGTGAGTTAAACGCCTAAAACTTCCTAAATCTGATTTCACACTTAGGGTCCTCATTTGGCCATGCGGGTTTAGTGTGAATTTTGCACATTTCTAAGCCATTAACTTATTTCTTTGTGTGTGTGTGTGTGTGTGTGTGTACTTCTGTGAGTATATCATGCATGTATTGATCCATTTGTTGTGTCACATACAATCCTGTGTGTGCGTGCATGTGTGCATGAGTGTGTTAGGAGTCTAATATCTAACATTGGTGTTTCTGTGTTAGATTGTGCCTGCCTGCCTGTGTTTAAGCTGAGTGCCTGTGCTAGCCAAACTCCCTCATCTCTCTCTCTCTCTCTCCTAACATATCCTCCTCCCTGGAGGGTGGTCAGGCCTGTGCCTGGAGACAGTGCCGCGCGTGTTCCCGTCATCCTGCCCGCTATTAAAAGCCATTAAGCCATGCAGAACAAGTCAGGCTTTTATCTTTCATTAATTATCTGGAAAGCAGAGGCACTCCCGCTCTCTTCCCACTCCCCCCACGCCTTCACCAGGGGCTAGCTGTGCTCGAGAGCATGGCCAAGGTGTGTGTCTGTGTGAGATTGTATGTGTGAGCTTGTGTGTGTTTTGTTTGTGTGAGTGTTTGTACACATCATGTATACGTGTGTGTGGGAGAACATGTGCACAAGTGTGTGTGTGTGTGTGTGTGTGTGTGTGTGTGTGTGTGTGTGCCTTCATGATGGCTGAGTGGACTGAAGGATACCGTAAAAGATTGCTGGGGAGAGAGACTGACAGAACTCTCTTCTGTGGTTCTCATCCTGCCTTGATGAAGTCTGCCGTTCACTGAGGGATGGTGTTAGAAACCTTGGGCCAGTTCTCTATACAAATGCATGATTTACTGAGGAAGTTTTCCTCTCCGTGTGTGTGTGTGTGTGTGTGTATTAATAAGGAACACTTTGCTGTTGGTCAGAACTCCCCTGTCTGAACCATGTCTGTTTTGTTCTACCAGTAAAAGACACACAGTTTTCACTTCCACACACACTTATGGTTTGATTTCATTCAAATTCAAACACTGAAACACATTTCCTGCATAGAGATAGACAGACACACACATCCCAAGGCACACACACACACACACACACACACACACACACACGCACACGCACACGTAGGCACAAATGGGGGTCCGCTAATAGCTTCCAGAGGGAGAGGGAGAGAGAGAAGGGTTTTATCCCTTAAGTGTAGAAGACTTAATCAGACAGAATGGCCAGGGGCCAGCAACAGGGTTGGGCTCATGCACCTCACACACACACACACACACACACACACACACACGCACACACACACACACACATAGACACACACACAGACACACATATACACACACACACACACACAGACATAGACACACACACGCACACGCACCCACACACACACACACGCGCACACACACAGTCAGACATGTACACACAACCACACGAGTACATGCATAGAGAAATGAACATGCACGTACTGTATATACACACACACACTCATTCATTCACTCACACACACACACACACACACACGGCCCTCCTCAGGCATTAGGTATTCACAGGTTGCCTCTGCTGCAGACACTGCAGTGGAGCATGGGCCCAGGTGAGACCTTACCTCATCTCTCTCTCTCGCTCTCTCTCTCTCTCTCTCTCTCTCTGATGCTGTTTGCACATGCGTCCCACCTCTCCTCTCCTCTTCATCCCTCCTCTGTGCTCCTTTCTTTCTCTTATTCTAAACGCACTGTGCCTTTACTTGTACAACATGATCATAACAACCTAGCTGCATAAGTCTCCCTCCTGCTCCCCCGCCTTCCATTCGTTAGTCTCTTTGTCCACATCACACCATCTTTCTTTCTTTCTTTCTTTCTTTCTTTCTCCCTCTCTCCTTCTCTTTCTTTTTTGTTCTTGGTGGTGGGGGCCGTGCCTGTGTGCAGTCAGGGGCCTCTCTTTGATGCTTCACCTGTGGTGCTTGTGTGTGTGTGTGTGTGTGTGTGTGGGAGGCAGGGGGCCTGTGTGTGGTGTGCTGCTTGTTAAGGGCCGTGGCTGTGAGCTAGCGGTGTTAGACCTGGGTCACAGCACACCAGGCTGCTGGCCGGGTTGCCCCGCCACCCCCCAAACTAAAACACACTAGTATATGTGTGTGTACTTGTGTTTGTGTCTATGCTTGTGTGTGTGTGATTTATATTCACGATATATATCATGCACCTGATACATATCAATAATATGTGCTCCTCTACTCCTCTAGCTGAACTATGTCTATTTCTATGCAATTTGTATGCGAGGGGTGTATCTAATATAGTGCACAAAGCAATGGTCATGTTTGTGTGTGTGTGTGTTTCATCTGTATGCTCATATTGACTCATCATTGCAGGCGTTTGTCTACCTGTGTGCTTGGGTGGATGCTGATCCTCACCCGGGATGCTAATCTTTACTCAGATAAATGAAAACTCCTCCTACTGTACAGACTCACTTGCTGTGTATCCGCAGAGGCTAACCGTCTGCTACATGCTTGTGTCTCTGTGTGCGTGTGTGCGTGTGTGTGTGTGTGTGTGTGTGTGTGTGTGTGTGTGTGTGTGTGTGTTTTGTGGCGTCTTTAACTCGCTCGTTTGATCTCTACCCTTGCATCGCCGGCGCACTGATTGCTGCGTTGCCGACAGCAACACTGCTGTGAATTAGCGCAGAGCGCCGTAATGTTGCAGCTTAACACTGCTTAACAGTGTGTGTGTGTGTGTGTGTGTGTGTGTGGGGGGGGTGGGGGGGGGGGGGTGGGGGTGCTCTACTTAAAGGGGACCCTGAAATGCAAATATCTGCACCACCTTGCTCTTTCCGCCAGTAAGATAATTAACGGGCAGGGTAATTTCAATAGCATCGGAAATAAAAGAGTGTTAAGTATTTTGAATGTTTTTTTTCAGTATGTGCCTGTTTTTTTGTTTTCTCCCTCTCTCCCGCCTCGCTCCGTGTGTCCGTGTGTGTGTGTGTGTGTGTTTTGTGTTTGTGTGGCCCTTGAGGGATTGTGTTTTTTTTCCTCGCTTAAATAATAGTTTAAAGAGAGAATGAGAGCGAGTGTAGAGGGAGAGCGAGAGAAAGAACAGTCCACCCCTGCAATGCTGATAAACACTTAATGCTTTCTCTGGGATGCAGACTTATCCTGCTTCTACCTAACACACACACACACACACACACACACACACACACACACACACACACACTCACAGAAGTAC
The DNA here is from genome assembly GCF_046254945.1 of Alosa pseudoharengus. Classification (NCBI taxonomy): domain Eukaryota; kingdom Metazoa; phylum Chordata; class Actinopteri; order Clupeiformes; family Clupeidae; genus Alosa; species Alosa pseudoharengus. The sequence goes on along the minus strand of NW_027468565.1, from coordinate 21,660,391 downwards.
ACTATGGATGTATATGTGTACAGCGTAAAATAGACAAGGCCTAAAATAATTTCTCATTTCTCCTTATTTCCTATCTATAACTCATTGCTGCCTTGAGCTTGCTGCATTGCATTCAAACATATGCACACACACACACACACACACACACAGACACAGAGACACACACTCACATATAACATTCCGTCTCAAAGGGCTCGGCGATTGGCCCCTCTGGTAAGCGGTCGGCCGGAGGATGTTTTGGTGTTCGGGGCGGAAGCGGTCCGGTCCGCATGCCTCACATCTGTACGGCAGGCCCCCGAGACGAGCTCTGTGTCAGCCTTAGCCTCAGCCTGGCTGCTGCTGCTCGCATTATGGCTTGCGCTCCGAGGGTATCCAAGGTAACCCACACCAACATGCTGGAGTCATTAGCGCTAGCTAGCCTAGCGCACTCCTCCAGAACAGAACATTTTATGGAGGAATGCAATGGTCTGACATTTGGTTGGGTTAGTGAAGCAGGGGTTCAGTAATTTCTGGATTGGCATTAGCAGTGTGTGGAGGTGGTTTAAATGACTGGAAGTGTGGAAACTTCTAGAAAAAAATGCTGTTTGGTCTCAGCTCATTGCATTGTGCTTTCATTGTACCTTTCTGCAGTGTTCATTTAGTTTACATCATTTACACACTTCCAATTACGCTCACAGTACCGAAACACCCACACACACACACACACAAACACACACACACACGCACACATTGTTTCACATACAAAAACAACACATTTGCATACACACAACGTCATGCAATCTCAATCAGACTTTCTCTCTCACTCACACTCACACACACACACACACACACACACACACACACACACACACACACACACACACCCCCACACAGACACACGCGCACACACACATGCACATACTCCCAGATCGTGCCCCCCCACTGATTTCTGGGTTCACACTCCCAGTGCTTGGCACTCAGGGGACGTGGAGGGGGGTATAAATATGGAAATAAATTAATACCTCTATACTGCTAATGAAGGCTAGCAATTCCCAGCAGAAAAATCAGGAAAATGCTTTTATTAGAATGTTTTTTTTATTTTTTATCTCTTTCTAATGACTTTTACCTTTCTGTTCTGCCTTTCTCCCTCCCCCCTCTCCCTCTTACTGTTTTCTTCTTACTCTTCTCTCTCTCTTTCCTTCTTTTTCTCTCACTCCCTCTTTTCCTCTCTCGTTCTCCCCCTCACATATGTGGTCTCTCTCTTTTCCTCTCTCGTTCTCCCCCTCACATATGTGGTCTCTCTCTTTTCCTCTCGTTCTCCCCCTCACATATGTGGTCTCTCTCTGTGAGTTGGGCTTTGTTTGTGCAACGTGGTGAGCGCACTGTGAGGTCTTCATAATCCACAGGGTCCCTTTCTCTCTCTCTCTCTCTTTCTCTCTCTCTCTCTCTCTCTCTCACTTTCTCTCTCTCTTTCTTCTCTCTCACACTCTCTCTCTCTCTCTCATTCTTTCTTTCCTGATTGAGCTGAAGGGTTTGACTCAGTGCTGTATCGTCGCCATGGGAAACAGCTGTAACCCTGTGGCGCACATCTGTTGAGCCCATCCCGCCGCCATTGTCTTCACCCCGCCACACCTGTGTGTCTGTGTGTCTGTGTGTCTGTGTGTGTGTGTGTGTGTGTGTGTGTGTGTGTGTGTGTGTGTGTCTGTGTCTGTGTGTGTGTGTGTGTGTGCGCGCGCGCGCGTGCACTCGCTTTGTCTGCAGATGTGTGTGCAGATCTGCAGCACACCTTGTGTATGTGTTTGTGTTAATATGTGTAATGTAATGAGATATTTGTGTGTCTGTGTTTGTTGGGTGAGTTTCTGTGTGTGTGTGTGTGTGTGTGTGTGTGTGTGTGCATGATGCACGTTTGACTGTGTCACACCAGTGACATCATTCCGTCTCTCCATGGTAACACAGTGTGTGGGCTTGTTGAAGTGGTGCTCAGTGTGAAGTTCTCTGACCCTGGTCAGTTTCATCAGAGAGCAAACAAACTCTGTCACGGCCAGAAGAGGCGGCGGCTCTGCCGCTCTGGTGTCGGGATGCTGCCAGATGCCAGATAATAATGCGTGTGACATACTATTGCATTGCAATGCTTTATTAATGAATTGCAGTCCTAGATATGGCCTGTGTGTGTGTGTGCTGCTTGTTTCAGCTGCTGTGTGCTACCTTGTGTGTAGTGGGTGAAGTCTCTCCAAGTTGGATGTTTACCCAGTGTGGTTCAGAGCAGAACTGTGTGGGAGGCACAGGACTGACAGTGCCTCTGGCTCCATTGTTTTTAAATGTGTGTGTGTGTGTGTGTGTGTGTGTGTGTGTGTGTGTGTGTGTGTGTGTGTGTGTGTGTGTGGTTGCCTGAAGGTGAATGGACTGGCAGTTGCAGCAGCAATGTGGAGGTACTGTTTGGCGTTGTGCCATTCTCCACACACACACACACACGCGCACATATGCACACACACATGCGCACATATGCATGCGCGCACACATGCACATGCACGCACACACCACACACACACATTCACACACACACACACACATTCGCACATACGCACACACACACACACACACGCTGCCACCACCGCTCTGTCTCTCTGCCTGAATACCCTCCAATATTCTCTCTCTAATGAGGCATTTAATGCAGGATGAGTGCTCCTGTGATTGGGTGTAATTTAATGTTTTTCCCTCTCCCTCTCCCTCCACTGGGAAGTCATGTCTTCAGGAATCAAGCGCCTGGACTTCGTGGCCCAGCCCCGTGGTATTCGCCCCACCTGTGTAGTTTTGGGTTGTGTTTTATGTTTGTGTTGGGACAAGCACTCGTTGTTTTGCTTCACTTCATAATATTTACTTTTTTTTAGTGCCATGCCTGTTTTGTCCTTTGCTACATTTTTGACATCTCTCTTTGGATTAAGTATTTGAGGAAATGAGAAGTAATCCTGGGGGGGTTGCAGCGAGGGGGGTATCTTTGTCTGCCAGAGATACGTGCTAAAGCTCCCTGTATGCTCTAAGAGTACACCAACTACCAGCTCCTTTTGGCTGTGTGTGCTTGTGTGTGTGCGTGTGTTCGCTTGTGTATGTATGTGTGTGTGTGTGTGTGCGTGCGCACCTGCCATGTTTGTTGTGTTGTGGAGCCTAGAGGACCCAGCAGTATTCTCCACACACTCACCCACCCAGCAGTAGCACTAGTGTGGCCTGGTCTGTGGTGGGGTGGGGTGGCCTGTGGTGGGGTGGGGTAGCCTGTGGTGGGGTGGGGAGGCCTGTGGTGGGGTGGGGAGGCTGCGGAGGGGTCAAGGGGGCGGCCCGAAGGAGCCCAGGCTCTCCGCCGGTGCTTTACTGGAAAAGCCCGGCAAGAAGGCCCCGGTCTCAGGGAAAAACAACACTGCACCGGACAGGCATCAGAGCCAGAAACGCCGACCATGGAAGGAGTTCCATCGGGAACTGGAAGGATGGAGGCATTGAGGAGAGACAGGAGGGGGGAGAGAGGGAGAGAGAGGGAGAGTGTTTAGACGAGCAGTTCCAGGGAGAGAGATTGGGCATGTGCAGCCAAAATGGGCTGAGAGAGAGAGAGAGAGAGAGAGAGAGAGAGAATGAGAGAGAGAATGATGGGGATGGGAATAAAGGGTGGATGAAAAGGACAGAGGGAGATGGAGAAAATCTGAGAGAGTGATAGAAAAGGATAGAAAAGGGAGAGGAAAAACAGAGTTAGAGAGGAGGAGGAGGAGGAGGAGGAGGGAAAGGGGAGAAAGAATGGAGAAAGGGAGAGGGCAAGAGGAGTCCCATAAATGAAAGAGTGAGGTGCATCGGCACAGAACCAGGACTTGGACCCTGGTGTGTAAGGAGTGTGTGTGTGCTCGTGTGCGCGTGCGTGCGTGTGTGTGTGTGTGCGAGGAGTGTGCTCATGTGTGTGTGTTTGTGTGCGAGGAGTATATGTGTGTGTGTGTGTGTGTGCGTGTGTATTTGGGTGAGGTGCATCGGCACAGAACCAGGAGTGGGACCCTGGCGTGCGGGGAGGCTCCTGGCTCCGGGTTCTCAGGCTCCTAACAAGCGGGCCATTCTGGTCCGGGCCCTGCCCCGTCCAACACGTGAGTCCCAGGGCCTGGCCCTCGGCTGACGAGGAGGAGGAGAAGGAGGAGGAGGGGGAGGGCAGGAGAGGCGGCAGGCTCAGGGGGAGGGGGTGCTGTGGAGGACTGGAGAGGAGGTGTGGGGAGGCGAGGGGAGCGGGCCAGTTTTAGGGAGAGCACAGAGTCCGAGGCTGTTGCCCTTGGCTGCGAGGTGGAATATGAAACACTGGAGTGTCACTGGAGCTGAGTTCACACCGACCACCCTGCTGAGAGACGCCTGGACCACAGGAGTGTGTGTGTGTGTGTGTGTTTGTGTGTTTGTGTGTGTGTGTGTGTGTGTTCTTGACTAAGAAACAATGTATGTATGTGTGAAGGTGTGCAAGTGTGTGTGTGTGTGTGTGTGTGTGTGTGTGTAAGAGTGTAATGGTGTGTGTGTGTGTATGGGTATGTTTGTTTAAGATGGAGATTGTCCATTTGCCCCTGTGTGTGTGTGTGTGTGTGTGTGTGTGTGTGTGTGTGTGTGTGTCTGTGCCCAAAGCCCTTGCACTCATGATGAGCATATAACGTGGAAAGAATGTGTTCAGGCTGGCAGGGCTGCCTGCACTCTGGGGGTTGGTCGGGGGAGGGGGCTGTGGGGGTGGCAGAGAAGGGACTCTTTGGGGGGGGGGGCATGGAGAGGGGCGAGGGGGGGTCGAGGAAGTGGTTTAGAGAATCTGCAGCGCTGTGCCGTGCCTGGGGGAGCACATCTAACCACATTTTCCTCCAGCACGAACGATCCTTTCCGCTCTGGTCAGGGTTTCAGCACAGCCTTCGGGCCCTGCTTTTTTCTGTGTGTGTGTGTGTGTGTGTGTGTGTGTGTGTGTGTGTGTGTGTGTGTGTTTCTCTCTGTGTGTGTGTGTGTGTGTGTGTGTGTGTGTGAGAGTTGCCTAGGCTAGCTGTAGCAATACTATTCATGTGATCATTCACACGAACGATCCTTTCCGCTCTGGTCAGGGTTTCAGCACAGCCTTCGGGCCCTGCTTTTGTGTGTGTGTGTGTGTGTGTGTGTGCGCAAGAGCTCCAAACTCCAAAATGCTGGCACAGTAGATTAGGCCTTTGTACTGGGAAGGATGTGCAAGCCTGTTCTCATACAGCGCTACTATGAAGAAGACTACTGCAGCTAGTCAGGCACCAGCTTACTTACACTTTGTGTTTGTGTGTGTGTTTCTTGTGCCTGCTGTGCATCGCATGTCAGGGTTGGCCTAAAAAGAGATTCCTTTTGTCCTTACAAAAACATTCACATCAATTATGTGTTTGTGTGTGTGTCCTGATAGAGTAAGACTGGCCTGTAGAAGGGAATGTGTTCAGTATGTGCTCTCTCTCTCTCTCTGTGTGTGTGTGTGTGTGTGTGTGTGTGTGTGTGTGTGTGTGTGTGTGTGTGTGTGTGTGTGTGTGTGTGTGTGTGTGTGTGTGTGTGTGTGTGTGCAGAGGTGGGGGAATGTGTTCATTGTGTCCTGACGGCTGCCATTTCCTGTTTGTGTGGCAGCAGTGCTTCCTTCCTTTCTCCGCTCGTCTCTCCTGCATGCCCAGGAAAGCCTTCATATTTCACACGTGTACACACACACACACACACACACACACATCCCCCTGTCTCTGATCCTGTTGTTTGCCTACCTGTTTTTTTGCACCTCTTAAAAAGAACATGAAAACAAACCCTACAAAGCAAACAGCCCTGCGCACACTCCAAAGAAACACTTTGAAGTTCGCCAAATCACACGCAAGACTGCGTCTCGTGTCATTCCGTGTGTTTTACTTCTGTGTCGTTTTTGTCCCCCCCACCACATCCCACCCTCCTCCTTTTTCCTTTTGCTCCGTGTCTTATGCGTCTAGGCTTCTCTTGATAGACTTTCAGGAATATTTGTTTGTGGGATTTACACAGAAGTTTTTTTAGAAAGCATGTGTTTTTTTTTTTTTTTAGCAAGAGCAATTGTCTAACCAAGCCTATTTTCCCTCTCCTCTTCCTTCTGTCTCTCTCTCTATCCCCCCATCCATCGCTCTCTCTCTCTTTCTTTCTCTCTCTCTCCTCATCTATCTCTATCTGTGCAGCGGTCGAGGAAGGCGAGACGTCGACGGAGTTTGCAGGCAGCTGGGACTCCTCGTCGGTCCAGACAGGTATGAACTCTGTTGTTATAGGCTCACTGTTTGGCCGGCGTTGGCCGGCGTTTGTCCGTCTGTGGAGTGCAGGAGCGAGCGTGAGCCTGCTGGAGATGTCACACTCCAGCCCCTCTTGGGGGAAACACACACCCGTCCACACACACACACACACACACACACACCCGTCCCGCACCAAAGCCCCGCTAATATCTCTAATATCAATTCCACATGGCCTGTAGCCCACATCCAGAGAGATGGAGGGAGAGAGAACGGGTAGGAGGGAGGGAAGGAGAGGGGGAGGGATGAAGAGGAGGACAAACAGAGTCCATGTAGGCAGACAGGAGGAGGAATACAGTCGCTAAAACACTTATGAAATAGGGGCTAGGATTCAATATTTTTCAATTAATTGCATTGCATGCATTTACATTTCAGAATGTAATCGGAACAGTAGGGTCTGGATTTGCATATATCACACACACCTCATAGCTCTACTTTTTATGCAGCTTAACCTTAGACATTAGGAACAAAAGCATTGATTCAGTGTTTCTGATCATTGTTAAAGTATCACATACCATAATATACTGTAGTGATATTGAAGTGTATGGATATTTCCTTCAAAAAAGGATGAAATGCCCGCACTCTGCTAAAAACTCCCATACATTTATTATGTGCTGCAACATTTCGACCCGGCTGGGTCTTCCTCAGGCAAATGGATATTTCCTTACCCTTGCAAGAGGCAGTGGATCAGGGGAGGAAGAGGTGTAAACTGAGATATAGGTAGAGGAGCAGGAAAGAGAGTAGAGTGATGGAGAGGGAGAGTGCAGGACGGAGAGAGGGAGATTCTAGCAGGAGAGGACGAGAAAGAGAGTGAGGCAGACGAGACAGAACCAGGGAGGACGGGGGAGACGCATGTCCGTGTGCAGAGAGGGAGGATGGAGCACTTTTCACAGGGCACGGGGGACCGGAGTCCAGGTGTACACGGACGCTCTGGCTGCCTCTGGCTTCCTGTGGAGTGTGTGTGTGTGTGTTTTTGTGTGTGTGTGTCTGCGCGCATCATCTCCCCTGTGTTCCAAGATGTCCGCCTCCAGGGTCTCAGTTGGCCCGTGTCAGTGGGTTCAAACCCGTCTGTCATCACGTTCCGCACCGCTCCGGTTCGCTTTGCTCTGCGCTTGGCCACGGTTCTGGAACACTACAACAGAACAGCTCTCCAGTGCCCCCCCCACACACACACACACACACACACACTCACACACACTCTCCTCACAAAACTCCAATCACGGCCCAGTATTAATAATCCAACTGTGCTGATTGGTTCCTGACGGTGTCTCTCCACACAGCTACATTTGGGTTCTATCAGTAGCCCTCTGCTGTGATTGGCTGTCTGGCGGTCACGTGACCTGGGTGCCACAGCCGTAGCCTGCGACAGTGATGGCGTCTGGGCTGTGTGTCTGACTGGCTGTGCATTAAGTCCCCTCACGCAACAGCGTGCCGCATCCAGCCTGAAGAGCGAGATCTCTATCTCGATGTGGGCTTGGCTCACAACTCAAAGCCCACAGACGGCGCACAAGTGTTTCTGCTCTGGAGAGAGAGAGAGACAGAGAGGGGGGGGAGGGATGAAGAGAGAGGGAGAAAGAGGGAAGCAGGGAATGTGAGCAGGAGCGAGAGATGGAGAGATGGAGAAAGAGAGGGGAGTGAGTGATGGAGAGAGTAATAGGGAGAGAGGGATGGAGAGAGCGCGATGGGGAGAGGGTGAGCGAGGCACGTCTGTGTTCTGTGTTCCTAGTGAGCTCAGCTGGGAGTGGGACTTGGAAAGTGTGGCCCCTGGAGGCGGGGGTGGGTGGGGGGGGATGGGGGGGGGGGGTTGTGTGTGACGTGCGGGCCCTCTCCTAACCTGCCCCGGGGGAGTGTGCGGGTGCTGACGGAGGTCCAGGGTGGCTGCAAAGTGCTGCGTGTGTGAGACTGCAGGAAGGGGAGTCCCAGTGCTCTCTCTCTCTTTCTTTCTTTCTCTCTCTCTCTCTTTCTCTCTCTCACTTTTTTTCGCTCTCTCTCACTCTTTATCTCACCCTCGTTCTGTATCACTCGCACTCTCACTCTCTCTCTCTAACACTCTTTCTCTCCCTCCCTCTCTCCCTCTGTCTCTCCATTCCTCTGTGTTTTTGTCACCCTTTTCCTTTCCCTTCGACTTTTTGTTTTACCTGTTCCCGTCCTCATGTGCTCTCTCTCTCCTTCCCTCCCTCCGTCCCTCCCTCTCTCTCTCTCTCTCCCTCTCTCTCTCTCTCTCCCTCTCTCTCTCTGTCTCTCTCCCTCTCTCTGTCTCTCCCTCTCTCTGTCTCTCTCCCTTCCCCCATTCCTGAGTGCGTGTGTGTGTCTCTGGCGTGTTTGTTTGTGCTGCTGTGCTGCTGGACTCTGGGGGGCTGCTCGCCATTTCTTATTTAAAAAGATAAAAAACCTTCCTTCCCCGTATTCCCTGGGAGATGATGTCGACAAGGACACTGGCAGGCTTTTCCTGGTATTAAATTCATCTCTCTCCCTCCCTCTCTCTCTCTCTCTCTCTTTTTTTTTTTTTTCTTTCTCTGTCTCTCTCTCTCTATCCCCTCCTTTTCTTTTCTCTGGAAAATGTGTGTTGAGTTTGGAAAGAACGGTTGTGGTGGTGGTTTTTTTTGGGGGGGGGGGTTGCGTGTTTGGAGGAAAGAGCCCCCCCCCCCCCCCCCTTTATACACACACACACACACTCATACTCTCTCACACACACACACACACACACACACACACACACCACCCCCTGCCTGCATGCCCCAGAGGGCCTCGGAGGGCCCCATTGCTGCGTCCCGTAGGGGAATGGGCCGGAGGTGCTCCCCCCCCCCCCCTTACTCCTTCCCTCCTTGCTACACAACCCCCCCCCCCCCCCCCCAACCCCTCCGCTCCCTGAGACAGAAAAACAACCCAGCCCTCCCCAACCCAGAGGGAGAGAGGAGGAAAAGAGGAAAGACAGAGAACCAGCCAGGTCTGACACTAGAGACCGGGGAGGGAGGGAGGGAGAGAGAGAGTGAGAGAGAGAGGGGGGGGGAGAGAGAGATAGAGAGAGATAGAGAGAGGGAGAGAGAGAGATGGAGCTTGTAGATGTTTGTCATATCCTTTTCTGGGTGTGTGTGTATATGTGTGTATGTGTGTGTGTGTGTGTGGGGGGGGGGGTCGGTTCTGCACACACACACACACACACACACACACACACACACACACACACACACACGTCTGCAATAATGTCACAGGACACAGGTTTGTACATCAAGGCTAGACTTGTAGAAACACAAAAGTCACACACTGACTGCACACGCCTCAAACAATGGCTTGAAAGGAGACCACGGAGTGTTGGGGAAACGAATGTTTGGCTTTTCTAAGCACACGCTTGCCATCACCACACATCACACGCAGTGTACATATTACACACACACACACACACACACATGCCCGTCTGAATAGGCATTTTAGGTTTAAACATAAAACTGCAGGTTTTCGACTTGAGGCTTACAGACACCGCAAGAGCACACACAATA
>NW_027468565.1:21638134-21645634 GCF_046254945.1 Alosa pseudoharengus | reverse complement strand
CATCCTCACTCTTTCCACAATAATATTGCTCTCTCCTCTCTTTTTTCTGTGTCTCATATCTTGTTTTTGTCTTTCTCACTGTTTTCATTGACTGCTTCCAGTTGTTTTTTTTCCTTTTCTGCTTTCTGTTCTCCTCTTTCCATCCTTTCCTCCCACTCATTTTTTTGTCCTCCACTCCCTTCACCTCTCTCTCTCTTTCTCTCTCTCTCTCCCCCTCTCTCAGTGGGTCACTAAGGACTTGCTGAAGCACTTCGTTAAGTCTGTCGCGCTTTTCTCTCTGGATGACCTCATCACTGGATATTCCCTCACTGGCCCATGAGCGGAGTTTACAGTCACTAGTTGGACTCAATTTTATATCCATGACCACATCCACTAGAGGCCTTGGAGGAGCTGTGTGTGTGTGTGTGTGTGTGTGTGTGTGTGTGTGGTATGGGGTTCTCTCTCTGTGTGTGTGTGTGTGTGTGTGTGTGTGTGTGTGTATACATGCAGGAAGGGAAAACTGCATCAGAGGATGTCTGTAAAGGGCCGTCCCCAACCAACCACTGTTCTGCTTGACTGACAGCCTTCTTTTTTCAGGATTATTTTTAATATTCCCCAACACATTTGCATGTCTTTATTTAAACTCGCAGAGAGAGAAAGAGAGAGAGAGTAACAGAGAGAGACAGAGTAACGGAGAGAGAGACAGAGTAACGGAGAGAGAGACAGAGAGAGATGTTGTTTTGACTGGGTATCTTTGTGAGTTTGGCTGATCTGGACACAGTCGTCTCACTGCAGTGTCTGTGTTGTTATGCCACCAACAGTCCCCTGTCCCAAATGTGTGTGTGTGTGTGTGTGTGTGTGTGTGTGTGTGTGTGTGTGTGTGTGTGTGTGTGTGTGTGTGTGTCTCCGTGTGTGTGTCACAGCTAGCCCCACCCCCCACCCTCATAGTAGAGCTAATTGCATCCCATGTTGGAGCGAGGGATGTGTCGTCGTGCCGCTAAAAACAAGAGAAAACGGGGGGGGGGGGGAAGAGGAGAAAAAAAGGAGTGAAAGGAAGGAAAAACACACGAACCTAACGAGGGGTAATTAGCAGGTCCCAGCAAGGCGGAGCTCCGCTCTGCTCCACCACTCACCGCTCCTCACCAGATCCAGCTCCGCTCTGTGGACTCTGCTAATTCACTTCTCGTCATCTAATTACCACACACAAACATGGCTGTTTGTCTTTCCTCCGAGAGAGAGAGAGGGAGGGGGGCAGGGAGGGAGAGAGAGAGAGAGAGAGAGAGAGAGAGAGAGAGAGAGAGAGAGAGAGAGAGAGAGAGAGAGAGAGAGAGAGAGAGAGGTAGGGAATTGTTAGAGAGAGGGGGGAGGGATTGGAGCGAGAGACCAAGAGAGGTAGAGAGAAGGGGGGGGGGGTTGAGGGATGGGTACGGAGAGGAAAGAAAGCCAGAGAGAGAGAGAGAGGGGGGCATCTTTATTGGCCTGTGTTAGTATTAGCCCCCTAGTCCCTACCTCCACATGAAAGTTAATGATGAATTAAGAGCAGTGCTACCCCCTAGGGAGTAACTTAAGGAAAACATGTCTTAGTGCTCTAAAGGTGATTTACATAGTTTTAAATAAAGGCGCGCCTAAATAGAGAAATCCATTTGTAAATGTATGAGCCCTCCAATACATCACAATTACAGTTGTTGCACAATTACAGTACTACTGTTTGTATTACATGATACAAACATGTTAAAGGTACACACATTCGTAGTCAATTAACCATGAGAGTTTATGACAATTCAGTAATAAGTAAGTATTGTATTTTGCATTCTATGCATATTAGACAAACTTACAGCATATTAAGTGAATGAGGTTATATTACATATTACAGTAGTTAATATAAACTATACACATATTAGTTACTTGCTAATGAAAGGCTCACTCCCAGACAGCTGACTGCTTTTAATGTATATTAGTATGCGTATTAAACATTAGTGAGAATTCATGACAAGACAGTGATAGAAATCAAGTGAATTGTTGTCATTCTCCATGCATATTTGTTGAGCCAATTGCCAGCATATGTTGTGGGGAAAGAAAATATACTCATTTACAGTACACATATGGCATAGTCCTTATAAACTGGTCGCAGCCTGTTTAAAATTGTGTGTTTGAAACTGAATTTGTAGCTAATGGAAACAATCCCACTAAATAATGCCATTAAATTTCTCTCTGGAAGTGAATATGAGCGGTAGTTTATGTGTGTATGTGTGTCTGTCTGTTTGTGTGTGTGTGTGTGTGGGGAGGGAGGTATATCTGTCATAATGTGTGTGTGTGTGTGTGTGTGTGAGTGTATGTGCATTGTGCATGCATATATGTGTGTGTATGTGTCTGTGCAGGCATTTGTGTACAAACTTGTATGTATGAGTGTGTGTGTGTGTGTGTCCATACTTGTGCGTGTGTGTGTGTGTCTCTGTGTCCATACTTGTGTGTGTGTCTGTGTATTTGAGGACTCTTGGCGCTGGGACAGTCTGTTACTCAGAGATAATGGCTCTCTGTAGAGAGGGGGCCGAACGCTCCAGCTGGCCCAGGCAGGGGTGGTGTGGTGCGGTGTGGTGCGGGGCGGGGCGGGGGAGACACACACACACACACACACACACACCTCCAAACCACCACGACCACCACCACCACAGGGGCCCCTGGGAACCCTCGGGAGCCCAGAGCCCCTTCATTAAGCAGAGGCTCCTGCTCAGGGACGGGGGCCACGCTGGGGGTGTATTCCACCACCCCAGCACCAGAGCACAGAGATAAGACCAGCCCACACCAGCCAAGGTGCACTGGTGCAGAGAGAGAGAGAGAGAGAGAGAGAGAGAGAGAGACTGGTGCAGGAGGTCATACTGCTGGCACATATGGAATATGTGTGTTTTGTATGTTTTTCCTACAACTTGTTATTTTTACTACTATTGTTAATACTACTTATTTTAGTAGTTTGAGTCTGTTATATGTTTCATGTTCTGTGTCACCACACCACATTCTCCCGAATGTTCGTTGGATTCTAAACAAGGTTCAGGCTTTGTCCAGTGCACAGCACATATAGATTGTGTGACGCATGCATGGTCTCTCAGTCATTTTGAGGCGATAAATATTACAGTCAAAATTGGCTTTTTAGTTCCACCCTCCACAATCAAAATCTGGCCTTTTATTTCCGCTCTGAGCCTCGTGATCGTTGACTGTAGGTGGCATTAAACCACTTATAAGCACAGCCTCTCCACACACAGCAAATGCACTCCAACAAAAAAATATCCACACCATCCCCAATGCACCGTTAAGACTGCAACGCCCTCGAGCCACAATGCTCTCAGAGGATTGGTCGATGCTGTATATTGGCAGACCTCCCAGCCAATGGGAGGGTGATCTGGGGAGAGGGAGGGGATCCAACAGTACATGTTGGTGTATAAAGGGGCCTTGTTGGTCTGAATAGCTCTTTAGAAATGATTAGTCTCCTTTGACGCCACTTCCAGCAAAGGGCCTGATTTCATTTGGGTTTCCCCTCTCAATTTGAGTTATGTACGAAAATACTCAAGTGCCTCACACAAATGGTCCAGCCGAGCTTTATTAAGGATGACCTCAGCACACTGTACAGCGGTGTGTGTGTGTGTGTGTGTGTGTGTGTGTGTGTGTGTGTGTGTGTGTGGTGATATCTGGTGTGCATAATGTAGGTGTGTGTAAGCAGTTCCTAATGCTGTATTTATGGGGGTTCAGGTGTGTGCATGTGCGTTTGTGCGAGTGTGCAAACCAGTTTGAAAGGAATCAGGCAAGTCGCATGAGCCCACTATAGCCACACACACACACACACACACACACACACACACACACACACACACACACACACACACACACACACACACACACACACACACACACACACACACACACACACACACACACACACACACACACACACACACACACACACTCCTCCTGGAGGTAAAAACAATAGTATGTGTTTGTTAGTATGACTGACGGGTCTGGAGTTGGTGCAGCTTGGGTGCGTGCACTGCATTGTGTGTGTGTGTGAGAGATTGTGTGTGATTTTCCGCCTTTAGTGGGTTGACAGTGACACAGGCAGCAGTAATGGAGGTAGCTTGCAAAGTGTGCTTGGGAGAACATACAAACCCTTCCCTAGTGTGCACATTCATACACACTCACACACACACACACACACACACACACACACACACACACACACACACACACACACACAGTTTCACCTCCCTCTGAGGCACCATCCAGTTGCTACTGCAGGACTTGGGAGCTGCACAGATAGAGGAGATGCTGTGGAGAGAGGGGTGCTTCTGATTGGACGGTTGAGCAAGTTAACCCCTCCTTCTGTTCTTTACTCTCATCCTTTTCTTTCTATTCCTCCACTCTCTTCCTACTGTGCTCTGTCCATCACCGTGGATGAGACAGGTACAGGAAGGTTGATGGATGGAGAGAAGAAGAGAGAGCAGTCTTAATGGAAAAGGAGAGGTGGAGGGAGAGAAGAGCAGAGCAGAGAGATGAGAGAGACAGGGAAGAGAGGAGAGGAGAGAGAGATGAGAGAGACAGGGAAGAGAGGAGAGAGAGAGGGAGGAGAGGAGAGGGAAAGAGGGAGGAGCGAGAGAGAGGAGAGGAGAGGGGTGTCAAGGGACAAGGTCCTGTCTGGCTCCTCCCCCGTTGCCATGGTAGCGGTTTGTGCTGGCATGTGCCTGGGTTGGCAGTGCCCATACCTCTGGCATGAGGGCACCTGGGGGAATGATGTGTGTGTGTGTGTGTGTGTGTCTGTGTGTGTGTGTATGTGTGTGTGAGAGAGAGAGAGTCAAAGAAAGGGTGTTTTTGCCAGGTTCATTTTGTATCAAGATTGAAAGCTCTCATGGATGAAATTAAGGGGTTAATGCACCTTGTGTGTGTGTGTGTGTGTCTGTGTGTGTGTGTGTGTGTGTGTGTGTGTCTGTGTGTGTGTATCTGTATTTTGCGTGTTAAATTATTGTCTGTTTATATGAGACATGCCTATGTGTGAAATTATTTCTTTATTAGTTTGTGTACATGATATGCCTTTGTTAGTTTATATCTGTGTGAGTCTGCATTTTGTGTGTTTGAGAGAGAACACATGTCTGCTGTGTGTGTGTGTGTGTGTTTGTAACTGCAGCTCAGAACTCTATCAGTGCTCTGTCAGTTAGGGGCTGCTCTTCTCCCTGTCCAGACGGTGCTCTCACCACTGGACAGATGGCCATCATCCCCCCCACCCCACCCCCCACACACACACACACACACACACACACCACTACCACACCCTGGCCTCAGCCCTTCTCTCCTCCAGACCCCCCCCCCCCCACATCCCACCTCCACAGCCCCCCCCCGCCCTTCTGCCCATGGCCTGAGAGAGGAGGGGGGTGGACGGAGAGTGGACAGAGGCTCGAAGATGGAGAGATGGAAAGAGGGAGCTGAGGGGAATAGAGAGAGAGGGAGAGGGGGATGGAGAGGGAGAGATAGATGGAGATGGAGATGGGGAGAAAGAGAGAGAGAGGGAGAAAAGGGGAGTGGAGAGAGTGGTGGAAATGAAGAAGGAACTGGAGCGCCTCCATTTTCAGCCTCCTCGTCCCTCACCGCACTGCACTCCGGAAGGCCCCAAAGCCCCTTGCTCCCCTCCCACCTGCCCGCAGCCCAAGCTGGGATTGGGCCTAAATCAACACCCTGGCTTTCCTCTGGCCTTCCCACTCCCCGCAGCAGCAGCAGAGATGGAGGCCGATGGAGTAAGCAGCAGCAATAGCGGCGGAGTGTGGGGCTCCAGACTCAGGGCCCAGGCCTCGGGAGTCGGGGCTCGGCCAAATTAGAGCTGATCAGAGGCATGGAGCGGAGCAGAGCAGCGCAATGGCCACCTCCCGCCTCGCTCTGATTGCCCTCGTCCAGGATGATTAGACAGGATGGAAGGCTCGAGGGAGCCGCTGAGCAGACCTGCCTCCTATACACACACACACACACACACACACACACACACACACACCACCATCACCACAACACACACACACACCACCATCACCACAACACACACACACACCCACACCACACATACTCCCCACCACGCACACTCACACCTCAACACACACACACACACACACACACACACACACCCTTCACTCATACACTCCTTCCCCCCTCCCTCCCACACTCTACGTCAACCTTTCCTTTTTCTCTGCCTCCGTTGTTCACCTTGATCCCTCCATTCCCTCTAGTGTGTTTGCACACTCTGCCTTTGTGATCTGCTAGCTTTCAGCCCTTCCTGTGTTTTTGTTCTCTCTTCCTTTTTTCTTTTGTTTCCTTGCTGCTCTCTTCCTCCTCTCTCTCCCTCCCCTCCCTCTCTCTCTCTCTCTCTCTCTCTCTCTCTCTCTCTCTCTCTCTCTCTCTCCCTCCCTCTCTCTCTTTCTCTCTTTCTCCTCCAGTCTCCAGTGCAGTCCTTTTGGAGGCAGAGCGTTTAATGTGATAATAAGGTGTGAAAATCGAGCCACAATGGCGGCTGGAGGATTGCGGTGGCAGATTTCTCCACTGGTCCACCCTGCGTGCCACCAGTGCCATCGCAGCGGCAGAGCTGGCAGAGGGGGCGGCCCTTTGAGCCTCGCCCGCGCCGTGCTGCGTCGCACCCCAGCCCTCCGACTCCTCCTGCCCTCCTCGTTTGCCTCACTTCCCTCGCTCTTTCTCCCTCTCGTTCTTCTCTTCTTCTCGCTCTCTCGCTTTTGTTCTGTCATTAGAGCGGTTGCTTCTTCGATGGGGTTGGATCACCGACTTGCGTTGCGGTCCAGTTTCCCCTCACAGCCCCCCAATGCAAATAGTTGGCGGCGTTGCTGTTTTACACATAGCGAGGGACGCTACTTAATGTTCTCCGTCATGGCTGGTTGTATTTTAATGTGGAGCTGGATTTGTTGGAAGCGGTCTGTTGTCAATAATTCCTTTTTTCACACTTTCTTCACACAAAAAAATGTGCAAAAACTGGAGAATTGTGACATTTCCTTTCATAGAAGAAAGTGTTATAATAAGGGTGACAGCAGGACACTGACTGTGACATGTCTTTATGATCTTAATTGAGTTAAGGTGCATATGTTCAACTCAACCTTTTTTCTTGTGTGTATGTGTGTGTGTGTGTGTGTGTGTGTGTTTGTGTGACCCTTAGATGTTCCTGCCCAGGAGAAGGAGGGGGAGTCCAAAGAGACGCGGGGAGCGGTCGAGGACGGCGAACAGAGCGTGACCAGCCATGATGACCGCATTGGGGATGACGACCTGGACGACGAGTCCATCTTCACTTGTGACAACTGCCAGCAGGACTTTGAGTGCTTGGCTGACTTGACCGAGCATCGCACCAACCACTGCCCTGCAGGTATGTGTGTGTGTGTGTGTTTGTGTGTTTGTTTACCCATATCTGTCTTCTCTCTGTGATTTTAGGAGTTTGACGCCCTTTCTTTTTTCCATGGCATTTTTAAAGTGCACGCTTAATGAATTCCAAAATAGTTA
>NW_027468565.1:21628134-21635634 GCF_046254945.1 Alosa pseudoharengus | reverse complement strand
GAGAGAGAGAGAGAGAGAGAGGGAGGTTCATAAGAGCCGTAGTACTTTCTATGTAACTCTACCCTTTGTGTGTGTGTGTGTGTGTGTGTGTGTGTGTGTGTGTGTGTGTGTGTGTGTGTGTGTGTGTGTGTGTGTGTGTGTGTGTGTGTGTGTGTGTATGTGTGTGTGCAGCTGTGTGGGTGCTGTCTGTGGTGTGGGGCTCTTTGTGTGGAGCCGCTGCCAAACTGGAGGCCTGGTCTGCCATGTTCTCCTCATGACTGCCTCTCAACATCCCTGCAGGGGGACCACAGGGTTCTCTCCACCCCCCCCTCTCTCTTTCTCTCTCTCTATTTCTCTCTCTCACACACACACACACACACACACACACACACACACACACACACACACAGGCTCGTCACCTCCCTTTACTGTCCACTCTCTTTGTCCTCTACTCCCCTCGCCTCGTCACTCTCGGACACTTGCTGAAAACTCTTTTTTTGGCATGTGGGATTTTGCTCTCTCACTCTCACGCTCTCTCCTACACACACACACACACACACACTCTCTGTCTCTCTTTTTTGCTCCAGTATTTTAGTCGTAATGGGGGTTATGCCCCACCACCTTCCACCACACACACACACACACACACACACACACACACACACACACACACACACACACACACACACACACAGCCTTCTCTATCTCTCTCTCTCTCTGTCTGTGTCTCTCTCTGTACTCCTGTTATTTCTTGTCTAATAGGTGCCCCTCCAGAGTGCATTAGAGCAGTGCAGAGGGAGCCCTTGGTCATTTTTTCCCTCCGCCGGCTGTTTTTACGAGCGAGCGCCCACCCACTGGCTCCGAGTCCCGTCCAGACCCGACGTGTCCGTCAGAGCCTGCTCCTAAAACGCCCACATCAACCCCCCCCCCCCCCCCTCCTCCTCCTCCTCCTCCTGCCCCAACTCTCTTTCTCTCTACATCTCTGTCTCTCTCTGTCTCTCTCTCTCTCAATCTCAAACTCTATCTTTATTTGGGTGTCCTCAGCAGAGCTAGTGTTTTTCAAGAACAATGGGCAGAATTTTTGTCCTTCAATTATTTGAGCAGAAACAGTGGAAGGGTGATACTTTGTGTGCAGAGTTGTTTATTATGGCGTATTTGTGTGTGCGTGTGTGTGTGTGTGTGCACGTGCATACATCTATTTGTTTGTGAGAATGGTGTTTGTTGTGCTGTAGTCGAGGCTGGTTTCCGAGTAAGCTGTGTGTGTGTGTGTGTGTGTGTGCGTGTGTGTGTGTGTGTGTGTGCGTGTGTGTGAGTGTGTGTGTGTGTGTGCGTGTGTGAGAGGGGAGTCTGGGGAGAGCCTCAACAGGAGGAGGAATCTGGAGCACTTACTCCCTGAGGACAGCTTGGTGTAAAAAAAAGAGGAGATAAAAAAACCTGGAGATCAAATGGAGAACACTCACTGCTCTGCTTCGCTCCAGTGCCCTGCGACTGTCCAAGGTTGGACCCTGCACCCCCCCACCCCCACCCCCCACACACACACACACACCTCCTCCCCCTGTCCCCTCCCTCTCTCTCTCACTCTCTTTACCCCCATTCTCTCTCTCCCTCTCTCCCCCCTCCCCTGCTCTCCCCTCTTTTACATGGCCTGTTCAAGGCTGGAAGTTTGTGACATTATTCTGGCTTTCCGTTCGGTAATAAAACGCTCAGACACTGTCCAGGGGAGCATTGTTGTTCTGTTGTTAATCTGGCAGTGGAAGAAGTCGCTGAGCCAAATCGGTGTGGGTGTAAAGAGAAGAGCTGGCATGGCAGGGGGGGGGGGGCTGTGGGGGGGGCTGTGACGTAGCCTAACAGCTGACCCAAATGATGCCAGACTCTGTGTCCTCAAACCTGACATAAGCAGAAGCACACCATCTTTGCATGAGTGAATGTTGCAATACATTTGAACCATGTACATGAGTCAGATGATACCAAATGTACTTTTTTAAAGTAGCAGGTAGAATTTATGACGAATTTGATAAATCTTGGAATTGGATGACATTTCCTATCTCCACCTTTAATGTGTACGCCAACTGTGCTGATGACTCATGAGGGGATTTTTTTTCTCCTAACTGCTGGGTATCAAAAATGGCCTCCTTTTTTCTTGTGCATTAGACTCACTGCCTCGTCAAGGTGTCAGTCGGCATATTGTTAACGAGGATAGTGCTGTCAAATTGTTTAAATGATGCACCTGACTGAAGTTGGGGACTAGTTTTGTTCTCTGGGTTTGTCAGTCAGAACTCCAAAATCAAAGGGCATTCTAGAACATTACTAGCATGCCTGTCAGCAGAGGGCCGCTGGGTGGGGGCCCAGAGGTCCAGGGGCCCCAGGTTAGGACGGCCCATGGAGCAGAGGCTGAAGGGGGCCTTTGAGTTCCCTCTCCCCCAGTGGCCTGAGCTCCTTTTGGCCTTCCTGCTCCAGCTGCCAGGCTGGGCTATATATAGTAGACTGATGCCACTATCGGCCACCTCCGGCTGCCCCCGAGTGCCCAACAGACACACACACATGCTGACACACACACAAATGCTCACACAGATACATACACACACACACACACACACACACACACACACATACTGTACTGTACATACATATACATACACACATGCTTACACGCATATCACAGACACATACACACACACACACACATACACACACACACACACACACACACACACACACACACACACACGCAAACACACACAAATGCACACACACTCACAAACACATATGCATATGCCCAAAGGAGTTGAGAGTTGGCAGGGTGTATCACATACTCTCGCTCTCACACTCTCTCACACACACACACTCTCAACTCTGCTGCTCTGCTCTGCTGAGTCTCTTATGGGCATGGCTAGGACACAAATCCATCAGATGCCCTCCTCTGGCGCTCTGTACACACCTCACCCCTCTCTAGGTTGACTGTTTGTGTGTGTGTGTGTGTGTGTGTGTGTGCGTGCGTGCGTGCGTGTGTGTGGCAGGCCTGTGGGTAAATGAGAGGGGTGTCAGTCAGCGCTATGCAATAGGGGCCTACACATGTCAGAAACAAATTGGAGGCAATCACTAATTAACTTGCCATAGACGAGAATGAGAGAAGGAAGGAGATGGAGGATAATAGAGAGAGAGGTAGAGAGAGAGAAAGAGACAGAAATAGAGAGAGAGATGGGGAGAGGGTATAACTCAATGCATATACAGTATATGCACTCATATTATATATGCATATTCATACTAATTCAATGCACAGACATGTGATGGTAGTCACAAGTGTCCCAAATATACGTTATTGTGTGTTTTAAAGTATTGGTATTTGGGATGCATTTTATGTTAGGTGTATCTGACTGTAACTGACTATTGCTATTTATAGTGAGCATAGCGAGAATAGTTTTTGTTTATACATTTGCTTGTACAAGTATTGACCCTTCCTTGAAGTAATCAACAATTCTCAATTATAAAAATATGTATACATCATTTAAAATATGTATTTTAGTATTTTTTTTTAGTATTTTTAAAAGGCAAAACATTATTTGTCTGCTTGCGTACAAAATAACTAAAATATTGAAAATTAAATCCCAGTGTTTTTGAGGTCCAGATTATGGTATGTGAAAAATTATTCCAAAACCAAACAGATGTAAGACCTATTTGACCATAATTGGGTGTAATTAGTTAGAGCAGAGATTTTATTTATTTATTTATTTATTTGATTAATTTATGGATATAAAAATACTCCGTCCAGGGGTCATAAGCCAGCTAATGAAATAACGAGAAATGAAGACTAAAGATGCAAGGTGATTCAAATGCTTAAGTGAGGGAAAGACTCCAAATATCCAAGTGTTTTGATATCCAATTTAGTACCATTAAGCCCAGATGGGGGAGAAAATCCGAACTGGGAAAATCCAAACATGGATACCACAGTTCACATGTCACTTCCCAAAATCTCCAAAGTGCAGTGGCAGAGTTTGGGTGCAGGTGTTAGATGTCCCCAGGTTGATGGTGTGACGGTTGCCAAATATATAGGAACAGATTTTATGGTGTGTGTGTGTGTGTGTGTGTGTGTGTGTGTGTGTGTGTGTGTGTGTGTGTGTGTGTGTGTGTGTGTGTGTGTGTGTGTGTGTGTGTGTGTGTGTGTGTGTGTGTGTGTGTGTGTTTTCACTGGGCCGTCTTCCAGGTCCTTCACCTGTTTGGCATGACTGCTTTTGAAGAGAAGTAGACCTCCCTCGTCCTCTCTCTTCTTCTCCAGCTCCGTCCATCTCTTTCTCTTTCTCTTCTCCCATTCTCTGCCACCCACTCACTTTTTTTCCCTCTTTTCAAGCAGTCCTCATTGAATGAACTCACTCTCCATATCGCCTCTGTTTTCCCATCTCTCTCTTTCTCTCTCCCTCTCTCTCTCTCTCTCTCTCTCTTTGTTCCTTTCTTTCTGTCTCTCAGCTGTGTGCCTCCCTCACAGTAGGGAAACAGGGGCTCAGAGACCTCAGCCTGCCAGGGAGTGTGTGTGTGTGTGTGTGTGTGTGTGTGTGTGTGTGTGTGTGTGTGTGTGTGTCAGCTCCGGGAACGACTGTTGGAGGCGGAACCCCTGGGTGAGGGGAGTCTCCCTAGGGTGCCCCCCCCCCCATATCCGCACCCCTACCACACACACACACACACACACACACACACACACACACACACACCACCCCCGCTGGCCCAGGGCGCTCCACGCCATGAATACATTTCCATCCATCTATCCATCCGTCTCCCAATCCCTCTCTCACTCTCTCTCTCTCCTTCTCTCTCGCTCTCTTTCTTTCTCTCTCTTTCTCCCTCTCTCTCTCTCTCTCTCCGTGCGCACCCCTTCCCATCCCCCCCTCTGGCCCCCTCTAACCGCCGTCACAGCAGCCACGGAGTCCTGTGGGGCCGAGGCTCTTATTAAAGCCACAGATCACTTTCCTGTATGGAGAGAGGGGGAGCATGGGGAGAGAGAGAGAGAGAGAGCGAGAGGGAGAAAGAGAGAGAGAGCGATACAGAGAGAGAGAGAGAGGGTGGATAGGGAGAGAGCAGGAGAGGGAAAGATAGAGATGGATGCAGCGACTGAAACCCAATCTAACCTCAAAAATAAAAACGAATGTGTTTGCTAGTGTAACCAGCTGGATGAAGCGGTGTTTGTAAGTGTGTGCTGATGTTTGTTTTTCTCTGTGTCTGGCCATGGATGTGGGCTAACCAGGTTCACTTTGTGTGTGTATGTTCGTGCGACGTGTGTGCATGCGTGTGTGTGTCTGGGCGTGTGTGTGTGTGTGCCTGTGTGTGCGTGTGTGTGTGTGTGTGTGTGTTTGAGAGCAGCCGTGTGTGCATTGTTTGGCGTGCTAGGCATCAGCCCCACTACATTCGCTCTCTTCTGATGTTTGACGCTTTGTGCTCGTCTGTTGCACCCCCCCCCACACACACACACACACACACAACACTCTCTCCATCCTACCCACCCCCCCCGCTTTCTCTCACTCTCTCTGTTCAGAGCCAGAGGGTGGCCTGAAGATTCCTCCACTAAGCCCTTGGCACGGATACAAATGCAGTCACAGCTGGTTGTAAACTCAGGTTTTCCAGGGAGAGGCAGAGCCCAGCCTCTGAGAGCAGGGGAGAGAGAGAGGGGGGGAGAGAGAGAGAGGGAGGGAGGGAGGGAGAGAGGGAAGGGGGGCACAGCATGTGGAGAGGGAGAGAGAAAGAGCGACGGAGGGAGGGAGTGAGGGAGATAGAAAAGTGAGAGTGGGGGGGGGTGCTCGAGTGAGGAGGGTTGTTTCGAAGCCCACTGGAAGTCATTTTTCATCACAGGGTTCATTTTTCACGATGAAGTTCTCTTTTCTTTCTCACTCCCTCTTTTTTTCTCGCTCTTTCTCTCTCTTGTTCACTTATACACACACTCTCTTCCTCTCTCCCCTGTCTATACTCACAGCCTCTATCTCTCTAACTGTCCCTCTCTCTCTTCTCTCTATTCCCCATCTCTCTCCCCTTCCTTTCCCTCTCTCTCCCTCTCCTTCTCCCTGTCTTCCTCCCTCCCGACAATCTCCCTCTGCTCTCCTTCTCTCTCTCTCTCTCTCTCTCTCCCTCCCTCTGTTCTCTCTCCCTGTCTTCCTCTCGACGATATCTCTCTGCTCTCCCTCTCCTTCTCTCTCTCTCTCTCTCTCTCTCTCTCTCTCTCTCTCTCTCTCTCCCTCCCTCTGTTCTCTCTCTCTCTTCCTCTCTCTCAGCCTACTTTCCTCCCCCTGTTATAAAATATGGATGGTACTGGTTTTGAGAGCGGCGCGGCGTGGCGTGGCGTTGCGTTGTGTGGTGTGCAGCACGGTGGCGTGGTGCTCGTGCAGCGTCGTGTGCCTCTCCCCTCCGACAACCGCCGCCGTCTGCAGAGACCGGGACTTGTGCATGCACCTAAACACTTCACCGAGCAATCTGTCAACATGTCAGCAACACATGTTTGGTAAAAAGAGAGAGAGAGAGAGAGAGAGGGAGGGAGGGAGGGAGAGAGAGAAAGAAAGAGAAAGAAAGAAAAGGGAAAAAAGCCTCTTCCAGAGGGAGTAATGGCTCCCACTAGGACTCTGAAAATGCTTTGAATTCAGCAGATTTCTATTGCGGGGGGGGGCGTCCCCTGGGGTGCCTTTTTTACAATGCCTGCATTTCAGAAATTTGAGCCAAAGACCCCTGGGGGTGTCCTTTCATAATGCCTGAAAATGTAGGGTTATATTGTGTGCAGTTCCCCATGGGGGCTTTATTAATACCTGAATTCTGTGGGCCTGGAAATTACACAGGGGCGCGGCGGGGGCCCTCTCTCGCACCAGGAAGGCAGAAAAACTCAGTGGGGACGTTTTCTCCTCTCTTCTCTTCTTCCTCTCTTTTTTCCACTCCCCTCCTCTGCTCTTCTCTTCTCTCATTCTCTCTGTGTGTGTGTGTGTGTGTGTGCTTCATGCAAGAGTGAAATAGAAGAATTTGCCAAAGGACACAAAAAAGAAGTGTGTGTGGCTGTGTGTATGTTGGCGCTAACCCCCTTGTATTCAGCCTGCCTGCTCGGAGGGAAAGAATCAGCCGATTAAAAATGCAACTTCCCTTTTCCTCTTTCTCTCTTTCTCTCCCCCTCCTCATCACTCTCCCTTCCCCTCCTTCTCTCTGTCTCACCCTCTTTTTTTTCTGTGCCATGGTGTTCAGCTTGCAGTCGGAAGAGCAGTGAGTAAATATTTGTGCTGTCTGTGTGTGTGTGTGCACCCAGGAAAAAAAAGCCCAAATCTGGTGAAATATCCACAGAAGGCAGTTTCTATTCTCTTCCTTTCTTCTCTGTGGTTTGAGGCAGAGAGCCTGGCAGTGGTGGTGGTGGTGGTGGTGGAGGTGGAGGATTGAGGTGGGTGGAGGTTGGGGGAGGTTGGGGGGCGCGTAGGATCTCCATTGACTCCTCTCTTCTGAAACCGCAAGGTTACCGGGTTTGTTTATCCACGAATCTGCTCTTAATAATGTTATACATGAGCAGCTCTA
>NW_027468565.1:21610634-21613134 GCF_046254945.1 Alosa pseudoharengus | reverse complement strand
GTCTTCACTGCAATGCCTCTCATACCTTGAATCTCTTGCATGGTATTCTCATATTCTAAGTCTCAGTTTTTCAATTAGTTCACGCAAAATTGTTATTATTATTATTATTATTATTATTATTATTATTATTTATATTTAATAATAATATTATTAAATATATTTTTTATAAATATATTAAATATTAATTATATATATATAATATAATTAAT
Source organism: Alosa pseudoharengus (assembly GCF_046254945.1). NCBI lineage: Eukaryota > Metazoa > Chordata > Actinopteri > Clupeiformes > Clupeidae > Alosa > Alosa pseudoharengus. Next base: position 21,612,925 of record NW_027468565.1, on the reverse strand, counting down.
ATTATTTAATATTATTATTTTAAAAAAATTCTTCTGTTGGGGGTGTGTATAGTGTAAGTATGTTTCAGATCTGTGGAAAACACTGCACACATGTACAGGTTCACCAATGTGCTTCTCCATGCTAGGCAGTGTGTCTGATTCCATGTGGCATGGCGTGTGTTGTGTAGCCATGCAGGGTAGGCATGGGTTTTATTTGTGCTGGTTTCCTGCATGGTTGGACAGGCAGCTGTTTCTCATTGGCAGAGTACACAGAGGAAACTAGACGTTATGCTCCCAATCACTGTCTCTCTCTCACTCTCTCACACACACACACACACACACACACACACACACACACACTGGCACATACTTGCACGACACACAGACACAAACACACTCATGTACATAAGTATGTGCAGGGATGTCCAAGTGTACATGCGCACACACACATCACATGCATGCACAACTTAATTAATATGCATGTGTATGAACACACACACACACACACACACACACACACACACACACACACACACACACACTCATGTACATAAGTATGTGCAGGCATGTCCAAGTGTACATGCGCACACACACACATCACATGCATGCACAACTAAATTAATATGCATGTGCATGAACACACACACACACACACACACACACACACACACACACACACACACACACACACACACACACACACACACACACACACACACACACACACAAATACATACACATAGATACACTAAACACACATACATACATACACACACATACCGCCTGCTCAGGGTGTATTGAGGGCTGAGGTTAGATAGATAGATGGAGACGAGCAGAGGAGAGGTGGAGGAGAGGAGCCAGATGCCAGGCGTCGTCCTACACGGGGGCGGTAGAGATGGAGAGTGAGAGAGAGAGGGTGAGAGAGAGAGAGACAGAGAGGGAGGTAGAGAAAGAGAGGCTTGTTGTGGTACACTTCACATGTAATTAATGTGCAGCTGTTGGCACAGCGCGGTCCGTGCCGCCCCCCAAGTCAAACGCCTCTTAACCAGAGACGCTGCCCCTGTCATCAAACACGCACATGCGCACACACACACACACACACACACACACACACACACACACACACACACGCGCCTACCTCACGGTACATGCATATTTAAACTCAGTCACTGAGATGCGTATGTTCACTTACTCATGCACTCTTTTTCTTTGACTTAGTCACTGTTTCATACAGATAGTTTGTCCTGTCCTCTATCAAAGATACACACATGAATATGACGGTCGAAAGCCTCGTTGCCCTCTCTGACCTCCTCTCTCTCATGTTGTCCGAGTGTTCTCTCCGCGCCGTCTCGGTGTTATCTTGAGTCTCCGCTCTGCTGCTCTCCCGGCTGGCCGGCCCCAGCTCAACCTCTTTATTTATGTCACGTCGGCCACGTGGACCAGACTGGGTCAGAGCGTCCCCACGGTCTCCGAGACGGGAGACGCCCGCGCTCAGCCGGCACACTGCGCAGAGTTGGCAGCGCTTATGTCCTCCAGACCGACTGGTCGTCGTCCAGCCGGGGTCTGGGGGACGCCACCTTTCAAGGGCACCGCCGCCAGGCCAGGACTGGGGCCTCCGCTTCCCAATTTGGGCTGGAGGGGTTGGCATGAAAAGGGACTGTGATGCCCCCTCACCCCCCTCTATCCCCCCATCTTTCTCTCTCTCTCTCTCTCTCTCTCTAACTCACTCTACTCTACTCTACTCTACTCTCTCTCCCTTTCTCTCCCTCTCTCTCTCTACTCTACTCTCTCTCTCTCTCTCTCTCTCTCTCTCTCTCTCTCTCTCCTCTACTCTCTCTCCCTCTCTCTCTACTCTACTCTACTCTCTCTCTCTCCCTCTCTCTCTCTTTCTCTCTCTCTTGCTCCCTCTGTTCCATTACAGAAGCATGGAGCAATCTTCTGAGGGTGAGGCTGTAGGTGACTTTTCTATTGTCAGGAGCCTGGGCCATACTTGTCCTATTTTCCCTGCTGTTACTTGGGTATCCCTGTGGATTGACCGAGCGTCCATGTCCATGTCCCTGTGTGTGTGTGTGTGTGTGTGTGAGAGAGAGAGTGAGCCCCTGAATGCATGTGGGGTGCCTGTCAGCTGTTCTTGCTCCGTGCCCCCCCCCCCACCCCCTCACCCCGCGCCCCCTGCCCCTCACCTTCTGCCCTGGGAATGCGGCAGGCTGCTCGGACACTTTTGGGCGCCAACTGCTCCATATGGGTTGTGGGCAGTGTGTGTGTGTGTGTCCTCCAGGACTTTGGCCCCTGACAGACTGCCTGTCCGATGA
>NW_027468565.1:21595634-21608134 GCF_046254945.1 Alosa pseudoharengus | reverse complement strand
CTCTTTACTTTTCTCCTTTATCTCCTCTCTGTCGTTACTCTCTCCTCCAATCTAACTTTTTCTTTCTGTCTGTCCTTTCTCTTTCTCCACCCCTCTATCATTTCTCCCTGTCTCTCATGCCTTCTCTCTGTTTCTCTCTATCCCTCTCTCCTTTCCCTAACCCTCTCCCTCTCTCCCTCCCAACCCTCTCCCTCTCTCCCTCCCTCCCTCCCTCCTCTGTGTCAGAAGTGGGAAGAGGCCTGGCCTCAGACTGAGCGTGTCTTCATTACTGCGTTTGGCCATGTTGCTGCCCCGGCATGGGGACGCATTTGTCCAGCCCTATTAGAAGGGACCCTGCGTGACTGGCCCCACACTGTCCCCTGTGCGTGTGTGTGTGTGTGTGTGTCTGTATGCGTGTGTGTATCTGTCTGTATGTCTGCCCACGTGTGTGTGTGTGTGTGTGTCTGTGTGTTTGCATTTCTGTATGTGTGTGTGTGTGTTTGCATTTCTGTATGTGTGTGTGTGTGTGTGTGTGTGTGTGTACGTCTGCCTAGCGTTTCCCCTCTGTGAAAGTTTCCCTCGCTCGCCTCGCTCAGGTGCGTGCGGCCAGCGGTCCCCTCTGTGACCATGTGTTTGGGCCGCGCCGGCCCCAATTACCGGCGCTCGTCAGCGGGCCCGGCCCCAGAACTTCAGAGCGCGCCCGTCTGGCAGGCCCGCCCCGGCCCGATCCACCCGCCACCCGCCAACCCCCCGCCACCAACCCCCCGAAAACTCTCCACCTGGGACAGGGCAGCGAGGTGAAGGCCATCGCCGGGGGCAACCAGGAGAACAGGCTGTTAATTCAGTAATGAGTCACCACATGAAAGAGATGGAGGGGGGGGGGGGGGGGCGGAGGGGGGGGGTGGAGGAGGAGGGGGAGGAAGAGAGAAGCGAAAGTGGGGAAGAATAAAGAGAGGGGAGAAAGAAGAATCAGGAGAGGCGGGAAAGAGAAGACTGCGCCGGTCGCTGTGTGTGTGTGTGTGTGTGTGTGTGTGTGTGTGTGTGTGTGTGTGTGTGTGTGTGTGTGTGTGCGCGCGCGCGCACGCCTGTGTATGATGTGGTGTGGTGATGTAGGGGTCATTGGCTGTTTGAGGCGTGTGTTTAGTGTGAGCCCGTTCCAGTCTCGCTCTTGCTCTTTTTTTCCTCTCCTCTCTCTCTCTCCTTCTCCTCCTCTCCTCCCCTCTCCCCCTTGCCCCCCCCCCCTCCTCCTCCTCCCTCTCTCTCTGTCTCTCTCTCTCTCTCTTTCTGTTTCTTTTCTAATTTAACTTTTCATTGAAATTTCTTCCCCTGTTTGGCGCTCTAGCCAAGTCCCCTGGCGGTCGGATGACAAAAGCCCTCTAAAAGCCATGTGATCTTCCATTTTCCGACAGCCACACTGCTGAGGATTAAGGCTATTTAATGACTATAATCTCCCTCTTTCTCCAAAGTGATTTCTCACATTCTGTCGCAGTCAGAGGGATTGCATTAGCATTAATAGATTTATAATTCACCACAATGACCACATGTGCCAGTCCTTCTTTTTTTCTTTCTTTTTCTTCTTTTCTTTCCTGTCACTCCTTCATTCTTGTCATCTTATTCCATGTCTTCCTTCTTTCCATTCCAGGATTTTCTCCCTCACTTGCCCTTTTTTATTCTTCTTTTCTTTAAACATGCTTTTCTTCTTTCTTCTCCCGCCCCCCACCCCCCCACCCCTCCCTCTCTCCCTCCCTCTCTCCCTCCTTCTCTAGCAAGTGTTCCTTTGTATCTTCTGTTTTGAGGTACTGTACATGCTTGAGTCACAGCAGGGTGCTGTACCTGTCAAACACACACGCGCACGCATGCACGTACACACACACACACACACACACAAACACACACACATAAACACACACACACACACCCTGTGCTCGACAGCGCTGAGATTAGAGGCAAGGCTGTCAGGGGCCAGGGCTTTATTGTGCAGCAGGAGAATCCAGCACAGTTAAGACCCTTCTGGGCTTTCTTCTCCAGCGCTTTTAGGGCACCGCCGCCACCACCGGCACCAGCAGCAGCACCACCACCCCACCCCACTCTCCCTCTCTCTCCACACACACACACACACACACACACACACACACACACACACACACACACACACACACACACAGACTGACATAAACATACAAAAAGACTCACCCACTGCTCAGGGTTTTAGGTCAGGATGACTCTTATCCTGACATGGACACAAAAGCTCAGAAGGAGTGTGTGTGTGTATGTGTGTGTGTGGGGGGGGGTGTCTGTAGCAGACAGACGCTTTGCCCTGTGTGGGGGGTTCAGCTTAGACACCCAAACATCCATCTCCTGAACCTTTGGTACAGTACAGCTTAGACTGACACTCTAATCCGCTAGAGAGGGACAGACAGCCAGAGAGACAGACAGCCAGAGAGACAGACAGAAGGAGGGAGAGACAGACAGGGAGAGAGAGAGAGACACTGGTCCTCACCCCAGCCTCCTCCATCTCTGAAGCCCTACACAGCTCTAAATGTGTACAAATGTGCTCAGCTGCGTGCTTTGCTCTGAATACACAGCCAGCCATACACACTGAATATATGAACGAGCTGGAGTTTCCTGCTAATATTAATATTAAAGGAGTCCTCTGTGTCCCTTTTAAAAGTGTCCTTCATGAGTCTCCCCATTTATCTTTCTCTCCGCTACCTTCTCTCCTCCTTTTTTCCCTTTCTTTCGTTACATTTCTGTGATATCTCTATTTCCTTTCTTCCCCCCTCCTCTTCTTCGGCTCTCTTCTTTACTTTTGCGCAGCGTAGGATTTGTTCCTTGCTCCGAGCCAAATTCATAATTCATGGTTTTACAAAAACATTTTACCCACCAACCCCTGTGGAGATTTATTTGTTCTGCGCAGCACCTACATTTTCAAGCCAATCGATTCATCACAGGAATTTATTTTCCACTAAATCTGCTGCGCTCAACTTTGCAGAAGAGGTAGCGGAAAACAGGGGAGGGGTGTGTGTGTGTGTGTGTATGTGTGTGTGTGTGTGTTTGTGTGTGTGTGTGTGTGTGTTTGGGTACTGGTGGAGGTTGGAGGTGGGAGTGTTTAGTCGCGACAGGATTCTTGCAAATTTGCCGTCGGTAGCTAAAGCTATGCGTTTGAGCAGAGCCGTCTCTGGTTTGGGCGGCTCGTCTCGTACGCCAGCCTCTCTGCTTGCGGCCGCCATCTCCTCTCAGCGCGGGCTTGAGATCGCAGGCTGACCGTGATGAGTTTTAGAAATGTGTTTGATGCCCAGTCTTCCACAGCCCAAAGGTGTCCCGTTCCAATAGCTACGCATGGAGTGAGACCCAATCACTCTCCACTTCCATCTCCTTTCAATTTCGCCAACAAAAAAAACACAAAGGGTTTTGGTTTATATAAACCAAGTGTTTCAGATGGTTTACTCTTGTAAACAGGGAGTTTATTTGGAAACGTGGAATACCAGAGGCTTTTTTCCTCTCTCCCTCCCTCCCTCTCTCTCTACCTCTCTCTCTCTCTCTCTCTCTCTCTCTCTCTCTCGCTCTTTATTCCTTTCACCCATAAAGCTGAGTGAATTAGGGAAAAACAAACAGGCCTTGATAGAAAATTCTGTGTTTGTCTGCGCCACAGTGGGACTCTGGGCTCGCAGCATTCCTGCTCAATAAGTCATGAGCTCGCCTCCTCCTCCTCTTCCTCCTCCTCCTCCTCTTCCTCTTCTTCCTCCCGCTTGTGCTCCTTCTGCAGCGAGGCGGCTGCGTCGTCGAGATGCTAAATAGATGACGCTCGGACTGTGTCAAGCCCCTTCAGACTGCACAAATCAGGGCAGCGGGAGAGGCACCCAGCTTTGTTTACGTGCTGTAGGATGGATGGATGCATATAGGGAGGGAGGGAGAGATGGAGGGAGGGATGGGTGCTGTTTTTTCATCTCTGCATCATATTTAGACAAAGACATAAAAAAAAGATGGGTGTAATCCGTAGTTTCATTTTGCAGGCGTTTGTCCGTTAAGAAGACCTTCCTGTTTGAGTTTGCACTAATCGCTTCTGAGAAGCTTTTCAATCTGCTGGCCATAATGAAAATGTGATAAAACCAGATCCAAATCTTTAGGGGGATGAGAGGATGACTGCAGAGGGACAATGAGCGAGCGATAGAGAGAAAGCGAGAAACAGGGATTAAAAAAAAGAAAGAAAGAAAGAAAGAAAGAAAGGCGGAAGCGTTTTGCCCTTATTTCTCCTCTCCCTTGTGATTTAGTGTCTTTAGTTCCTTTGCTCTTATTTAGACTTTTTTTTCTCTCTTTCTGTTTCTCCCTCGCTCCCTCTCTTCTTCCCCCTCCCTCTTTCCCTCTCTCTCTCTGTCCCTCGCTCTTTCTCGCTCCTCGTCTCTGTCCCTGGTTTCCCTTGCCTTTCTGACATTATAATTCTGTGTGTGTGTGTGTTTGTGCTTTGCAGATGGCGACGATGACCCGGGGCTCTCCTGGGTGCCCTCGTCCCCCTCCAGCAAAGACGTGGCGTCACCCTCGCAGATGCTGGGCGACGGCTGCTGCGACCTGGGCATGGGCACGGGCGGCGAGGAGGAGGGCGGCTCGGGCCTGCCCTACCCGTGCCAGTTCTGCGACAAGTCCTTCAGCCGCCTGAGCTACCTGAAGCGGCACGAGCAGATCCACAGCGACAAGCTGCCCTTCAAGTGCACGTTCTGCAGTCGGCTGTTCAAGCACAAGCGCAGCCGCGACCGCCACGTCAAGCTGCACACGGGCGACAAGAAGTACAGCTGCCAGGAGTGCGAGGCGGCCTTCTCGCGCAGCGACCACCTCAAGATCCACCTGAAGACGCACAGCTCCAGCAAGCCCTTCAAGTGCAGCGTGTGCAAGCGGGGGTTCTCGTCCACCTCCTCGCTGCAGAGCCACATGCAGGCGCACCGCAAGAACAAGGAGCACAAGGACCTGAAGGACCAGGGCGGACGCAAGGCCGGCGGCGGAGGGGCAGGGGGAGGCTCGGCCGGCTCGGGCGGGTCGGAGGGCGGCGCGGACGTCGAGCAGGACCTGTACATGTGCGACTACTGCGAGGAGACGTTCAGCCAGACGGACGAGCTGGAGAGGCACGTGCTGACGCGGCACCCGCAGCTGTCGGACCGCGCCGAGCTGCAGTGCATCCACTGCCCGGAGATCTTCAGCGACGAGGGCACGCTGCTGGCGCACATCGACCGCGCGCACGCCCACCGCAAGCACAAGTGCCCCGTGTGCGCCGAGCAGTTCCCCTCGGTGGAGGACGTCTACTGCCACCTGGACAGCCACCGGCAGCCGGACTCCAGCAACCACAGCGTCAGCCCCGACCCCATGCTGGGCAGCGTGGCCTCCATGAGCAGCGCCACGCCGGACTCCAGCGCCTCCCTGGAGCGCGGCTCCACGCCGGACTCCACCCTCAAGCCCGCGCCCAGCCGCCGCAAGCTGGCGCCGTCCTCGTCCGACCCGGACGACGGCGTCCTGGGCTGGGCCCAGGCGGGCAAGGTGACCTACAGCTGCCCGTACTGCTCCAAGCGCGACTTCAACAGCCTGGCGGTGCTGGAGATCCACCTGAAGACCATCCACGCCGACAAGCCGCAGCAGAGCCACACGTGCCAGCTGTGCCTGGACACTCTGCCCACCCTCTACAACCTCAGCGAGCACATGCGCAAAGCCCACCGCGCCACCGGGGGCAGCGTTGCGGCGGCGGCGGCAGCGGCGGCCGCCGCCTCCGCGCTCCCCATCCTGCAGTTCAGCAACGTGACGGCCTTCCACTGCAACTACTGCCCGGACATGTTCGCCGACATCAACTCGCTGCAGGAGCACATCCGCGTGACGCACTGCCTGCCCGGCGGCGTGCTGGCCGGCTCGACCACGCTGGAGGGCAACCACGCCTTCTTCTGCAACCAGTGCTCCATGGGCTTCCTGACCGAGTCCTCGCTGACCGAGCACATCCAGCAGACGCACTGCAGCAACGCGGGCGGCGGAGGAGGGGGCGGTGGAGGCGGCGGGGTGGCCAAGATGGAGTCGCCGGTGCTGCAGCCGTCGCAGTCGTTCATGGAGGTCTACTCGTGCCCCTACTGCACCAACTCGCCCATCTTCGGCTCGCTGCTCAAGCTCACCAAGCACATCAAGGAGAACCACAAGAACATCCCGCTGGCCAACAACAAGCGCAAGGTCAAAGTTGCCGACCTGAGCCCGGCGTCGTCCGACGTGGAGATCTCCTCGCCCAAGCGGCACCGGGCGGCCGGCGACGCCACCCCGGCCAGCGCCAATGGCGACTACCCCTGCAACCAGTGCGACCTGCGCTTCGCCAGCTTCGAGGGCTTCCAGGCGCACCTCAAGTCGCACCTGGAGCTCCTGCTGCGCCGGCAGTCCTGCCCGCAGTGCAACAAAGAGGACTTCGAATCCCAAGATGCACTGCTGCAGCACCTGACGGTGCACTACACCACCACCTCCACGCAGTACGTGTGCGAGAGCTGCGACAAGCAGTTCTCCTCGGTCGACGACCTGCAGAAGCACCTGCTGGACATGCACACCTTCGTGCTCTACCACTGCACGCTGTGCCAGGAGGTGTTTGACTCCAAGGTGTCCATCCAGGTCCACCTGGCGGTCAAGCACAGCAACGAGAAGAAGATGTTCCGCTGCACGGCGTGCGCCTGGGACTTCCGCAAGGAGGCGGACCTGCAGCTGCACGTCAAGCACAGCCACCTGGGCCACCCCAGCGGTCCGGCGGGGGCCGGCAAGGCCCGCAAGTGCATCTTCTGCGGCGAGAGCTTCTGCACCGAGGTGGAGCTCCAGTGCCACATCACCACGCACAGCAAGAAGTACAACTGCCGCTTCTGCGGCAAGGCCTTCCACGCCATCGTGCTGCTGGAGAGGCATCTCCGCGAGAAGCACTGCTCCTTCGAGAGCGGCCACGCGCACGGCAACGGAGGCAGCCAGAACGGCACGCCCAACGGCGTGGCCCAGACTTCGAAGCGAGGAGGAGGAGGAGGAGGAGGCGGAGGAGGAGCGGTGAGCGGGGGGACGGTGGCGGCCGAGCAGGCGGACCTGCAGAGCATGCTGCTGAAGAGCGGCGTGTCCGGCCAGCAGGACGCGTCCAACAGCCACGACGGCGGCGCCGGCAGCGGCGGCGAGGACGAGCTGGACGCCTCGGAGCCCATGTACGCGTGCGACATCTGCGGCGCCGCCTACACCATGGAGTCGCTGCTGCAGAACCACCGGCTGCGCGACCACAACATCCGGCCGGGCGAGGACGACGCCGGCTCGCGCAAGAAGAAGGCCGACTTCATCAAGGGCAGCCACAAGTGCAACGTCTGCTCGCGCACCTTCTTCTCCGAGTCGGGCCTGCGCGAGCACGCCCAGACGCACCGCGGGCCGGCCAAGCACTACATGTGCCCCATCTGCGGCGAGCGCTTCCCGTCGCTGCTCACGCTGACCGAGCACAAGGTGACGCACAGCAAAAGCCTGGACACGGGCACGTGCCGCATCTGCAAGATGCCGCTGCAGAGCGAGGAGGAGTTCATCGAGCACTGCCAGATGCACCCGGACCTGCGCAACTCGCTGACCGGCTTCCGCTGCGTGGTCTGCATGCAGACGGTCACCTCCACGCTTGAGCTCAAGATCCATGGCACGTTCCACATGCAGAAGCTCTCCTCGTCCGGGAGCGTAGGGGCCACCGGTGGGGGCATGGGCGGAGGGGTCATCGGAGGCGGAGGAGGTGGAGGCGGGTCGGCGTCGTCCTCGCCCAACGGGCAGCTGGGCGGTCACAAGCACTACAAGTGCGCCCTGTGCCTGAAGGAGTTCAAGAACAAGAACGACCTGGTCAAGCTGGACGTCAACGGCCTGCCCTTCGGCCTGTGCGCCGCCTGCATGAGCCGCGGCACTAACGGGCAGTCGCCCAGCGCGATGGTCACCGCCGGAGGGGGCGGGGGCGGCACCACGCCTCAGGACCCGGGCGACAAGGCGGCCGCGGCGGGCCTGCGATGCGTCGAGTGCGCGGTGAAGTTCGAGAGCGTGGAGGACCTGGAGAATCACGTGCAGGTGGACCACCCCAAGATGAGCCCCGAGACCAGCGGCTCCAAGAAGGTGACCGACGCATCGCCCGTCCCAAAAGTAAGAGTCGCCATGGTGACCTGATTCAAAGCTGTGTGCTATAGTTTGTGTGTTTGAGGTGGTGAGCAGTGGTGCTGAGGCAGGTGTGCAGTTGTTAATAATTAACATTAATATTGTCCCTATCAGGTGTGCAGGTGCTAATGATCCTAATCTGTTTTCATCTTGAATTATGAGAGAGTAGCACATCCTACAGATTAGAAAGTTTTTTTACAATAAATATTATCTTATATATCTTAATATATCTTTTAGGTGTGTGTGTGTGTGTGTGTGTGTGTGTGTGTGTGTGTGTGTGTGTGTGTGTGTGTGTGTGTGTGTGTGTGTGTGTGTGTGTGTGTGTGTGTTCTAATGGCTGTATTTTAGGAGAGAAGGAGACAGAGACTGAGTTTGTTTATACTGTAATACAATTTCCCCTTGAAAACAGCAGACAGAGCCAGGAACCATTTTGTGGACTTATTTTTAGTGAGGTGTGTGTGTGTGCTTGTGAGAGAGAGAGAGAGAGAGAGAGAGCTGCTCTCCCAGTGTGTGTTGCTGCCTGAGTAAAAGATGTGTGAATTCAGACTCGCATTACCGGGCCGTCCCCTGAGAGCGTGCCGTGGAGAGTGTGGGCGGCCGCTTCCCCCGGCTCCGTATCGACAGTCAACTTCCAGGGACGCTCTGTCTTTACCTGGGCTTTTGTTTCAGCTCAACGGTACAGATAGGAAGCACACCAGACTCTCCCTCTCCCTCTCCCTCTCCCAGACAGACAGCCAGGCAGAGACGAGAGAGAGATGTTGCAGTGTGTTTGAGTGTGTGTGTGTGTGTGTGTGTGTGTGTGTGTGTGTGCAGTGAATAACAAAAAAGAAAAAGCTTTTTCTGCTTTTTCACTGAATTCCCTGTGCTGGTTTCTTGCCTTGCAGAAGAAGACATATCAGTGCATCAAATGCCAGATGACCTTCGAGACGGAACGCGAGATCCAGATACACGTTGCCAATCACATGATCGGTGAGTCGACTTCATCTCTTCCTACCTGGTGTGTGTGTGTGTGTGTGTGTGTGTGTGTGGCTGCTGGTTTGTCAGCCGTTCCTCTCTGTTACCTCTCTCTGTCTCCTGCGTGCTCTCAGTTCCGACCCAGCTCCCTGCCCTTCCTAATGCTTCCGCACAAGCACACACACACACACACACACGCGCGCGCATTCGCGCACGCACGCAGGTGTGAGACAGACAGGTGAAATGAACAGCTCTATTTCTGGAAACACTGCCACCGGTCCCGACAGCTGTTCCATTGTTTAACACTCGGCTGCGCGGCTGAGATCTCGGCTGCAGGTCTGACTGCTCGGTTAACTCTTCAACCTGCCGGCCGGCCCACTGACACACACTCACTGACACACTCGCACACACACACGCACACACACATACACACACACACACACACACACACACACACGTACACCACATGCACAACACACACACACTGTTCATCTTTTTATCTCTTCCCCTCTGTCATTTCTTTTTTTTATCGTTTTCCCTTCCTCTCCATCTTCTTTCTTCCCTTTCTCTCTCTCTCTCTCTCTCTTTTTTTTCTCTCTCTCTCCCTCAGTCTCTTTCTCACTCATTTGTTCTACCTTTCTTCACGTCTTCCCTGGAGCTTGTTGTGGGCAATTACCCACATTGTGCTCAATCTACCCCCCCTTTCCTCCCCAGGGACAGTAAGACAGAGGTAGTCTGGAGACATGCAAACCTACACTCTTCACGTTAGTGCAGTGGGACACCTGATTGTGGGGCTTGAGGACGTTGTGTGTGTGTGTGTGTGTGGGGGGGGGGGGGGTTAGCCACCATCGTGGTTTGGTATTTTCTTGTTTGGCTCTAGAGTAAACAGCATGTGTGTGGGTGTGTATACATGTGTTTGTGTTTAGGAGTCTAGATGGATGCATAGCTGTTGTGCTCTTGCCCTTCCCTGCTTGTCCTCACACTTGAGCTAGTAGCTGCTGAGGTGTTGGACAGCAGTGCAGATTAATGAGCCATTGACCCCTCCATCAGTGTCCCATCCCATCAGCGCCTGGGCAGGCCGGCGTCTGTCCCTTCCCCAGGACTGGACATCGGGAGTGTCCTTCCCAAAACGGGCACCAGTGCTGCGCTGGCTCTTCTCGGTGTTCTCCCTGGAACACGACCCAGAGTCTGGGGTGCCCGTCGTCAGTGGCTACCCCAGAATGAGCTCCACTGCTGGGCTGGCTCTCGTGAGAGGAGTCCTCCAGAAAAGGTTCCCGTGCCTGGCTGGGCTGGGCTGGCCTGGTCCTTGTGCTCCTTGGCAGCTCATTGTGAAGACTGAGATCTGGTGCAGCGCTGCCCGTGCTGCCCTGGAGGTGCCTGGAGCTGCCCGCATCTTATGTGGAGTGAGCGGAGTAGCTCGGCCGGCCGGCAGGCACACTGCCCAGAGCACAGAGTCTGTCTGTTGTCTCAGTCTGGTCTACATAACGAGTTCATCTCCAGGAGTCTGTGGGATTTTCCACATTTATTCTTTTCTGTTTCTTTCTCCCACTCTGTCTTCCAAATAGTCTGGTCTGGGGTATTTCACAATCTCTCTCTCTCTGTCTCTGTCTCTGTCTCTGTCTCTGTCTCTGTCTCTCTCTCTCTCTCTCTCTCTCTCTGTCTCTTTCTCTCTCTCCTCTCTCTCTCTCTCTCTCTCTCTGTCTCTCTGTCTCATTCTCTCTCTCGTTCCTCTTCGTAATGAGTAGTTGCGTGCTGAACACCCATTACCCCCCTGCCCAGACCGACCTCTCTCACTCAGCCAGAGGTTCTTCATCTCTCTTCCTTTCCTCCTGCTCCTCCTCCTCCTCCTCGTGGTGCGTGATGGAGAGAGATGGATAGATAGGCCCGTCAGTGGCGCGGCGGGCGGAGGAAAAGGGGGGGGAAGGCGGATCCCTCCTCTCCTCCCCTCCTCTCCTCTCCCTCTGCCTGCCATGGAGGGAATTTTGGGTTAATTAACATCGTAATTGTCAGAAAAGCTGGAGGAGATTAATTATGGAATTGAGGCAGATTATTTTAAGTGGCGTTTTTATTATTTTATTATTTCCTTCCCCATTCCAACACCCCCCTTCAAAGATGGATGGCGTTGTCTTTTTTTTTTTTTTTTAAATAAAGAGAAGCAGAGTATTAACCTTTATCAGACGCGCGTGTTAGCGTCGAGAAAATTGAAGAGAGATCACAGAGGAGTTGGCTTGAACCGAACTCCCTCTCCTTTTTTTTTTTCCAGCGTCGGCCTCTCCTCTCTTGCGCTGTTTGAGATTACGAAACAATCATTAAAAAGCTACACTATCTCCCAGCTTTGATATGCCACTACTGAGATTATTATGGCTCTTTGATATGTTTTTTTTTTTCTTTCTTTCTTTCTTTAAACTCCTTTGCTGTCTCCCTTCCTGCGTTTTCGAGAAAGCCTCGGTTTTACCGGAGTGTGGAGTCTGTCAGCTGGTGTGACCTGACTGTTTCTGGGTGTTTTCGCTCAACACGACCGTCTCAACAGTTGCAGTGCGTTTAGTGCGTTGCCGTTTGGAGAGTGGTGAAGAGGTTGTGTGTGCTTCTGGGACAGGGCCCCGTGTGGAGTACAGGAGACAGCAGAGTTAGAGGTGTCATCACAAGGCCTCTGGTGCTGAAATAGTGGGAGAACAGCTAAGAGCATCTCTCTTGCTGTAGAACATCTGTGGTAATGCAAAGCTATGTGGGTCTTGTAGTTTCCCCACCATTTTCCCATTCACCTCTGCAATAGTCTGTGTTTTGTAGGCACACACTCGTGTGTGTGTGTGAACAACATTGTGTCTCCTCTGAATTAATCGAAATGTGTGTGAATTTGCTTTTTGGGGTGTATCTTATATGGTTGTGGCAACATTAATACATTCCTGCACGTAATGATATACAGTTTTACCTTCCTGTATTCCCACACACCCATTCGGTGGTGGTGGTGGTGGTGGTGTGTGTGTGTGTGTGTGTGTGTGTGTGTGTGTGTACACCTACCCCCCCTCCCACACACACATGTACTCGACACATACACACAAAAGGTTTGTCAAGGTGTGATCATATGACACCCTCCCATTTCCTCTCTCTCTCTCTCTCACTCTCTCTCTCTCTCTCCCTCCCTCTTCCTACCCACACTGCTTTGGAGTCATCATTAACACTGAGGTGACGCCTCATCTCAATCAGTTTACCTCCTTAAACCTGCAACATCTGCTCACTGCTCCGCTCTCTTTCCTTTGCACGTCGAGCCCCACTGTGGCGCGCGCGCACACACACACACACACACACACACACACACACACACACATTCTGTGTCATTTCCTTTACTGTCACTTTGATTTGGTGCTAAGCCTCTACGATTGTAGACCTGTGTGCACGCACCCAGGCACACACTTTTTCAT
>NW_027468565.1:21578134-21580634 GCF_046254945.1 Alosa pseudoharengus | reverse complement strand
GTCTCCGAGACTCTGACCGCGCAGATGATCTGTGCCGCCGGAGGAAACCGCAGAATCGGGAGGGGGGCCAGCGTGTGTGTGTGTGTGTGTGTGTGTGTGTGCGTATATGTGTGTGTGTGTGTGTGTGTGTGTGTGTGTGTGTAGTGGGTTGGGGGTTTGGGGCGTGCCCTCCTGTTGCCTAGAAGAGCTGTGTGAAAAAGCCCTGCGTGTGCTCAGAGTATTGTTGCTCTGTGTTGTGCTTGTATAAGCCAGGGTGTATTTAGAGAGGCTGTGGAGGTTTCAGAGATCAGGAGGGAGCACCAGGGGCGGACTGTGTTGGTGTGTTGTTGGAGGTGTGTTGTTGGTGGTGTGTTGTTGTGTAACTCAAGGTGAGCAGGGAGTTCAGTTGTGTAGGAGATGTGTAGGAGTGTGTGTGCACAGCATTCCTTTATTTTTATCTCTTTGTGTGAGTATGTGTGTGCATGCATGGGTATGTTTTCTTTTTTCTTTGTGTGTGTGTGTGTGTGTGTGTGTGTGTGTGTGTGTGTGTGTGTGTGTGTGTGTTTATATATGTATGGAGACTCCAGACCACCTTGGCTGTAACCGCAAGTACCTCCACGGAGGTTCCAACTCCAAGCCCAACACCGCGTAAACCCCCCCAAGCGGATATCCAGGCTTCCTCAGGACAGTGCCAAGCCAAGCAGCCTCTGGTGTTACGTCCAGCTGATAGTGCCACGTGAGCGCGTGTTAGCCTGAGCTGCCCATCGCATCAAGTGTCCACCCTGGTTCTCACGTCCTCTCTGTGACATCACAGGAAGAGTAGAATTGGTGTGAGCACTCCTCCTGTGTGTTCACCACTTCCTGCGTCGCCATGAAGAGCGCTCGTGAGTTTAAACAGTCATGATCCAGTGTCAACACATCAGTGAGGCTGACATCATGTGACCCATAGGGGTCAAAGGTGAACATGTTAGCCAATGTCAGGGTCAGAGAAAGCGTATGCCAATACTGCAAGATGGAGTCACCTCCTCCTTCTGCCCTTTCACCAAATAGTTTCTCCACAGCAAGGCAGCTCTTTCCCCCTCAGACTCTGTGTGTAAGGAGAGGAAAAGAGAGAGTGGAGGAGAAAAAGGGAGGAGTGTGTGTGTGTTGAGGGAGGGGGGGGTGTAGATCAGTGCCTTACGTAGGTGTCAGTCACATTAAAGCATGCTGACAGCCTTCGCTTCCAGACTAAACTTCGGACAAATAGCTCGCCGATCGATAGTTTCCCAACAGCAATATTTGGTATCAATGTGTGTCCTTCTCATTACATGCTGAGCTGACGCTCTCTCAGGGCGCTGAATAATTTATTCCCTCAACCCACCCCACCATTACCACCCCCACCACTACACACACATACACACACACACACACACACACACACACACACACACACACATCCTCAGACGTGGGCAGACTGCCTAAAGAAGAAAGGCTGCTTTCTCCCTCTCCTCCATCTCTCTCTCCCTCCTCCCTATCTCTCCCTCTCCTCTCTCTCTCTCTCTCTCCTCCTTCTTCCTTCCGCTCTCCTTGTCCTGGTCTCATGTCTCCACTCTCACCACTTCTCTTTTCCGTCTGCCCTTTGCTTGACCCCTTTCTCAGAGAAAACATGGCGCCCACCTCTCTGCACCCAGCAACTATCTCTCTCCTCCTCCTCCCCTCACTCCGTTTCTGTTCAGTCACATCTTCCCTTCCGGTACCAGCATGACCTTAATCTGGCACCTCGTGTCCTCCTCGGAGTCACACTGGATGAATCAGGCTGCCCCCAGTGTCCAGAGATTTTGCCTGCTAGCCAGGCCCTATAGGTTCATGCCAGTGCAGTCAGTAGTAGACGGGGAGGGAGATGGTGGACGAGAGAGAGAGAGAGAGAGGGATAAAGGTGAAAAAAGACGTGTGAAAGAGAGGGCTCTGACTGCAGCAGGTGATGGTGGTCAGCGCTTGACTTTCATCTGAGGAGACTCCTCTGGCCAGCTCCAGAACGCACCGCTCTCCGTCGCCAACTGCTCTCTTATTTGGGTCGAGTTGTCATGTCTTCCGACGGGTGCCATCACGCTTCCTCTCTCAGTCTTTCACTGCTCTCTCTCTTTCCCTTTCTCCCTACCTCTCTCTTCTCACTCACTCCTCACTCACTGTATCTCTGCCACTGCCTCTCTCTCTATCTATCTCTTCCTCCCTCTCCCTTTCTCTCCCCCTCTCTCTCTCTTCCTCTCTCTCTCTCTCTCTCTCTCTCTCTCCCTCCCCTCTCTCTCTCTATATATATATATATATACCTATCTCTTCCTCCCTCTCCCCCACCCTCTCTTCATCCCTCTCTTCCTCCCTCTCCCTCTCTCTCTCTCTCTCCCTCTCTCTCTTCATCTCCCTCTCTCTCTTCATCTCCCTCTCTCTCTTCCTCTCCCTCTCTCTCTCCCTCTCTCTCTTCCTCTCTCTCTCTCTCTCTCTCTCTCTCTCTCTCTCTTCCTCTCCCTCTCTCTCTCTCTCCCTC
>NW_027468565.1:21515634-21568134 GCF_046254945.1 Alosa pseudoharengus | reverse complement strand
GTTGGCTTGAGTGTATCTGAGACATGCCTGAATTAATTTGTTCTCTTAGACAAAAAGCAGAAGACACACACACACACACACACACACACATAAATAAACTGTCTCTTACACACACACACACACATCCCTTCTCTCTCTGTCACTCTGCCTCTCCCTCTCCTTCTGTCTCATACACACACACACACACACATACACACACACACACACACACACACACACACACACAGCCACACACACAGCTCCACTCATACAGTGAGTCACTGGAGGACTGGAGTTTGCTGAGCTGGCTGGAGTCTGCATGTCTCTGTGGTCGGGCAGGATGGGGAGTCTCTGTCACGCAGATGCTCTCACCCATGACACACACGTAGCCCCCCCTAGACACACACACACACATACACACACACACACACACACACACAGACACACTCTCTCTCACAGACACACACACACACACACACACACACACACACACACACACAGGCACAGCTTTGGCCTATTTAGTTTGGTCTGGTTTGGCTCTGTTTGTTGGTGTCTGTATTGTTTGGATTTGTGTTTCAGCCCCATGGTCACATGTGTGCAGCGATCTACACTGAGCTCTGTGATCACCACATACCTTTTACCACTGATAGTGTGTGTTAACAGTGAGAGTGTGCTTTTGTGTGTGTGTGTGTGTGTGTGTGTGTGTGTGTGTGTGTGTGTGTGTGTGTGTGTGTGTGTGTGTGTGTGTGTGTGTGTGTGTGTGTGTGTGTGTGTCTGTGTGTGTGTGTGCGCGTGCACAGGTGTGTGTGTGTGTGTGTGCGTGTATGTGTCTATCAGCATCTCACACCCCAGTGTGTGAGTGTGTACTCTGCCAGGCTTCTGCTCCTGGAATGAGAGGGCTCACGGTGTCAGCTCTCCCCTGATCTGATTGGCTGCTCCGCGTGCCCACCCCCCCTTCCCCCCTCCCTGTGTGATGCCCGGCGGGGCGGCTGGACCAATCGAACGACTGACAGGCACAGCTTTTGATATGAGCTGGAGGACTCTGACCAACTGGGCACCAACACCACGGCAAACCGCCGGAAGGATGGACAGCACATGGTCCACAGGGGGAGGGATGAGGAGAGGAGGAGCAGAAAGGAGGAGAGGAGAGGAAAGGAGAGATGAGCAAACAGAAATGAAAGAGTAAGATGGATGGGATGGAGATATGAGGGGAGAGAGAGAAAAAAAGGAAGGAAGAGTGTGTGGAGTGTATTAAGGCAACTTCAGTCAGGTCGCTTAATTAACTTTTATCTCTTCATCAGTCTCACATGCAGACGCTGGGAGAGAACTGTGAGAACTGTTAACCGTATCGTATTCTTTCGTTCCTCTCTCTCACACAAATACACACACACACACACACACACACACCGCGCACACACACACACACACACACACACACACACACACACACACACACACACACACACACACACACACACACACACAGTGTGTCTGCTAGTGGCTCGTTCTCATTCTCCCGCTCTGGGTTTCATTCCTCTCCTCCTCCTCCTCTCTCCTTTCCACTTCTCCTCTTCCTCTCTCCTCTCCCCACTCCTTTCCTTCCCTCTCCTCTCCTCTCCTCTCTTCTCCTCTCCTCTGTCTCCCCACTCCTCCTCCTCCTTCTCGGGAGTTGGATTCATCCCCCACTTTGGAGGAGTGTTGGGGGGCTTAGACGGGACTTCCCGCGTGGTTACTCCGTGATGCCCCCCATCCCCCTCATCCTAGCACCCCCCCCTCCCTCGACTTTAATCCTGAACCAGCTCAGGGAAATGCCCCCCCCCCCCCCCCCCAAACACACAGACACACTGAAACCCCAAACCCCATCATCGCAGTCCTCTGCTGGGGACGGTAGGCGGGGGTGGGGGCGGGGGGGGGGGGGGGGGGGGCGTTGAGGGGCGGTTATTAGGATTTATCCTTCTCTCTCACTCTCTCTCTCCCTCTTTTTATTTCTCATTCTGTTTTGTGTTGCATGGCTCCTCTGTTCATTTGAATGTGCAATCCTCTACTGCTCGGCTGCTCTGCTGGGGCTGACAGGCTTATCGGTGGCACAAGAGAGGCACACAAGAGAAAGAGGGAGGGAGGGAAAGAGAGAGGGAGGGAGAGAGAGAGAGAGAGAGGGATGAACGGTGGAAAGAGAAATGGCTGGCGTTCAGTGATAGGCCTGTGTGTGGTGCTTTTGGGGGGCACAACCAGTGAGGTGCCAGTGTAGTGGGATTCAGATTCTGTGTGTGTGTGTGTGTGTGCGTTTAAAGTGTGCAGGTTTTAATGGGTCAGAAAAAGGTGCCTCTGACTGTAAGCTGAAACAGGTTTGTAATCATTAAGTGAACTGCATTTGACAAGGGTGAAACATGCCATCTGCATCTTGTGGTTCTACTCCTGTTTAGTTTGGACGTGTTATGTCCATTCTGTAACATGTTAGCAGCAGAAAACCTTTACATCTTATGCATATACACTTACAGTACATATTTACATTATACATTTCATATGGTTTTCGTGGCCTCAGTGTTTTTCCCATGCTGTGGTGGCAGAGCACACCCCACTGATTAATGTCCTGGTATGATCTACCGGACCCCATTGGGATTAATCATTTCTAGTGAGTAGATTTATGTTATTGTGGCAATCTTGCCATGGTGGAATCGGCTGTTGAGACTCCTGCTCCTACCCCACCCCACTGCACGCCACCCCCCTCCTCCAGTATCCCAGGGGGCCGCAGTAGAAATTCATTGTCTTGATGGTTTTGTTGTGTCATCACAACTCTCTCCCTCTTTGTGTTAATTTATGGTGTGCGCTTCGCTTCTCAGAGCTCTCAGTTGAGCAGTAATTTCTGAAATTAAGTGGTGGAATGAAATCAATCAGCCAGGAAGTGTTTTCCGAGACTCGGCTAGTAAAAGCGGGTATCAATAACATGGAAAACACAGGATCGCTTCCTCTAGTTAACATACTTGCATTCCAGTGCTGGTAAGCCCTCAGGCTTGTCGTTCAGTTTAATTCAACCCAGAGTCGCCTCATAGGTAAGCTTGTTGACATAATAATGCTACCAAAGCATTGGAATGACATTCAATTAACATCAATAATGTATGAGTCGTTTTACATGAAAAAAAAATGCAAATCGGATGTGTGACATTGTCATGGGAGGGACTAAAACGACAAGTCCGTGGAAATGCCACTCCCTCTAATCAATGACAACCATTGACGAGGCTGTGTGAGAGTAAGATGTCAAAAGGTGATTGGACCGCTGGCATTCTAGCCCCACCTCCGTCTCCCTCTCTGAGCGCAGGAGAGGGGCGGAGCTTGTGCACCTCGATGCCTGACGCCTGACATGCCTCTCTAACAGTGCTGTTAGCCCGCGCGCAGGGCAGTAATTGAAGATCAATGGGGCATTCGCACCAGATGCCCCCCTGCCAGGGCAGATGAAGGACGCCGATGAGGAGGCACCCAGGCCTGGGGGGCATCTGCAGCTGGCTTTGAAGCTCCTTGGTGTCTGTGTGTGTGTGTGTGTGTGTGTGACTGTACCCCCCACCAACACACACACATACACACACACACACACACACACACACTTTGCTTTCTCTCTTGGCTCCACTGTTGAGTAGAGGAGCAGCCTCCAAGCAAAGGTGTTAAGGATGCTTTGACAAATAATTGACAAACACACACAAAAATCTTCACAAGATTGTATGTGTGTGTGTGTTTGTGTGTTTGAGGATGAAAGTCACATATTGAGAGGTGATGTGTGTGTGTGTGTGTTTGTTTGCTTGTGTGTGCTTCTGTTCATGTGTGCTTCTGTGTATATGTGTGTTTGTGTGTGTGTGTGTGTGTATGTGTGTGTGTGTGTGTGTCGGCAAGGTTATTAGCATGCTGTGTGAGATGTGTGTTGTGGTGTTGGGGCTAGCGGGGATTAAAGAGACTTTAGTGTCATCGTCCCCAGGGGGACTCACAGAGAGCACACACTGACTCTCGCATACAGGAGCCAGATTAAAGCACAGCCCCCTCCAAACACACAGGATAAACACACACACACACACACACACACAACCTTTCTTATAGATGCACACGCAGATGTGCCACATTAAAGGTGTTGTCCTCGATTCTAACCCCATTTTTTCACTTTCAGTGAATGTCTCCGCACTGTCCATTAGCTTAGCTGTCCTTCCACTGCTAGCACTCAAAACAAACTCTATAAGGCTCTATAAGTGGGAGACAGACAAACATATTGGCCGGTACCAGACCACAAACAATCTCAGGCGGTCAGTGCAGTGCATCAAGGACACAGAAGGGATGACACATACCATGCTCTCTCACACAGAGATACACACACTACTACATTGTTTGTCTTGATGTCACGGGTACGCTGGCGACTACGCCGCTCCGTCCAGCATTGTTTGTCTTTATGTGTCAATGTCTTGTGTGTGGAGCGCTTTGGATTGTACTAAGTACATGTTAAATGCGCTTTATAATTAAAAATGACTTGACTTGACTTGACATACTTCCTCTGTAACACAGAGATAATGTACTGTACATGCATGAATGCATGAATGGTCTACCTTTGTCACATTTTGTACATTTACTGTATACATACACACACACACACACACACTCTCACACACACACACACACACACACACACACACACACACACACACACACACTCTATCACAAACACAGTGCCGAGGACCCAGATTAGCTGAAGCACCCCACAAATACAAAGGGATAAACACACATTAAACCCCTCCAAACCACCCTGGTGTACACGCACACATACATTCACATGCATACACACACACACACCCAGAACACTGGCATGCATGCTGAGGCCCACAGATTTTGTGTCCCCCCCCCTACTCCCCAGTCCTCCTCCTCTCCCAGATGCCGGGGTGAAGGGCCCCTCTCCATTGAGCAGACTGTGCCATGGTGAGGGGGGGGGGGCAGTGCCAGGGGAGGGGGATAGAGGGAGGGAGAGAGAGAGGAGGGGGGAGAGAACAGAAGAGCGGAGCTGAAAGAATGTGGTGATCGCTGTGGGGCGCATGAGCCACCCTCCACCCCACCCCCCTCTCTGTGTGTGTGTCTCTTCCCCTCCCTCTGTGTTCTCTCTCTCTCTCCCTCTCTCTCTCCCTCTGTGCTCTCTTTCTCTCTCTCTCTCTCTCTCTCTCTCTCCCTCTGTGTTCTCTCTCTCTCTCTCTCCCTCTGTGTTCTCTCTCTCCCTCTCTCTCTCCCTCTGTGTTCTCTCTCTCCCTCTCTCTCTCTCTCTCTCTCTCTCTCCCTCTCTCTCTCCCTCTGTGCTCTCTCTCTCTCTCTCTCTCCCTCTGTGTCTCTCTCTCTCACCCTCCCCTTCCCTCTGCTCTCTCACTAGTTCTCCTTGGTTCTCCATTTTCATATCTTTCTTTCCCCATCTTTCTTTCTCTCCCTTCCTCCTTTTCTTCTCTCCATCCCCCTCTCCATCCCTCCACCCCTTCATGGCTATCTCTTTGTGGTCTCTTATTGTTCTTCATTTTCTATTCATCCCCCTGTGCTTCTCTCTTTTCTCCATCACTCTATCTTCTGTGCTCTTTCTGTGTGCTTCTCTCTCTTGTCTCATGTGTAATGTTCTAACTTGTTCTTATCCTCTATAAAGTTATCCTTGATTTCTTTTCTTGCTAACCTTTCTCCGTAGCTCTCTTTTTTCTCTCTCTCTCTCTCTCTCTCTCTCTCTCTCGCTCTCACTCTCTCTCTCTCGCTCTCCCTCCATCTCTTTCTCTCTCTCTCGCTCTCTCTCTCCATCTCTTTCTCTCTTTCTCTCTCTCCATCTCTCTCTCCCCCCTGGTGTTTGGACAGCTGTGGGCAGGGATCAGGTTGCGGGGGTGGCGAGGGCACTTCCTCTGGTTGGCAGCTCCACACCGGCTCTGTCTGGTTGCCATTACAGCCCAGGATGCATCTGAAACTCTGACTCCCCACTTCCTTCTCCTCCTCTTTCTTTCTAACCCGCCGCCCCTCTCTCTCTCTTTCTCTCTCTCTCTCTCTCTGCACTTGTCTCCCCCTCCTCTCATGGTTGAGGTCTCTCCACTGTGGCTGAGAGGGGCCGTGGACAGCATGCATTCCTGCACTGACAAACGTACTCATGGAACAGAGCCTGGGTTCCCTTGTTTACATGTGTGTGTGTCTGTGTGTGTGTGTGTGTGTGTATGTATGTGTGTGTGTGTGTGTGTGTATGTATGTGTGTGTGTGTATTTTAGCATGTTGTCGTTTAGCATGTCCATTGTCTGCCTGTGAGCAGTACCTGCTAATGAGTTGTGGATACAGATGAGCCACGCAGTCACAGAACAGAGTGTGTGTGTGTGTGTTTATGTTAATGTGTATTTACGAGCGGCTGTCATATCTCTCTCTCTCTCTCTCTCTCTCTCTCTCTCTCTCTCTCTCTCTCTCTCTATCTCTCTCTGCTCTCTGTGGTTTATTAATTCATTCCTCTCCTAATGGCTTGCAGCTGGGGAGCAGAGTGTTGCACTAGCGCTGATGGGACGTAGAGAACAGCCCATGTGATGGTGTGAGCGAGAATGTTTTGCTGTCATTAACCAATGAATTGTTCAATTCATCCAAGTGTGTGTGTGTGTGTGTGTGTGTGTGTGTGTGTGTGTGTTTGTGTGTGTGTGTGTGTGTGTGTGTGTGTGTGCATGCATTTGTGTGTGCTTTACATTGCTCTGTGTGTATGTGTGTATGTATGTGATTCCCCCTGTGCTTGAGTGTGTCAATCCTTATTCACATAAGTAAACCTTGGCACAAGGGTATGTGTACAGTTCAGTACATGCTGACTGGAGTCTCAGTGGCGCTGAAACTCTGATGGGCATCAAATCAGTACCTTCACTAGGGTCCAAGACTAACTAGAGGGCTTTTTATTCACATCAGTTACAGACCACACACTTATTAAACCACTACTACCACACACTTATTAAAGCACTACTACCACACACTTACTGTATGAAAGCACTACTACCACACACTTATTAAACCCCTGCTACCACAGAGGAGTACTGCTATGAACGTAGGGATACATGCAACAGAGTATAGACACACACACACACACACACACACACACACACACACACACACACACACACACACACACTTTCACACACACACTTTCACACACTCACACTCACCAGCCATCCAACAGCGATGACCACCATATCAAACAATACCATTAGTTGACAAAGGCTACTCAACAGACACAACATATAGAGTTTACATGCTGTGTGTGTGTGTGTGTGTGTGTGTGTGTGTGTGTTAGGGGAGAGAGTATAGACACAGCAGCAGAGAGAGAAACAAAGAGAGAAAGAGTGAGCGAGAGGGACTGAGAGAGAGAGAGAGTGCAGACACAACAGCGGAGAGCGTTGACGGGCAGGCCGGCCGCCCCCGGGACGCGGTGCGCGCCGCTGTTTGATGTTGGCAGCTGATTAATGAGTTGTGAGAAGCGAGTGTTTGACGGCGCTCTCTGGGCGGCTGCGGTTCCAGGGGCCCGGCTGGAGTGTGTGTGTGTGTACGTGTGTGTGTGTGTGTGGGGGAGTGTGTGTCGGAAGGGGTTACAGGGAGATGTGTGTGTGTGTGTGTGGGGTGTGGGGTGGGGTGGGGGGGGGGGGTGATAGGGCACCCCCGCTGGTTACCCTTGAACACTCGACGGAGGTGTTGACGCTCCCCCGCGCCCAGCCGGCTCACGAGGGTGCAGCAGCAATTAAAGCAGCACAGCAGAGAGCAGGAGCCACGGAGGAGGAGGAGGAGGAGGAGGAGGAGGAGGAGGGCAGGTCTGCAATACAACACCTAACCTACGCAGAGAGAAAGGGGGAGAGAGAGAGAGAGAGAGAGGAGATGCAGGGAGAAAAAGACAGAGATAGGGTTGGATGAGAGAGAGAGAGAGAGAGAGAGAGGAGGAGGAGGAGGATAGAAGGATGGAAAGGGGTTAGTAGAGAGGGAAAATGGAGTTGCAAAGACGCAGAGACAAAATGAGAGGGAAGCGAAGGGGGGGGGTAGCGATAGACAGATAGACAGCAGGTAGAGGGGGAAGGATTGCAGAGAGAGCTGGGCAGATGGAGGGAGAGCCAGAGGGAGAGAGAAGGGAGTGTGTGGAGAGAGAGATAAGCGGTGGCAGAGGGGGTGAAATTCAGAGGGGAAGGGGGGGGGGGGGTACAGGCTGCCCAGGAGCAGGCCTGGAGAAAGAAGAGGGGGGGGGGGCAAGATGCATGATGGGTGAAGAGAAGGAATAGGAGAGACTGGAGACCAGGAAGTGTATGCAGTGGAGGGAGGGAGGGAGGGAGGGAGGGAGTGGCGATGGATGGAGAGAGAGAGCAGAGAGGATGGGAGAGGGGAGGAGAAAAGTACGAGTGGAGAAGTTGGACGGAGCACAGCCTGTGTGGTGCAGAGCTGGCAGGTAGATAACAGCCTGGGAACAGGGCGCAGATTGTCTGGGAGGAAGGAGGCCAGGAGAGAGGATGCAAGCGTATGTTGAGATGGAGAGAGGAGATAGCTTGGCGCGGAGCGAAGCGGAGGTCACAGGGAGGTCAGGGCGTGGGAGGCGCGAGCGCGGGGCGTTGGGTGGCGGTCGGCAGCGTCTTTCTAAGCCCCTCCGAAGCGGCGCTCACACTGGGAGCTTCTCCGTAATTAGCTCCTGATGAGGACCTAGAGGAAAAGAACCAGGTGATTGGACTTCTTATCCAAATAATTACCTCAATTAAGTCATTAAGACCCTGGGCATAGCCAAGCCCAGAACAGCCTCCCTTGTGCCCCAGCAGGGAGCCTTCCCTGATCTCACGGCTCCTCTTTCTCTTTCCTCACTCTGTGTGTGTGTGTGTGAGGGTGTGTGTGGGGGACGTGTGTGTACACATGTGTTTGCACAAAGCATGTTGTGGTTTTTTTTTTTTTTATCTCTCAGTGTGAGTGTGTGTCAGAAAGAGATAGTTAGTTATGCTCCAGCTTTTTGTCCTGCTAAGTATAATGAGGGGGATTCTTAACGCCTAAGCACTTGCGCAAACAGTCTCTTTGACACACACACACACACACACACACACACACACACACACACACACACACACACAGAGCGACATAGGTTAATTACTCATAGCATCTGGATGGCCGTGTGCACGCAAGAGCCCTTGGCACCATAGTGGGTCTCAGTGGTTCTGAAAGTATGGCCCTACGTCTGTGTGTGTGTGTGTGTGTGTGTGTGTGTGTGTGTGTGTGTGTGAGCCCTCAGCACCACAGTGTGTCCCAGCGGTTGTGAAAGTGCCCTGGTGCATCATGGGGGATTAGGCTTTGCTAGCCGTGGGGTTATGCAGAATGTGGCCACTCCGGAGCACTGTGTGTAATTGTGGCCCTTCGTTAATGTGTGTGTGGGTGTGGGTGGGTGGGTCAGTGTGTGTGTGTGTGTGTGGTTGTGTTGTGTACCTGTTTATAGTTGGTTGTGTGACACTATGTGAATGTGACTGTGTGTGTGTAGCTGAATGTGTATGTGTGTATAATTGCATAGTGTTTTTGGCAGAGAGCAACACTATTTGTGCACACTCCCCATGTTACTCAACATTGCCCACCACCCCCCCCCCAAAAAAAAAAAAACACACACACACCCATTAGGTTGCCTCTTCTTAAGAGCTCTGAATGATTTCACTGATAGGGCTCCACATGCATAGAGAAATTCCATCTGTATAGAAGCCGTTTTTGGTTTATTTCATTTGTTGCGGTGTGTTTTGCTGTGATACCCCCCCCCCCCCCCTCCCTCTTCTTTTGTTTGGCTGCTGAGGGTGTCCAGGTGTGTCTGAGCCTGCAGAGGCTTCCAACCCGCATCTGGATCAGGCCAGCGCCTCTGCGCCCAGATGTGCTCTACTCCCGCTCCGACGCGGGCCTATTTTGGGTTCCTGTTTTTTGGGTCTTGGGTGGAGGGGCTGAGCGTTGGGGTGTGCGTTAGCATCAGCTGCCTGTCAGGTGTTAGTGCGGACCCAAACAGATGTTATTTTGATGGGTTGGGAGGGGGGGTGTGTATGTTTGGGGGGGGGGGGTATAGGGGAGGGGGGTAAGCAAAAAGACAAAGCACAAAACAACAATGCCATTAGTCATACGAGCTCTCAACTCTGGCGTGAGGCTCAGAGACCATGTGTGTGTGTGTGCATGTGTGCGCATGCATGTGTGTGTGTGTGGGTGAGTATGCATGTGTGTGTGTGTGGGTGAGTATGCATGTGTGGGTGAGTATGCATGTGTGTGTGTGTGTGGGTGAGTATGCGTGTGTGTGTGTGTGTGGGTGAGTATGCATGTGTGTGTGTGTGTGGGTGAGTACTGTATGCATGTGTGTGTGTGTGTGGGTGAGTATGCATGTGTGTGTGTGTGGGTGAGTATGCATGTGTGTGTGTGTGGGTGAGTATGCATGTGTGTGTGTGTGTGTGGGTGAGTATGCATGTGTGTGTGTGTGGGTGAGTATGCGTATGTGAAAGAAAGCGAGAGCTTCACAACATACGGAGGAGGTGCACAAGTGCCTGGCCCTGCCTTGACTTTCCCCATCTGTCCTGTTTGAGTGTGTGTGTGTGTGTGTGTGTGTGTGTGTGTGTGTGTATGTGTATGTGTGCGTTTGTGTATGTGTGTATGCGTGCGTGCGTGCATTGGCACGCATCTGTGCACACCTCCGTCTGTTTGCCCGTGCCGTGTGTTTGTGTGTGTGTGTGTGTTTGTGTTTGAATGTGTGCATGGCATGTTCATTGATTTAGTTTGCGTAGGTGGGTTTACCTGGCTCTCTCCAATCCCACTGGTTGCTGACGTGCGCCGCTAGATGTGTTTCTAGCATTGTCCAGAAGACGAGTGGGAGGATTTACACGTT
Organism: Alosa pseudoharengus; assembly: GCF_046254945.1. Taxonomy (NCBI): domain Eukaryota; kingdom Metazoa; phylum Chordata; class Actinopteri; order Clupeiformes; family Clupeidae; genus Alosa; species Alosa pseudoharengus. The sequence goes on along the minus strand of NW_027468565.1, from coordinate 21,557,297 downwards.
AATATTAAAGTGCATCATGCATATTTCTGTCTCTCTCTCTCTCTCTCTCGCCCTCTGATTCTCATATGAGTCATATCAAGAAAATAATACCCACATATAATCATACATTACTATTACTGTTCCTACGACGACTAAAATTACTACTGTTACTACTACTATACTGACACATATGCACATCCACAAATATGTATTGGTACACACATAATGGACCCTTTCAACAAGGTAAACAAAAACAATGCTTGAACATTCTATTTGGGCCCCAATCTACTTCCTCTGCATTAAGATAACATATGGAATGTTAAAAAGGAAGTCTTGTGGGGCCAACTATGATGCTGATAATGAAAATTCCATGAAAGGGTCTATACAATCTTATCATTCATTCAAACACACACACACTGCTTCTCATTGCTCCAACTTGTTTTGCATTTCTAGGCATGTTAATTGGTGATGCTTGGAATCACAGGCATCAGAAAGCAATAGGCTTTGATATGACTGAGGGCTTGGGAGTACCCCTAGGTGGGATTCAGGAAGACTTACTGGTAAACAAAACCGACCAACCTCAGACACACACACACACACTATCTCACACACACACACACACACACACACACACACACACACACACACACACACACACACACACACACATACACACACACACGTACACATACAAACACACAGACAGCTGTAAAAAAAAAAAAACACAGCTGAAGTTAAGATGAAACGCTGTCCTCTAAACAGGGTTCTGGCACATTTCCTTTGTTGTGGATGTGTGCATTAATATTGATTTCCCCCCCCCCTCTCGTTCTCTCTTCTCTGAACCCTTTGATCATGCAGTTTGGTGTCTCTTCCTCTGGGAGGGCCCCCTCTACACACCCTAATAATGCTTTGTCATCTCTAATATCTCTAACACTTGACACACTGATATTAATATTAGTGTGTACTTCCTGTCTGATATCCCAGCTAACCTTTTAAACAGCACACCCAGTTTGTGTGTGTGTGTGTATGGCTATCTGGAAATCACACAGGCAACCCCCCGCCCTCCCAATCCCCCTCCACACACACACACGCACGCAAGCATGCGCAAACAATAGCATACGTGTACACACCAATGCATGTATGTATATAGACAGTACAGAGACGAGAGATGCAGGTATTTTTCCTCTGTCTTCACAGTAACTAGAGGGCTAACTAATGTAGCCGGATGTCCAGGGCTGAAACATGTGTGTCTGGGGCTGCTGTTTATCCTTGAGCACTCTGTTCTGGAGAGGGAGTTATTATACACGCCATAAAGCGCCACATTTATTATTGCTCTGAGTGCTCGCTGCAACGGCTCCAAAATGGCAGTTAAGTGCAGTCGTCGCACTGCCTTGAGACTGAATGGGGGTAATTGTTTAACGAGTCGGGGTGTGCGACTTACGAGCTGGAAGCAACTCCAGTGTTGCACTGCTCCCGTTCTACAAGTTAGGCCTCCGTTTTCTCTCTCTCTTTCTATCTATCTATCTCTCTATCCATCTCCCTCTCTCTCTCTCTCGCACACTCTTTCTCTCCCTCTTTCTCTTTTCTCTCTGCCGCTAATATCGTCCACGTCTGCAGGGACTGGCTGGCCCAGAGAGGAAGCAGCTCACACACAAGATGGCGGTTTTTTGGTATGTGTGTGTATGTTTTTTTTTTTTTTAAAAAAGAGTTCTGCTCTCCTTCAGCACCAAAAAACAAATCTCCAAACGCATGTATATTTCATTCCTGCCTCGGAATAATTAATGCTGCATTATTTATTGATTTGTTTGTATTTGAGTGTGTGGTAAAAACAGCGGGAGGCCCATACTGAGTGTATGCACACACACACACACACACACACACACACACACACACACACACACACAGGTGCTCTCATAGCCCACACCAAAGCAAGCTGGGAGGGCAGTGGAGTGTGATGCATGCTGGGAAAGTGAGTTCTCTGAGGAGCTCGATGCAGCTGGAGGAGGGAGAGAGACACACACACACACAGAGAAAGAAACAGAGAGAGAGCGAGAAAGAGAAAGAATCATCAGAGTGGAACTTGCACGCCCCTCTCAGTGCTGCGATGCTGTGTCCTCTTCACACTAGCTTGTCCTGCGAGACGCTTCTCTGTTTGTGTGTGTTGGTTGTGGCGCTGTAACACAATCAGTCTGTACAAGCTCTCCACCGACTAGGGAGAGGGTACCATGCTGCTGCATAAAATTAGGACTTGGTTAAAAACACTGTGCCAACTAATCTCTCCTGCATGACAACGACAACTGTGGAGCAGAGTCAGGTCGTGAGCTATTATGGGATATACATGCTATAATTAAAGCACTATGGGTAATGTAGTTTTGCAAGTGTATATTGAAATGGTGTAAAGAACATACAGCACTGTGGTCAGGCAGTAAGTTGTTGCGTAAGTCTGTAGGTTCCCATGTAGAATGAGTGTTTCCTGGTGGACTGAGCCTTTTGGTGTGTCGAGGTCCGAATGACCTTGAGTGTCCTCGTCGCTGACCAACGCTGTGTGGCATCTCCCCGCCTGACTCACTTCAACCCTGCCGTAACCCCGTGCCATCACAGTGGCATCCTTGCTCCCCATGTGCATGATGGACAAAGATACACTGAGTGAGTGAATGAGCAAGAGAGAGAGAGAGGGTGGGAGAGAGAGGGTGGAGGAGAGAGAGGAAGAGGGTGGGAGAGAGAGAGAGGGGGAGAGGGTGGGAGAGAGAGAGAGGAAAAAGAGAGAGTGGAAGATGATGGGAGAGAGATAGGGAGAGGGTGGGAGAGAGAGAGAAAGAGGGAGAGAGGAAAAGGGTGGGAGAGAGAGATAGAAAGAGAGAGGGAGAGAGAGGAAAAGGGTGGGAGAGAGAGAGAGGAAGAGGTTGGGAGATAGAGGAAGGGAGAGGGAGGGAGAGAGAGGAAGAAGGTGGGAGAGAGAGAGAGGAAGTGAGGGACTGAGAGCAGAGCTGAATAGAGTAGAGGAGTGGAGCAGAGCGATCAGTGGTTCTGGCACAGGTTCACACACATGACCTACAAATGATTTAGTGTCTTCATTAAGTCTGTGATGGAAACGCAGCGCCTTGTAGCATGTGTCTCTTCTCTGGCTGCTGGTGGCTTTGACTGAGTTTACAGACACTGGCTCTCTCAAGATTTGTGTGTATGTGTGTGTGTGTGAGAGAGAGAGAGAAAGAGAGACAATTCCTAAGAAGGATTAATACATACACATGGAGTGTGTTTGCGTGTTTGTGTGTGTGTGTGTGTGTGTGTGTGTGTGTGTGTGTGTGTGCATGTGTACAGCTGTGCAAGTGTATGCATTCTAGTGTGCATACATGCGTGAGTCTGTGTCTGTTCGTGTTTATGCTTGCGTGCATGTATGTATGCATGTGTGCATAAATGTGTCTGTGTGTTTGTGTGTGTGTATGTATGCATGTGTGCATAAATGTGTCTATGAGTGTGTGTGTGTGTGTGTGTGTGTGTGTTTGTGTGTGTGTTTGTACATGCATGTGCACATACAAGTCTTGTGTATGTGTGCTTGGGGTGTGTGTGTGTTTGTGTGTGTGATCACATCTGTGAGGTGGGGGCCTAGTGCAGGCATCAGGGGCAGCTCAGGAGACACTGAGGGCAGGGATGAACAGACGCTGATCTGTAGCAAGGTGTGTGTGTGTGTGTTTGTGTGTGTGTGTGTGTGTGTGTGTGTATGTGTTGTGTGTTGTGTATGTATGTGTGTGTTGGCTCACTGAGGGCAGAGGCTGATCCGGAACAAGGTCACTCCTGCTGCTTCCCGCCCACTGTGGGCTCTGTGCCAGTGTCCAGCCAGCGGCCGGCCCTCACATCCTAATCTATCTGTCCGTCTCCACCTCTCTCTCCCTCCCTCTCGCTCTCTCTCTCTCTCTCTCTCTCTCTCTCTCTCTCTCTCCATCCCTCACTGTGTCCCTCTCTTCTCTCTCTGCGTCCACCTTGGTCCAGTTCTCTGCAGCTTTCCCCTTCTCTCTGTGCTGTGATGACTTAATGTGGTCTCACTCTCCACTCCTTCCTCATCACTATTCACAGAGCTGTCAGTCATCGTCATACACACTCACACACTTTCTCTTTAGGCTTCTACCTGCCATGTTTTAATGTATGTGTACAGTATCAGTGCAACACAGTATACTTATTACTACACAGTCAGCTGGTAAACCTTTATGGGCACTGTTAGGGCTGTCTCCTCTAGAAGTCAATTTGCCTTTTATATCTCTCTCAGAATCCTTTCTCTTCGTCTGTTTTCTCTGTCCCTTTTAATTTTCACCCCACCTCTCTCTCTCCCTCTCTCTCTCTCTTCCTCTCTCTCTCTCTTTTCCTTTTTCTCCCTCCCTCTCTGTCTCCCTCTCTCTAGAGGTACAGATGGACACATTTGCAGGTTAACTCGAACAGCTGGAGGTGCATTATTAGCGTCCTGCTGCTTGCTCATATTTGCTCATATTTTTTTTTCTTCCCTCCTCCTCCTCTTCCTCCTCCTCCTCCTCCTCCTCTTTCCTTGGCGAGCAGATAATTCACATGCAGCCAACCAAACACGGAGTCGGTGGCCTGACGCGAGACACAAAAAAAAGATAAAGAGATGGAGAGAGAGGGAGGGAGGGAAAGAGAGAGGGAGGGAGAGAGATTGAGAGAGAGAGAGAGAGTGTGTGTATGTGTGTTTGTAAGAGAGTACAGGAAGGGAAGAATAGATTGCCGGAGCAACACAAAAAGAAAGGTGTGTGTTAGACTGTTAGCATTGGCAGTGTTACTGTGGCAGTGCATGCCAATGTGAAGTAGACGCACTGAAAGAGAGAGGGAGAGTTAAGGGTTAAGAGTACTGTTGTGGAGACAACGCTTCTTGTTGTTGTTTGTTATTATTTTTCCCCTCACAGCTGGGGTGTGTGTGTGTGAGGGGGGTATGTGGACGGAAATGAAGTCCCAGGAATCCATCGCCTCCCCCAGGGAAGAGCTGACAATGAGCAATTGTTGTGGAATGGCTCATAGAGATTGCTTTTTAGCCGCGTTTGGGAGATCTTGCGAGGATAAAGAGCCCCCCAGTGCACCCAGGGGCGAAAGATTAGACACACACACACACACACACACACACACACACACACACACACACACAAACATCCACACACACACACACACACACACACACACACACACACACACACACACACACACACAAACATCCACACACACACGCACATTCACATACATAAATACACACACACATGCACACAAATGTGTGTAAAGATGAGCAGACATACACACACACACACACACACGTGTACAAATGAGCAGATGCAGGCACCCACACACACACACACACACATGCATGCACATGTGTGTACAGATGAGCAGACACACACACACACACACATACACACACAACCAAATGCCATGCCTGTTCAAAGCGCACTCATTTTGTGTGCCTTGGCATGTGAGTAATTGTGTGTGCAGTGAAACATATTGCGCACATGCACACAGTACAGTGGAGCTTGTTTGGCAAAAAGCCTGAACAGCCCAGAAAGCTTCTACAAGCTTATGTGCGTATGTGTGTCTCTATGTATGTGTGTGTGTGTGTGTGTGTGTGTGTGTGTGTGTGTGTGTGTGTGTGCATGTGAGCTTGTGTGTGTTTGTGAATGTTGCTGTGATTGTGTTTGTATGTATGAATACCGTGAATTATATTGGTGCAGCATCTTCTCTGGGGTGCTGTGGAGTAGTGACCATCAAAGTGTTGAAGGTGTGTGTGTGTGTGTGTGTGTGTGTGTGTGTGTGTGTTTAAAAGAGTTGGGTGAGCACAGCGCCAGGAGACATGCTGTTTGACCAGCACAGAACTCCAGGTTTGAAATTCAATAAGACCCCACATAAAGCTACACTCACCCACAATCTCTCTTTCTCTCTCTCTCACACACACACACACACACACACACACATACACATTGACTTTGCCAGGAACAGCAGCCAGCATTAGCAGCACTGATCACTCACTGAAGTCATAATTACACTCCGGACCGCAATTAGCAATCTGGGGTGGCCGTGTGTATCTGTGCGTGTGTGTTTGCGTGTGTGTGCATGCGCGTGTTTGTGTATGTCTGTGTCGACTCCCATTAAAAGTTTGTGGTTGGGCAGTTTGTCAGGACCGCATTTCACCTTCAGGTGTTTAGTGGGTGTATGTTGTGGATAAGGAGGTCTGCAGATTAAACCTCACACACACACACATATACATACACACACACACACACACATACACACACAAATCAAATACAGCAGTCAGTGTTTTGTGACTTCTGTGCACATCCTTGAGCCAAATGTTTTTAACAAGGCCCCAGAGTCACCTGGCTCTTGACTGAGGTTGATTATTCAAGTGCCTTTATTCCTAATTTAGTTGTGGCAGTATTAATGATCACACGTTGCCATGGTGATTTGACTCTGATGCGGTCTGATGAGATGCTTAAGATACAAAAAAATGCCCCCTCTGTTTATCTCGCTCTGTGCCCCTCTCTCTCTCTCTCTCTCTCTCTCTCTCTCTCTCTCTCTCTCTCTCTCTCTCTCTCTCTCTCTCTCTCTCTCTCTCTCTCTCTCTCTGTCTCTCTCTCTCTCTCTCTCTCTCTTTCTGTCTGTCTTTCACTCTTTCTATGTTATTGTCTCGCTCTGCCACTCCTCCGACCTCTCTCTCTCTCTCTCTCTCTCGCTCGCTCGCTAAGCTGAATTTGTCCAGGGACTCGAGACACTAAAGCATTTATGACTGTTGGAACATATGCTCATGAATGTCAAATGCAGTCGTTATGACGTAGTGGTGTGGCACTCGTGCAATCCGTGCGTAAGCCGCGCCTGTGGACGCCATGCTCGCCGGTAAGCGCCGGTAAGAGAGGTATGGAGAGCCGCGCATTAAGGAAACATATGGAAGGATGGAGGGAGAGAGAGACAGAGAGAGAGAAAAGAGGTGGTACTACTGTATGTCAGCAGTGGCAGTAGTATTAACAACAGGCCTTTGGAGTCACATGCTTATAAAGACTTTATCAAGCACAGCCTTTATTGGTGTGTGCTTCACCTACTATTCAATCACCACACAGACACACACACACACACACACACACACACACACACACACACACACACACACACACACACTCAGCTACCTCCAAGTGTTTGCATATGTGTGTTTTGGGTGAGGAGTCTTGTGTTCCATGTATGTTGGTGGTGGAGGAGTTGAATAGAAAGAAGTATAGTCCATGATGTCCTTGATGAGCTTGATGAGCAATTTGCTGAATTTGACAAAACCTCTAATAGACTAGAGTTGCGGATTGCTCCATCAAATGTTCTGTGAATGTCTTCACAGTAAGACGGGTGTGTGTGTGTGTGTGTGTGTGTGTGTGTGTGTGTGTGTGTGTGTGTGTGTGTGTGTGTGTGTGTGTGTCCCTCGTGAGTTCTCCCTGAAATGAGGACAGCAGGCCCTGCCACACGTGCAAAGACTGTCTGCTCTTTCTGGGCCGCACACGCAGGCGGCTTTGGCTCCTAATTTCCCATTTGATTGCATTGGCTCTGGGCCTCTAACAGACTCGCTCTGCATGGCACCTATTCTGTGTGTGTTTGTGTGTATATATGTGTGTGTGTGTGTGTGTGTGTGTGTGTGTGTACCTGCGTCGTTGTGAATATGTGTGTGTGTGTTTGTGTATCTGTGTGTTAGCCTGTGATTTTGTATGCTTGTCCTTGTCTGTGTGTGTTTGTGTTGAAATGAGAGGGCTGTTTTCCCGGTGTTCGGGGCTTGTGTGAGCAGCAGGCGGTCAGACGCAGGCAGGCCTGCCGCGTGGGGGGTGGGGCTCTGGCCCGCAGGCCGCATGCTGATTGGTGGAGCCCCAGCGGCTGAGAGGAGGGGGCTCACAGCAACCGTGCGCCGCGACTCGCCAAGGAGCCAAACAGGCGCATTAGCGCCTGACGCCCTAGGCGGCTGTCTCGGGCCGGGCCATGATGAAGAACCCCGCGTCCCAGAAGCCCCGCTGCAGCTGCTCCTTGCAGTGCAGTTTGGGAAATTGAGTCCTCTGGGTCTGTGGTTCGTCCTGAGACCAAGGTGGACTATGGGGACCTAATTTAAAGCCGGGCTTTGCCTAAAGAGCCGGAGGAAAAGTGCCACACAAAACCGGGGCCTCCTTGGCGGCACAGTCTACCTCCACTCTCTGGACTCAACACGGAGACCTGCTGTGCATTTGTGTGTGTGTGTGTGTGTGTGTGTGTGTGTGTGTGTGTGTGTTTCTGCGCCCCCAGATAACCCAGTCGAGCAGTGCAGGCTACAAAGCCACCCCCCTGAGTAAACATTAACAGTTGGTGCAAACTTAACTACCCTCCCACTCATCTGCTGGAGGAAATAACCCAGGCGATGGTAAATACGCTGCGCAGATGGAGTGGTTGATGGGGAAATAGAGAGGAAGAAGGAACGATAGACAAAGACAGCACCAAAGAGGAAGAGTGTGTGTGTGTGTGTGAGGGAGAGGGAAGGGAGGAGTGTTGGCGAGCGTCGCGCTTTTGGAAGGAGACTGTTTGTTTGTTCATGTGTGTGTTTGTTTGTTTGTTTGCATGTTTGCTTGCTTTGCCGGTTTGCTTGCTTGCTTGTGCGCGTGAAGGTCGGTTTCCGCGGGGCGGAGAGATCCAGCGTCCCACTGTTATGTAATCTGATAGGAGATTCCAAGCTGGTCAGCTCCATATGCCGCCCGAGCCTGCCAAAAATATCTGCAGCCGGAGCCGAAGCCGAAGCCGTCCGCTGTGCCACGCCGCACACTGGCAACCGCCAGAGAACACTCCGGAAATATTTACAGCAGATAATAGGAAACGTGTGAAGTAGGGCTACAGCCAGGAGAGGGAGGAGAAGAGAGGAGGAAAGGAGGAGAGAGGAAGGGAGGAAAAGAGCGGATGAATGGGATTGGGGTGGAGGGGGGAGGGTGGAGGCGGACGGGGTGGTGGGGGGGGGGTGGGAGGCTTGGTCGGTTCCCAAAACGGTTGTGTGTATGTGGATATGCGTCGTCTGGCCCTGTGGAGAAGGGGAGGAGAGGAGTGAGAGACGAGGAAGAAAGACAGACACACACACACACACACACACACACACACACACACACACACACACATGAAAGAGTGATGATGGTGATGGTGTGAGAGTGCGCTACTGTCTACTCTTGCCTGTTTGTGATTTACACTGAAATATGAGGGATGTGGAAACAAGAGATGTCTGTGCATGAGTGACTGTGTGTGTGTGTGTGTGTGTCTGTGCATGAGTGTGTGTGGGTGGGTGTTTATGTGGGAGGATCACTCCAGGGATTGCCTCAGCATTGCAGTAGTGTGTGTGTGTGTGTGTGTGTGTGTGTGTGTGTGTGTGTGTGTGTGTGTGTGTGTGTGTAGGAGCTTGGTGTATGTATACAGTACGTGTGAAAATGAGTGAGAGAGAAAGTAGGAAGAGGGCTCTTGAGACCCCTCCAACTCTGCAGTGGTGAGTGCATTGTTTGTGTGTGTGTGTGTGTGTGTGTGTGTGTGTGTGTGTGTGTGTGTGTGTGTGTGTGTGTCTGGCCCACATTGCCACCCCCACCGGCACGGGTCAAGCGCAGCATGCCGCGGCATCTCCCTTCCTCTCCCTCTGCGTTTCCATGGCAACACACCTTGAGCTAGCCCCCTAGAGATATGCCCACCCTCTCTCTCTCCTCTCCTCTCTCCTCTCCTCCTCCTCCTCCTCTCCAACCCTTTCGCCCCCTCACTCCCCTCACCTCCCCACCTCCCCCTGCCCCTCCCTTCCCTCTCCTCACAGACTTCTCCCCTGGTGCCTCTCCCTGCCCTGCCAGGCCATCAATCCCGGCCCAGGCCTCAGGCCCGGGGTCCAGGCAAGAGGGGCTGACCCCCGTGGGACCACCAGCACCACTAGCCTCACTAGCACCACCACCTCCACCACCACCTCCACTGCTGCTGCGGACGCCGCTTGCTGCACTCCCAACCGACCAACCAACCAAGGAGCTCATTTGTTTGTCTGTGCACGCTGCAGGGGCCAGGGCTGGGCAGGGCTTAGGAGGAGAGGAGCAGCGAGGAGAGGAGAGGAGGGGAGAGGAGAGGAGAGGAGCAGAGAGGAGAAAGGAGTGGTAGGCAGGGGGGCAGGGGGGCATGGAGGGAGGGAGACGCACAGCAGGGGCTGAGGGGTGGACCCATGCAGACTGGGGGGGGGGTCTCAGGGGAAGACTGCAAGCCAAGGCACCACCTGGCTCCCCCCGGTCAATTATCTGGAAGCACATTGACAAAGCAGCCCCAGCAGCAGTGGTGGTGAGGGAGGGAGGGAGGTGCTACTGTGTGCTGGAATAGCAATCTGAACATGCTCATAAATGGCCCATCCTTCTATTCTGTCTCCACTTTATCTTTCTGCCACTCACCCACTCCCGCATCCACTCAGCATGCATTTGTCCTTTCGCTCTCTCCCTCACTTCCTGTCTTTCTTCCCTATCTCCCTCTCTCTCTCGGTCTCCCTCTCTCTCGGTCTCCCTCTCCCTCTCTCTCTCCCTCTCTCTCTCTCTCTCGCTCTCTCTCCCTCTCCCTCTCTCTCCCTCTCTCTCTCTCTCTATCTCTCTCCCTCTCTCTCTCTCTCTCTCTCTCTCTCTCTCTCTCTCCCTCCCTCCCTCTCTCTCTCTCTGTGTCCCCTGGCCTCATGGGGCGGTTCCTCCGAGGCTTCATCCCCGATTCTGCCCGTGTCGCTGCCTCATGCAGTTTCTCAATTAAGATGCTGCATACCTTTGGTGGTGCTGATGCTTTTCTCTCTACCTCCCTCCTCCCCCCTCCCTTTCTCTCTCTCTCTCTCTTTCTCTTTCTCTTTCTCTCTATCTCTCAATCACTATCAGTCCAGCTTTCTCTCTTTACACACACACTCACATACTCACATTTTTTTTTCTCTCTGACAATCACTATAACTCTATCTTTCTCCTTCTCTTTCTTTCTCTCTTTCTCAACACACAGACACACACACACACACACACACACACACACACACACACACACACACACACACACACACACACACACACACCTCTGTCTAGTCTTTCCTCTTTTGTCTCTTTCTACATCCCTCTCCCCTGTGATATCCCTTGGCTCCGCCCAGGCGGATCTCCTTCTCCTGCGATTGGCCAGCAGGGTATTCTCCCAGGGTCCTCTCTGGCTGTGATTACTTCATCGATCTGTCACACTCTGTCTTCCCTCTCTTATTGTTCATCAGGCCATATTAGGAAATGGAGCCTGTGTTAACCTGCTACATCAGTTGATGGAAATGCAGTCTCCACACTGTGGCCTCTATGTCTGTGTGTCTGTGTGTATGTGGGTGTGTGTGTGTATGTGGGTGTGTATGCGTGTGTGTGTGTGTGTGTGTAAGAAAATGCTATCAATTGTATAACTGTGTGACGGGGTAATCGTAGTCATTCTGCGGACACTAGGAGCAGCCCAGTGGACGGCAAAGATATGCTGCTGCAGCTTATTGGCTTGGACAAACACTGCCCAGGGGGTGGAGAAGAGAGAGTTTGGTCAGAGGATGGACTCTGTGGTATGGGTGTAAATAACAATGCCTATATGCATGAGAGGGTGTGTGTGTGTGTGTGTGTGTGTGTGTGTAGTTGTTTGTGTGTGCATTTCCATATGTATGTTCTTTAGTATGCGTTTGTTAGTCTGTGTACAGCCGCGTTCGTCTGCCGAGGTTAGTTAGTGCGGCAGGCTGAGTGGATGGCCTCAGGGTCCACACGTCTCTGGCCACTCGCCCCTGTCTCCGTGCTAGACAGCTCAGTTCAGCCCTGCCCTGCCTGCAGTCAGTCATTAAGGAAGTGCATGACTGTTGATGCGGGAATCGGCTACATTACTGCAGCGCAGTGCAGCCAACATGGCTGGTGCCTCTTTGGTGTGAGGTGAGCGCGGTTAGCATGCTACTTAATGACTTTTTAGGAAGTGTGTTAAGCTCTGGGAAAAAAAAAAGACTTGGTGTGTGTGTGTGTTTGGAAAGGGTCCACAATATGCTTGTCTAAGAAGGATTCCTCAGTAGGAACCTACAGTGTGAGACCATCAAACACACACACACACACACACACACACACGTACTGTACACACACACACACACACACACACACACACACACACACACTCACGTTGGGGCCAGGGAGCCTGTGAGTTCCTAAATGAAAAAAAGAGAATAAAGTCTCTTCCCCTTAAAGAGATGACTGGGCTTGTTCTTCACTCCAAACTACTGCGTCTGTAAGAGAAAAAGAGCTCACTTTTGTCAAAGAAACACTGACACACACACACACACACACACACACACACACACACACACACACACACACACACACACACACAACACAAGAGGCCCCCTAGCTACCATTACTTGTCATACAGCCCAATTATCCCTCTACTTCCTGCTTTCTTTCGCAGAATTCTCTTCCTCTCCCTCTCCTCACACCCTCTCTTCCTCCAATTCCCCCCGATTTTACACTTAGGTGTCACTTTCTGCCTCTTATTCACTCACAAACACAGACACACACATACACATTCACACCCGTAAACCCTCCAGACACACACACACACACACACAGACACACGCACGCACAAACACACTGTTTCTCCGGCCCTCTGGGTGCGTGTGATGATTCACCTTGTGCTTGCTTCCCTGTCTGCACATTATGTTTTGCACACTGTGCACCAGAAAACTCCAGCAGCCCAGAGAGAGAAGCGAAGGGGGGGGGGAGAAAAGTTACGTTCCGAGGCGCTCAGACCAGTTTGAAGCGTTAGCATGGGCTAGCCAGGGCAGCCAGACACCAGACCAAAAGAGTCTCTCTGCCACACACACATGTGCACACACACCACACACACACACTAAACTCACACACTCGCAGAAAGACAAAAACTCAGACACACACACACAGACACACACACACCCAAGCGCTCGTTTTTTTGTCAGGCAGGGATTAGGGTACCCCCTGAGTGGGCCTTTGAGGCGGGAGAGGAGATTGGAATCGGCAGTGGTGGTGGTGGGGATGATGGGGGTGGCTGTGTGTGTGTGTGTGTGTGTGTGTGTGTGTGTGTGTGTGTGTGTGTGACACGGGTGTCAGAGCCCATCTGATTGAAGACTTTATTAACCTCACCAGGACCCGCGGCTACTCTGCAGGGCGCGTGCGTGCGTGTGTGTGTGTGTGTGTGTGTGTGTGTGTGTGGTGGGAGGGGGGGTCAACTTGGGGGCTCTGTAACCCCACCTCAGACACTGAGATCGGCGGGTTATGTTGGTGGGTGTCGGTGTGTGTTGTGCATTTATAGAGGTGTGTGTATGTGTATGTGTGTGTGTGTGTAAAGGTGTGTGCGTGTGTGTGCGTGCGCGAGCGTAGGGAGTCCGAGGTCAGCGTGGGCTCCAGGATTGGGACGCAGGGGGTGTGTGCGCGGTCCGTGATGGGGGCCTGTGTGGCGTGCCAGCGATAAGACCGGCGCGGCCAGGCGCCCAGCCAGGAGCCTACGCCCACCTTTCATCTGTCCCATGCCAGCGGGCATCTGTGTGTGTGTGTGTGTGTGTGTGTGTGTGTGTGTGTGTGTGTGTGTGAGGGGTTGGGGCGCGAGGCGGGCGCTGATGTCATTCACCCGGGCTTAAAATAGAGCGAGCGGTTCCACAGACCCACGCCGCTGGGGGGTGGCAGGCAATTACCGGCCGGGAGAGGAGCGGCGCTGTGCCCAGAGAAGGAGACAGGAGTCAGGGGAGGAGAGGAGGAGGCGAGGAGGAGGAGGAGTCGGGGGAGGAGAGGAGGAGGAGAAGAAGAGAGGAGGAGGAGGCGAGGAGGAGGAGGAGAGGAGGAGGAGAAGGAGAAGAAGAGAGGAGGAGGAGGCGAGGAGGAGGAGGAGATGAGTCGGGGGAGAAGGGGAGGAGGAGAAGAAGAGAGGAGGAGGAGAGGAGGAGGCGAGGAGGAGGATGAGATGAGTCGGGGGAGAAGGGGAGGAGGAGAAGAAGAGAGGAGAGGAGGAGGCGAGGAGGAGAGGATTCGGGGGAGGAGAGGAGGAGGAGGAGAAGAAGAGAGGAGGAGGAGGAGAAGAAGAGAGGAGGAGGAGAGGAGGAGGAGAGAGGAGAGGAGGAGGAGAAGAGGAGAGAGGAGAGGAGGAGGCAGAGGTGAGGAGGAGACAGGAGGAGGAGAGAGGAGAAGAAAGGAGAGGAGGAGAGAGGAGAGGACGAGGGGACGGGGCACAGAGGGTGTGGGATGGTCAGATAGGCCAGAGAGGACTGTGAGACACAGGAAGTACATACACATGCACACACACACACACACACACACACACATATGCACACAAGCGCCCGTGCACGCATGCTGCCAGAGCGGGACTGGGCACTTGGCAGACTAAGGGAACGTGGTGGCCGTGTTTGGGTGAGTTTGTGGCGGAGTCTGAGCCATGGTGAGTTGGCACTGCCACCCTAGACAACGGCTTGACTCGCTTACTCATACCACCGCCCCACACAGCTCGCTCGCTCGCTCGCTCGGCTATAAATATACTGTGGATTTTCTGTGTGTGTGTGTGTGTGTGTGTGTGTGGCAATGTAGGAGATATGTCCATGTGTGTTTGCGTCTTGAGCCTAAGTAACTAAGCAGCTGTGCCGGTCGTTGTGTGTGTGTTTTGCAGAGGAGGGCATCAACCACGAGTGCAAGCTGTGTAACCAGATGTTTGACTCCCCGGCCAAGCTCCTGTGCCACCTGATCGAGCACAGCTTTGAGGGCATGGGTGGCACCTTCAAGTGCCCCGTCTGCTTCACAGGTGAGAGGCCTCCACTACCAGCTAATGTGCATGACTGTGCAAACACACACACACACACATTCGCGCACGCACACACACACACACACACACATACACATACACAGAGAGAACATTCCCTCACAGTACTGTCGTGTTTGTCATCCCATCATCCTCATCTCCTACTTCTCAACGTAATGTCATCCATCCATCCATCCATCCATCATCTATGTATTCCTCCACTGATCCATATATCAATTCATCCATCCATCCATCCATCCATCCATCCATCTATTCATCCATCCATCTCTATTTTATCCCAGCTCCCCCAGTCTCCGCATGCCCCCTGCCATTTCTCACTCACACACACACACACTTCTTTCTTCCCTACCGCAGACCTCACCCCCTCTTCTCTGCTTAATTGAACTGAATTAACGATCAGAGCAGCAGGGGGTAGAGGGTGTCTTTGAGGGGGGGCGGTGTGCGTGTGTGTGTGTGTGTGTGTGTGTGTGTGTGTGTGCTCCTGGTGGGCTGGAGAGAAGACTCGATCTGGACTCTCCATCTCCCGGAGCGTGGGGGTGGCTCAAGCAGAGACTGACACAAGCCTGCACCAAACAACACAGACTCACCACCGGGGAATGCGCAGAGATGGTGGAGGAGAGTCAGTGTAGTCACACCATGTTGCTTTTTTCCAACACTATTTTGCCCTCGACTTTTAATAGCAAGGCAAATATTGTGACACACACCTACTCAGCCCCTGCTAGCCCTGGTGCTTAAGGAGGTCATCGTCACGGGAACGGCCCAGGCTTCTCTCTCTCTCTCTCTCTTCCTATCCTCCCTTTCTCTCTCTCTCTACCTTTCTCATCTCATCCTCTACCTTATTTCCTCATCTTCCTCTCTTCTTTTTATCTTCCTTCTTTCTATTTATCCTTGCCTTTCTCAATTCTCTCTCTCTATCTCTCTGCTCTCTCTCTCTCCATCTTTCCCTCTCTCTCTCTCTCTCTCTCTCTCTCTCTCTCTCTCTCTCTCTCTCTCCAGAGTCTCCCACTGTGCTGATTTTAAAGCTAATGAGGGCTGATGTCCCCATGGTGATACCTGGTGGGACCTTCCCCCCCGCCACATACCCATGCACACGCACGCACACACACACACACACACACACACACACACACACACACACACACACACACACACACACACACACACACACACACACAGAAGCCCCAGTGGGCCTGGCGCTCCAAACGGAGTCAGGCGAGATCTTTCTATCCACCAAACCAGGCCAAGACAGTCACCGCCGCCGCCCGCACCTCCACTGAGAGACAGGCGGGGGGGCACTTTCAAGGTCCTTAAAGGTGAACAAGTTTGGGCAGAAGGCTGGAGTGTTTTTCCTCTTTTTCTCTCTCCCTCTGTCTCTCTCTCTCTCTCTCTCTCTCTCTCTCTCTCTCTCTCTCTCTCTCTCTCTCTCTCTCTCTTTCTCTCTCCCTCTGTCTCTCTGTCTGTCTCTCTCTCTCTCCCTCCCTCTTTCTCTCTCTCTCTCTGTCTATAAATGCTGAACCATTGTGGAGGTCAAGGAAGAAAAGGAATAAAGAGAGATAGTAATCCCTGTCTCTCCCTGGGGTGGTGGGACTCAGAGTGTGTGTGTGTGTGTGTGTGTGTGCTTGTTGCATTGAAAGTCACAGTGGACCTTGAGCCAACCTCTGAGAATAAGAGCTGGTGGGTGTGGCTGTGTGGTCTCTGAGTGAGGTCTATAGTAGCCTGTCTGGCCCACACCATCCTCCGTCCCACTTACTCCTCCATCTCTTCTCCCCTCCTCTCTCCTCCTCCTCATCTCCTCTCCTCCATCTCCTCTCCCCTCCTCTCCTCTCCTCCTTCTCTCCGCCAGCCTTGTTTATGGTCCTTTGTTTGCCACTCCTGCAATTCATCATTAAGTCCCCCTTGTTTGTTGTCCTGTCTACCTCCCTTTCTCTCTCTTGCTCTTTCTCTCTCTCTTGTTCTCTCTCTCTCAGTATGTTCAGTTGCCCACCCACCTCTGCTTTTCCATCTATCTATCTGTCTATCTTCCTGTCTGTCAGTCAAGCCGTCTGGCAGCCCTATCTCCTCTGGCTGTGTGTGTGTGTGTGAGTGTGGAGGCTTACCTACATCTCTACCTGCCTGCTCTCTCTCTCTCTCTCTCTCTCTCTCTCTCTCTCTCTCTCTCTCTCTCTCTCTCTCTCTCTCTCTCTCTCTCTCTCTCTGGATGCCCATTGCTCACACAATCTCTCTGGCTCTCTCCAACTGTCCCTCACGGTCATGGGTGTGTGTTAGGGCTTCAACCATTTCTACCCTCATGTGTATTAGTTCTCTATACACTCATTCAACCTCCCACACACACCACTTTTACAAACGGTTGCTGTTTGGTCCCCTCGTTCCGCTTTCTTTCTGTCCTTCCTCCACCCTTTCGTTCTCCCACCCCATCCCTCGCTCCCATCCCCCCACAGGTACCCGGTACTCTTTTTAAACTTTAACTCTATTCCTGTGCGGCGTATGAATAAGTAAGAGCTCTCTGCTCCTCCAGGGAAGACTAAATAATTTATCCTCTCCACACAGCAAACTTCAGTTTACCCAAACCAAAAGAACAGAAATACACAGGAACCAAATTTAAATAATAAAAAAAAAACAGCAGAGCAGAGGAAGGGCGGGATGATTTATTGATAAATATCACAAGGCCTTCTGGGATTGGTTTAGCCAGTGTTCCTCCCCCTCTCCCGCCATCTCTCCTGTCCCTCGCCGTTGTTCTAATAGAACTCCGCCGACTGTTCAATGCATGTATTTTGTGAGTGTGTGTGTGTGTGTGTGTGTGTGTATCGTCCCTCTTCTCTCTCCTATACTTCCCTCCCCTGCACCCCATCCTGTGTTCTGTTGGGGACTGAGTGTGTTGTCATACTCCTCTGTGGAGTGCTAAGACATCCAAATGTGTGTGTGTGTCAGTGTGTCTGTGTTGCCTCTCTGAAAAGGCGGCGCTAACTGTGGTTAACTGTCCCCAGACAGCTGTCTCTCCTCAAGACTTCAGAGTTGTGCATTATCCTCTGCTTATGTTTTTGCCCTAACAGTTGTTCAACCTCCCCACAAGAGTGTATGCAGACTTATACTCTCTTACACTTATTCACTTACACATCACATCCCATAAACACACACATTCACACACTTTTAGTCTCTCTCTCTCACACACACACACACACACACACACACACACACACACACACACACACACACACACACACACACACACATATTCACACATACAAAGACAGATAGACAGAGAGACTCTCACATACACACAAACACACACACACACACCCTCTCATGCATATAGGCATTGTTATTTACACCCATCCCACAGAGTCCATCCTCTGACCAAACTCTCTCTTCTCCACCCCCTGGGCAGTGTTTGTCCAAGCCAATAAGCTGCAGCAGCATATCTTTGCCGTCCACGGCCAGGAAGACAAGATCTACGACTGCTCCCAGTGTCCACAGAAGTTCTTCTTCCAGACAGAACTCCAGGTGAGTGCCCCCCACACACACACACACACACACACTTCCTTCCTTAAGAGAAAATTAAGGGAAGTATTTGAACATGATTTGAGGTTTCAAAATGCAGCCTCGTCATTTTCATCCAATGGGATTCTTTATTGTTTTGTTGTTGTTATGTTTGCACACAGTCTGGAGCAAAACAGAATGGCTATCACAAATCTATATCCAACAAACATAATGACTTACCTCTCTGGAATTTGATTTTGATGTACATAAGACCGGTTCCTAGTTATCATACCTGAAAGACGTGTGTGTGTGTGTGTGTGTGTGTGTGTGAATCCTGCCCAACTGCTGAGTGGCATCCAGGAGGCAGTGGTGGTGAATGAGTGAATGTGCTGGCTGTCTCTAGGAGACACAGTGCTGATGTCACGCTGAACGCCAGTACTAATGTTCAGATGATTCCAGTGTAGGCACACACACAGAGAATCACACACATCCACATGCACCTGTTATACACACATTCATAAGAACACACACCATCCTGTGTGTAGTCATGTTAGGGTCTCTTTCATTGGTAGCTTGTAGCTTGTGCTGAGCTGTAAAGAACTAGACAGCAGAGGCTTAGCATGCTTTCCTGATCCAGAAAAAGTGTAAAGAGAGAGTGTGTGTGTGTGTGTGTGTGTGTGTGTGTGTGTGTGTGTGTGTGTGTGTGTGTGTGTGTGTGTGTGTGTGTGTGTGTGTGTGTGTGTGTGTGTGTGTGTGTGTGTGTGTGTGTGTGTGTGGATCTGAAAGTAGAGCCGTGTTCTGGCTTGTGTAGGTGAGATGTAAAATGGACCAGGTGTAGCTCACTAGGGTGTGGATTCACACTGTGATGCCTCAGCCCCTGGGGGTGTGCTGTCAGGAGCTCAGGAAGAGTCTGTGTGTGTGTGTGTATGTGTGTGTGTCCGTCCTGCTCAGGTTCACCGGGGGATCAGCAATTGCTTAGGAGTTTCTGACAGAAACTCAAACTGGTAATCTGCTGTATACAAGCTGAAGTCTGTCATTTTCTGTTGCTCTCTTTCTTGCTCTCTCTAGCCCCCCCTTATCACTCCCTCTCTCTCTCTCACACTCCCTCTCTCTCTCTCTCTCTCCCTTTCTCTTTATTTCTCTCTTTCTCTCTTTCTCTCTCACTCTCTCTGCCCGTCTCCCTTTCAACTACCTCAGCTGCTGTGTTCTTTTTTTATTTTGCCATTCCTCCACTACTCCCCCAGTGGGTCTCTCTCTCTTTCTCTCTTTCTCTCCTACTTCTTTCTCTCTCTCTCTTACTTTTCTCTCTTTCTCTCCTACTTTTCTTTCTTTCTCTCTCTCTCTCTCTCTCTCTCTCTCTCTCTCTCTCTTTCTCTCCTGGTGGGTCTATAATCCCCCTCTCACCAGATCACAGGATGGTAATGAGGGAGGCTTGGCGCCATGGCTCTCTCTGTGTCCTCACACACTTTGTCCCGGAGCCTTTCATCTGCGCCCCAGGGGAGAGCTGTACCCCCCATACCCCTGCTCTAACCCCAGACACACACACACACACATGTGCATGTATGCACACACACAGAGACAGACACACACCATAGACGCACATGTCTAACCCTGCAGTCCCACCCCACACACCCACTTTGAGTTGTGTGTGTGTGTAAGCAAGGTTGAACCTGAACCACTTGAGCTTGTTAATGCACATCTGCATGTCAACACCCTTACAAATGCCACACAGTTACACACACACGCGCACATACACACACATACACACACACACACACACACACACACACACACACACACATGCGTATTCCCACAAGGGACTCATGTAGTATGAGTATGTATCGATCAACATCCCCAAATTTGTGTGGTTAAAAATAAACACAATCTAATACACAATCCCATCCCATACAGTCTTGCTCAACAAAATTCCATTGCTTCAACCCTTAAAGAATAACTCAGGTCTAGACCTAGTATAGTGTCTATTTTTGGATGATAACTAGTGTTTACTTCCGTCAACTTTCCAGAAATAGACCTTAGGATGTTCTTAGACCTGTGATGTCCTTTAATTGTAAACTGCTTGCAGCATTTGTCAAATGACTGTAAGGAAATATGTGCAGATGCATATAAATTGTAAATATACCATAAAATCCATTCAAAGTGTGTGTCTCACTTATTGATACAGATGTCACACTAGACCTCAGTGCTAACATTATAGTTTATACGTTTAGTTGCTGATATGCTTCATTACATTTTGTTGAAATAGCACCAGGACATACTGTAGAATATGTCTCACGTCAGAGCCCAGCTTGACCTCGTACCTCTTACTCTATTTCTATCCGTCTCATCCTCCCTTTCTCCATTCCTCTCCTTCCCTCTCTCTATCCCCCTCTCTCCCTCTCTGCGTGGCCTGATGGTGATGTTCTGGGATCAGTATTACTCACTCCACAGAGGGGTCAGATGTGTGCTTGTGTGTGTATGTGCTTGTGTGTGCTTGTGTGTGTGTGTGTGTGTGTGTGTGTGTGTGTGTGTGTGTGTGTGTGTGTTTTGTGTGTTTGTGTGCGTGTGCGAAAGGTCATCGTCTCTTTGCCCTGCGCCACACTTTATTCATCATCATGAACTATATAGGCTATGAACCCCACACAAACAAACACACACGTGCACACACACATACGCGCACACACACACACACATTCACCTCCTGTGCCTTCCCTCCCTGCTGTCTTGCCCAAACCCAACGCACCTTGAGCATATCCACTGTGTGTGTGTGTGTGTGTGTGTGTTTACGTGTGTGTGTTTACGTGTGTGAGTGAGTGTGATGACTGCCTAACACCCATGGCTTGCTCTTTTTTTTCTCTTTTGGACGTGGGGTGTGTATGCATGACCTAAATCTCACCACCAGCTCGGAAGGCCCCCTTTCCCACCCATCATTCTTCCTGAACCCCCCCACCCACCCACCCCCCACACACACACACAAACACACACACACACCACCCTCCTCACCCCAGCGTGGCTCCATGACAGTGATATAGGGCTGCGGGCCCTGGGCATATGGCCGGTCAGTCCATTTAGCAGCGGGAGGGGCGCTGGACCCTGTCGGTCACTGTCTGCCTCACCCCCAGGCCCCGCAGTCACCAGATAAACACCAGCCCATCGCCCAGTGTGCCCGTGTGTGTGTGTGTGTGTGTGTGTGTGTGTGTGTGTGTGTGTGTGTGTGTGTGTGTGTGTGTGTGTGTGTGTGGTTGTGGTTGTGGTTGTGTGTGTTTGCATGTTTGGGTAGGTGGGTGGATGTATGTGTTTGTGTGGTTGTGGTTGTGTGTTTGCATGTTTGAGTAGGTGGGTGGATGTGTGTGTGTGTGTGTGTGTGTGTGTGTGCCCCATCCCCTCTTGTTTCTCTCTCTCCCGGCCCTCATCAGTATTTTTTCACACATAAACGAATCATAACCTCCCACGGGCCACTGAGGTCTCCTGAATCTCCCTGGAATCTCCCTGGCCTTTCATTAGTCACCCCAACCTCTCATCTCTCTTTAGCACGAGCCCCACTCTCCGACCACATGCAGGGTGCAGTCCATTAGAGGGCGCTAGAGGCCACATGCTATACAATCAGCTGTCCACATTTGAGCATTGCGGAATTTGATCTTTGTTTAAATCAGTTCTGTCAGATTAAGGCTCAGTCAGACAACATAATAGAAGATATTGACTTGGCCGCTGGGAAGAGGCCATGAGTTTGATTTTATTTGTGTGTGTGTGTGTGTGTGTGTGTGTGTGTGTGTGTGTGTGTGTGTGTGTGTGTGTGTGTGTGTGTGTGTGTGTGTGTGTGTTAATGAGACTGAATGGATGGAGGGTCAAGTTGACCTAGCCTGCCCTACCCAGAGTGCCCCCTCCCCCCAGGGTGCCCCAGAGGCACACCCTCTCTTAATGTAACCCACTTCCCATGAGCCTTTGCAGGACACGCCACTGTATCATCTACCCTCCCATAAGGCCCACCCCAACCTCAGGTACCCTCTATTGTCCTCTAGCCATCTCTCTCTCTCTCTCTCTCTCTCTCTCTCTCTCTCTCTCCCTTTCTATCATTCTATCTCCATCCCTTTGTGTGTTCTCCTCTCTTTCAAACCCAAACCCTCTGCACCCTCTCTCTCCCTCTCTCCCTCTATGCCACTCACAGAGTCTCTCTTTTCTCCCACCTTCACTCACACTCCTCCCTTCTCCCTCTCTCTTTTTTCTTTTCTGTCTTGTTCAGTCTCTCTTTCTTGCTCCCATCTGAGTCAGCCCCCATGCATATTTCAGCCCCTCTCTGCTTCTCTCCACTCCTCTCTCCCTCTCTCTCCCTTCTCTCTCTCTCTCTCTCTCTCTCTCTCTCCCTCCCTCCCTCCCTCTCCTCTCCTCTCCTCTCCTGTGCTGTTGCTCTCCCTGGTGCCCTATAAATACTGCAGACGTAAGCTAGTGAATAAGTGATGCTTCTCCCCTGATCAGCAGCGCTAGACCCAGCCTGCCGGATCTGGAAGTCTTTTGCTTCAAACTTCAGAGACTTTCCTCCTCCTTCGTGTGTGTGTGTATATGTATGTGTGTGTGTGTGTGTGTGTGTGTTTTCAGGAGTTGTTGTTGCCTCTACCCTGCCCCCCCCCCCCCTTCCCGTCCGTTTCCCTGCTGGCCCCATAGTGGGCTGCTGTCATTCGCTGACAGCAGAGCCTCTTCTGTTCTTTTTACACTTTGCTGCTTCTAATTCGGGCCTCTAGGGGGCACTCTCCCTCCCTGACCCTACAAGCAGCGTCACCCCCCCCCCCCCCCCCATCACACACACACACACACACACCCCTGCCCCCACCCCGCTGGCATGTGTGTACACTACTTCCTTTAGCACTGGTAAATATTTAACCATACTCAGCAGTTTGGGCATGAGTGTGTGTGTGTGTGTGTGTGTGTGTGTGTGTGTGTGTGTGTGTGTGTGTGTGTGTTAGTGGATGTAGGGAGGGGAGTGGATATCTGTCTGTTTGTTTGTTGATGCCCCCACACCTACTTCTCATCCTTGTCCCTTCCCTCTGCTCAACCCCCACCCCACCCCCCGCCCCTCGACATTGGGAAAAGTGTTGAATATTTGAGGCTGATGGGTTCTTGCACAACACTGTGGGAATGGTTATGGTGAAGAGGGCCTGTCTGTCAAGGAACAGAGCCATGTCTCACAACAGAAAAACAGACACACACATACACACACACACACATACATACACACACACAGACACACACACACACACACACACACACAGATTAATACACAATGAGTTACATAAAGCATACAAGAAGAAAGCTCTGTACAGCCGTGATGCCTTTGGAAGGAGGTGGGGGACAGGAGAATTGGTTGGGCGTTTGGCATTATGCAGCTGTTAAGAGGTAATGATGGCGTGCGTGGCCACTAGCAGAACAGTGTTGAAATCTTAATGCAGCCTGTCATTTGCATCGAGTTGGACTTTAAACTGTGACGATGGCTCTCAGTGTCATTGTACTACCCCATAACACAAGCAGTGTGTGTGCATGTGTGTGTGTGTGTGATTAGATTCGTCTTGTGTCTTGTCATGCTGTTGGTGTGTCGGGGTTGTGTGTGTCTTCCTTTGTTCTGTGCACCCATGTATGCTGTGGTAGAGTCTTTGCTCTGAGTGTGATATGGTGGGGTGGTTGTTAGTTCATCACTTCTCGACAGACTGGGCTGGATTTGATCTGGGTGTCCCAGAGGCTGTGTGTGTGTGTGTGTGTGTGTGTGTGTGTGTGTGTGTGTCCCAGCTGTGTTAGTGCTCAGAGTGGCGCTGTGTGTTATTAGAACAGGGATCTAGGGGGCTCTCTGTAGACACCCCCCCACCCCCACCCCACCCCACTGCCAAATCCACGAGGCTGCTGATTGGCCAGTGAGCTGAGGGTTAGCCAAGGGACTGCAGCACAGCGTTCAGCAGCCCCTGCCTCCGAGTGTGTGTGTGTGTGTGTGTGTGTGTGTGTGTGCCTCCACAGCTATCATTCCTCTGCTTGAAAAGGCCATGTATCCCTCTATATGCTGTATACCATATATATTGAACATGGTTTGATGGGTCTGCATTATTCTTGTTAGGTAGAATGTGTGTGTGTATGTGTGTGTGTGTGTAGCCCTCAGTATCCACTAAGGTATGGAAACCGATCAGATGAATTTGTGGCAGAATGGCATTAGCCACCTCTGCACTCCGGTGAACATAGCAGATTCGAAATGACAAGATGTACATACACACACACACACATACACACACACACATACACACACACACACACATATACACACACACACACACACACACACACACACACACACACACACACACACACACACACACATATATACACACACACACATATACACACACACACACAGGATAGCTGGTAGCCCTGACTGTTTGTGTGTGTGTCTGTTTGTCTGTTGTTGGGTTGGGTTGGGTAAGGACACAGGTACTGTGCATCCATAATGGCTCTGGTAGCTCTCCACATGTGCCGTGGACGTAAGGCCGCCCAGGAGGAGGGATGTTTACCTGTTTATTCAGGTTGTGTCTTTGTTTGTTATTGTTGTTGTTGATATATCACTCTTTCTCTCTGGATGAACGAGAAATGTTTTGGTCGCAGAATTTGAATCAAAAGTGCTCTCCATAGGGTGGCTAATCTTCAAGATATTTCCATCCATTTCAGAGCAACATGGGGCAAGGCTTTATGTGTGTGTCTGTGTGTGTGTTTGTGTGTGTGTATATCACGTGAGCGTGTACCTACTTGTGTTACTGGTCTATTGAAAGCTAAGGGTGAAGATAAATTACCAGAGCTGACAGTTCTGTTTCACAAACATGCATGGACACAAACACACACATTTACACCAGGGCTTGAAAACGAAATAATTTTTCAAACGTTCCGTTCTGAACGGTTCAGGTAGGCCTATGTTTAACGTTTTCGTTCTTGCATGCGTTCCGCCACCAACATATCGGTCCTGAACCGGTTCGGAACGCAAAATATCGTTCGTTCTTAAAGTTCCGGCAGTGTTTGGCGGGCCTATCAAGTCTATTTTTGTGGACTTTACCTTAGAATAGACGTACTCATTATTTCCCCTTGATTTAGCCTATACCGTAGCTATGCCCAAAAATAATAAATCACAGGCGGCATCCAAAAACATTCAGATGGGCTATCCATCCCATAGCCTACAGACTTACTGTAGGCCTAACCTATGCCTATAAATAATTTCTTATCAAAAATATTTCTGGATACGTGCTAAACTCCTTACCTGGTTGTAGCCTAAGTTTTATCCATATGGAGATCTTCAAAGGCTTGCTCTATAATTCCAACCCTGTTTATAAACGAACCTGTCTGTTGCTGACAAGGCCTATCTCAAATTTCCCGTTTAACTCTTCTACATAGAATAGGCTATAATTGCGCAAACATTTCAAATCCCGACTTTGAAACGACAAGCCGTGGACAGGCAAAATAGGCTATTACGCATAGGCTACAAACAATTTCCAAATCAGTTTCAGTAGCCTACGCTACGAGCTGGCCTAAGATCCGAAGTGGCAGACAGATAGGTTACATTACAACAGCAAGACAAAATATACACATTTGGACCAAAGGTCCATTTATTCATTTTTTTTTTCAAACTGAAGAAATCAAATTATTAGGCTGTTCGCCTACAATCACACGAGTAGAACACTTAGGATATGCTTTTGTGAAATTTTATAAAATATATAGAGAACGAAAAAAAAACGTTATTAACCGGTTTTGTGGATTTCAGAATAACGTTTCTGTTCCGGAACAGTTGAAGACCATTTTTTTTCGTTTCTGTTTCCGCTCCTCGTAAAATTCCGTTCGTTTTCGGTTTTCGTTTTCGTTCCTTGAACCTGAGCCCTGATTCACACACAAAACTCAAATAAAGGAACCGCACTGTCACAGTCTTACGCAAACACACATATACATACACACACACACACACACACACACACACACACACACACACACAGGCTCTGTCATGATCTCTGTAGGGTGTACAGGGAAGGGAAAAGATGGAGAGACGAGCAGTAGAGCAGGATTACAACAGTAGACCAGAGTGCTGGAGGTGTGTGTTGAGTCACAGCCACACTCTGTGTGTGTGTGTGTGTGTGTGTGTGTGTGTGTGTGTGTTGTCAGCTCACTCATGCTGCCAGATTGTGACTGTGGCTATCATAGAACTGACAGTGACTTATGAGCAGTAACTACACATACATACACATATTCACACACACAAACACAGACCCTGCACACACACACACACACACACACACACACACACACATACTCACACACATAAACACATACCCCACACACACAACATATATGATATGTCAAATCCCCATTGTAATGGAAACACCTTAACATACACATGTACTGTACACCACTCGTCTTTAGGATGTGGTATGCAACAGCGGGGGGTATGGGGGCTGCTGTGTCCTTGTGTATGTGTGCGTGTGCGGACAGTGTGGACTCAGGCGGTCATCACTAGACAGGCCAGCTACTTCTGATGTCTGCACGCATGATGCTATTGTGCACTTCACAAGCAGCTACTCGCCTCATTCAGTAGCACCAGAGGAGAGCGCGCAAGCAGGCGTCTGCTTATTCTCACACACACACACACACACACACACACACACACTCACACACACACACTCACACACACACACTCACTACTCAGCAGCCAGCTGGGGGCTGACAGAAACACACTCTATAAATCACACACCTCTGACAGCAACAGCTCTCTCTCTCTCTCTCTTTCTCTCTCTCTCCCTCTCTCTCTCTCCCTCTCTCTCCCTCCCTCTCCCTCTTTCTCTCTCCCTCTCTCTCCCTCTCTCTCTCTCTTCCTCCCTCTCTCCCTCCCTCTCTCTCTCTCTCTCCCTCTCTCTCCTCTCTCTCTCTCTCTCTCTCTCTCTCTCTCTCTCTCTCTCTCCCTCCCTCTCTTCCTCTCTTCCTCTCTCTCTCTCTCTCTCTCTCTCTCTCTCTCTCTCTCTCTCTCTCTCCCTCCTCTAGGCAGTCCTGCTCTTTTGACAGCACAGAGTGCAGTATGCTTCAAACAGCCCTCACCCCTCCTTTGGCCTTTGTTCAGCTCAGAGCACATTCTCACACACACACACACACACACACACTTTTGGGCTGTATTGTAGTCAAATAGATGTGTGTGGATGTGAGCGTGCCCTGTGGCCCTGACACAGAAAGGCAGTGTGCTCTCCTGAGCCCCCAGCATGATCGCAGCAGAAACAATATTACCGTACACAGTGATCAGATACACAATCATACACACTCTGACACGCACAGAGAAACACATACACACACTCTCTCTCTCACACACACACACACACACATACAGTACACTCTCACACACACACACACACACACATACGCATACACACACACACACACACTCAGACATACACACACACACTGCCACCCACATTTCAGCCCACCTGGGGCTTCAATCCTCAGCTGGCATAGCAGCCCTCAGTGCATAGTGTGTGTGTGTGTGTGTGTGTGTGTGTGTGAGTGTGTGTGTGTGTGTGAATGTGTTGGTGAGTGTGTGTGTCTGTTTATGTGATTGTAAGTGGGTTTATGTCCGTGTGTAGGTGTGTGTGAGTTCAAATTGGATATATGGTCATGACATTGTCATCTTTGAATATAGAATTCATATAGGTTTCAACTCCCATAAAGTGAGTGTGTGTGAGTGTGTGTGTGCTTTTTTGCAAGTAAACAAATATGTTGGTGGTTCCGTGTACCTTGAAGGCTTTGTACCAAAGGGAATCTCCCTCCATTCTATCCTACTGTCTTTGTGCTTGTGACTTTGGCCAGCTGAGTGTGTGTGTGTGTGTGTGTGTGTTTTCAATGGAGCATATTTAGTGAGCTCCGAGTCCGTCTCTCTCTGTGTGTGTGTGTGTGTGTGTGTGTGTGTGTGTGTGTGTGTGTGTGTGTGTGTGTGTGTGTGTGTGACTGTGAGTCAGGGTGAGATTTTGGCCGTGCTAAAGGATGGCAGCAGGAGAGGGGAAGTCCCCCTCGTGTGGAGAGGTGGGGGTGAGGCGTGTGTGTGTGTGTGTTTAGTGTGTGTGAGGCTGTTTGTGTGTGTGTGTGTATCAGCACAGGTGGAGGGGGGGGGGGGACACACTCTCAGCCAGGCAGGACGTTGCCACGGCGCAGGGGTGTGGCGGGGGTGGCAGGGGCGGAACTGCAGAGAGCGAAGGAACTCAGGGGCAGGGCCAGCAGGTGTGTGTGTGTGTGTGTGTGTGTGTGTCTGTGTGTGGTGGGTGGGTGTTGTGGGTGGGGGTGGGGGTAGCGTTTATTTGTAGCACGCTCCCAAGCGAGTTTCCTGTCTCTCGGAGGTGAAAACCTGGGAGCATGCGAAGCTCTAAGACAGCCCATCTGTTAGTGGCCGGCCCTTGGACGACTGTCAAGCCGGCGCTAAAAATAAGCCGCGCTAAAAAGTGCGCCGGGCGGCAAAGGTGATTTTTCATTTTGTGTTTAAAAAGGGAGCGGAGAGGGACTGAGGGGGCCCTCGCGTCCTGCACACTGGACCCCTCCTCTCCTCTCCCCTCCACTCCACTCCTCCCTCTCATTCCTCCCTCCCTCCCTCTCTCTGTCTCTCTCCCGCTATCTCCGGGTTTCCTCTTCCTGTGTTTTCGCTCTTCCTGTCCTGGTTGTGGCAGTAGAGGCCAGCAGAGTGCGCTCTTCTGAATAATTGCTCTGCAGACTCACCTGTGTGTGTGTGTGTGTGTGTGTGTGTGTGTGTGTGTGTGAGAGAGAGAGAGAGACAGTGTGTGTGTGTGTGTATGTGCATGCTTGTGCTTTACATGTGAATGTGTATCTTAGCCATAATTTATGTATTTGCATGGATTTGTTTTGATTTCGTTCTGTGTGTGTGTGTGTGTGTGTGTGTGTGTGTGTGTGTGTGTGTGTGTGTGTGTGAGAGAGAGAGAGAGAGAGAGAGAGAGAGAGAGAGAGAAGCTCAGATACATGAGTAATCCCTCTCTCCTTCTCTCCATTACCCTGCACACCTCTATGTCACTGTGTGTGTGTGTGTGTGTGTGTGCGCGTGGTTATTTGTGATGAATGTGTGTTTGTAAGTATGTGTGTGTTATATGTGTTTATCTGTGATGCATCTATTCCCCCCCCCAACATGCCCC
This sequence comes from Alosa pseudoharengus, assembly GCF_046254945.1. Taxonomy (NCBI): domain Eukaryota; kingdom Metazoa; phylum Chordata; class Actinopteri; order Clupeiformes; family Clupeidae; genus Alosa; species Alosa pseudoharengus. Next base: position 21,527,844 of record NW_027468565.1, on the reverse strand, counting down.
CTACCCTCCGTACCATACCTTTCTGTTCTCAGTGTTACCCAGGTAGTTCTGTTGCCCCTGTCCCCTCCCAGAGAGCTGCACCATGTTCCACTCTAAAGCCTCCCTGACAGCACACCGTCTCCCGGGAAAGCCACCAAACTGGGAACCAGGCGCCCCTACGGCAGCTTGCTCTCACACACACACACACACACACACACACACACACACACACACACACACACACAGAAAGAAAGACACACACACAAACGCAGACAGGCGAGCATGTGTAATTGAATCTGACATGATGACAGTCTGGTTCGTCAGGTTGTGCCTGCTATGAACATGCGTTTTGCATTTATGTGTGTGTGTGTGTGTGTGTGTGTGTGTGTGTGTGTGTGTGTGAGGCAGTACCAGGGAATCATAGATTTGATTTTCTCCTTTATCTCCATCTCCTACTCCCTTCCCCCTCCTATGTGTGTGTGTGTGTGTAGATCTGTGCATTAGTAATGCGACGGGGCCATATTTCCCAGGAGTCTGCTGCTCGGCAGGATTTAGCCCCTCTTTTCTAACCAGTTTAGGAAAACAATGACAGACCAGATATTGACTGAGCAGAACCAGAGCCCTTTCTTCCCACTGCAGCAGTAACACCCCCCCCCCCCCCCCCATTCCCAACACACACACACACACACACACACACACCTGAGGGTTGCGTCTTTTGGTGGGTGGGGGTGGCAGTTGAAAAGTGGTCCAAGCAGTTACCACCAGTGTTGGGAACGTTACTTTAAAAAAGTAATTAGTTATAGTTACTCACTACTTGTTCCAAAAAGTAACTGAATTACTCTATGATAAGAGTAACTCGTTACCAGGGAAAGTAACTATTTGCGTTACTGTTACAAAAAACACAGTTTTGAGCAGCCAGTTGAAATGAGTAGAACAGACAGGTGTTTGTAGGCAACATAACTTTCGATATTTATTAGATAGATAGATAGATAGATAGATAGATAGATGCTTTATTGATCCCCAAGGGGAAATTCAAAGATATTGCACATCCACAGACCTACGGTTGACTTCAGCCTGTGTCATAGGTTTTTGTTGTGAGGCAGAAAGATCTAGCTTTTGCTGCTTGCAGGACTTTGCTCCGAGTCCATCTTTGCTAGTGGATGGCGAGCTATCATCTGTGGTGGAGGTATCGGTGTTTTTGGCCACTAGCTTTAGATGCGTGTGTGAGATGCTTCATTAAATTACAGTTGCTTACAACGGATGTCGACAAAGTCTTCGCTTCAACATAATATACACATTACATGTACGTTCTTGCCTTTGACCACAATGAATTTGAAGTAGTGCTTATATCTCCACCTTGAAAATGCCAATTTTTCATCGTCGGATTGCTCCTAACCTCTGCTGATTCGTCGAATCTCTTTTAGCTGTTGCGTGTGTGTGTGTGGCGCTTGTGCTGGCAAGTGTGTAAAAACACTGGCTCTGATTGGCTATCATGAAACATGACTCTTAGCCTTAGCCAATTCTAATTGCCTACATCGTTATTAACCCACCTCCTCACTAGCTGTGAGCCAGGGGTGCGTTCTGATTACACATTTTAGGCTATTCAATCAATGCAAAGTAACGCACCGCATTTAACATCCAGTAACGTTAACGGCGTTGTAACGACGGGAAAAATAATTAGTTAGATTACCCCGTTACTGAAAAAATAACGTTACCTAACGCTGTTCTTTTAAACGGCGTTATTCCAAACACTGGTTACCACACACACACACACACACACACACACACAATTGTGTGTCAGGCCAGACCTCTTGGCCTAGGCCATAGCTCTTGGTTGTGAATGGAACTTTAGGCTGCCCCCTACCGTGGTGAGAGATGACTGGTCACTATTATACTCAATACTTTCCATGTTGGCTCTCTCTCTCTCTCTCTCTCTCTCTCTCTCTCTCTCTCTCTGTTGACCGAGTCGGATAAGGCGAGTGGTCTCTCCGCTGGTCGGCCGCTTTGTTGCCTTGTGCGGCCGGCGTCTAAAGAGCGCCCGCCCCAGCTCTGGCCGCTGGGCTGAGTCCAGCCCAGGCCGCCACTGCACCGCTCGGCCGCCACGCTGGAGAATATATCAATTACAGCTGTGGCACACTGACGTCACGCTGAGAGTCATTATCAGATCCAGAGACGCACACCACTCCAGCGATCGATCGCCCGCTGCGCGATCAATACCCCCGCCCCCCGACCGACGACGTGCTCAAATGAAGAGTGGTCGCGGCGGCCACTAGCCCGGAGACGTGTGCGTGCGCACATGATGATTATCTCGTTTAAACAAGTGCTGTTGTTTTCCTGTCGGAGCCCACCCCATACCCCACCCGCCTTATCCTCTCGTTGGACGTCTTAAACTGCCATTCCTTTCAGGGTGAAGGAAAAAAGAGCAGAAAAAAAACAACTCTTCAGTAGCCCTGTGACTCATATGTCAGGAACCTGCGTGCAAAGGGTGTATGTGCTGGGATTTGATGGGGATTGAGTGAAAAGACTTTTTAAAAGTGTGTGTGTGTGTGTGTGTGTGTGTGTGTGTGTGTGTACAGATGTGTGCTGCCTGTTTGTGGGTGGTGTGTTTGCCAGTGCGGCAGTGATGGCCGGGTGGAGGCTGCGTGCATGCGTGTGTGTGTGAGCGTGCATACGTGTGTGTGTGTGTGTGTGTGTGTGTGTGTGTGTGTGTGTGTGTGTGTGTGTGTGTGTGTGTGTTGGAGAGGCTGTTTGTTTGCTGGCTGGTAGGCTTCTCCAGCCCTGCTCTCCTCCTGTGCGGTTCCATCAGGCCACTGCAGAGCTAGTGTAACCCGGGCTCCAGGGAGCAGCCAGAGCCTGCGCTCCCCTCCTCCTGCAGATCAATACGGCACCAGCCAAAGCCCCCAGACCTCTGGGAAAACACACACACTCTCACACACACACACACACACATATATATGTGCAAGAGGCACACACAGAGCAAGACACACAAGCAACACAAACACACAAAGCACACCAGGACCACTCTCTCCCTCGCTTTCTCTCTCTCTCACACACACACACACACACACACACACACACACACACTCACACATGCACCAAGACACACACAGGCAGCACAAACCACACACAAATACACAAAGCACACCAGGACATCTATCACTCACAAACACACACACACATGTACATACTCACACAACTGCACACAACAGAAAACCACATAATACTAAACAAAGGCATGTATCCGAAGCCCATGTTGAGACGCAGCAGGACAGAACTCGGTGCTCTTGCACTCCCGAGTCGGGGGCCGTGCAGAGCAGAGGAGAGTGGAGCTGGGAGTGGGCCCGGCTCGAAGTCCAGAGCTCCAGGATCCCCCCGCTCGGTTGGTTCTGTTTGGACTGGAGCGCTGCAGCTTCGCCTCCACCTCCTCACGGGCTCTATTGTTGCCTGTGTCACAGGGAGGGAGGGAGAGAGAGAGGGAGGGAGAGAGAGACTGGGAGCTGTGGACACTGAGGGAGATGCAAGCCTGACCTCTGCTGGCAGGGGGCTGAACTGCATGTGAAAATGCTTAGGTGCTGGAATGAGAATGGGTGACTGTAGACTATAAGGGAGGCGGAGTGAAACAGAGGAATTGAGAAAAAAGAGACGTGAGTGAGTGAGGCAGAGATATACAGACAAAACAAGAGAAAGATGGAGAGAGAGAGAGAAGGATGACGATAGAATGAGAACCAAAGAGATCTGCCTGAAAGACAGATACTCAGGAGGATGGAGAGACACAGAGAGTGAGACAGCTAGAGAGAGAGAGAGAAAGAGAGAGAGAGAGAGAAGTGGTTTGCACTCATAATGGGGTCAGTGGCTCCCTGAGAGATGTGGCTCCTCACAGGAGAGCACTCCTCTTTTCTTCCACACGGGAGGGGCCTGAAAGAGGGACAGAGAGAAAAGAGGGAAGAGAGAGAGAGAGAAAGAGAGAAGGCAAACCACAAAAGAGAGAGCAGTGGAAACAAGCACATACATGAATACAGAGATTGCCCAAAAACAGTGGAGTTAGTCAATCCAGCAGCATTAAGATCCCCCCATCCCGCCCCACCCCCCTCCTGCTGAGAGGGGGAAGGCCCTTTGCCAGCAGTCAAGTGCAAAACATGCCCACTAAGATAAGAGCGAGAGAATAAGAATAAGCATTTATCAACGGAAAACCACGCTTAATCCCTCAGATTTTACCCCTCTTCTTTTTCCCCCATATTGATGCAAAAAAACGCGTCTATCTCTCTCTCTGAGAGATTAATCTTGGAAAGCAGCTTTTGAGACAAGAGAGAGGGGGGGGAGGGAGGGAGGGATGGGCGAGGGTAGGGGGGATGATTGCTGCTCTTTCTCTGGGAATTGGGTTTAGGGTCCAGGGATACAAAAAAACAAAAAATCAGCAACAGCAAACATAGCCGAGGGGAGTGAAAATCTCCCAAACACGCTGCTCCCTGTGGGTTAACCGTCTTAACCCGTTGGCAGGCCCCCGTGCCTGAGGTCCCTCCTCTCTCCCTGTCAGTGTCATAACTCCAGGGTGAGACTGGTGCCTGCCTGCCTCTCTGCATCCCCATCCCCATGCCTCTAACCAGGCCGGTTCTCCATCTAGCCTGCCGTCATTCTGACAAAGGTGTTTCATGCGGTATTACAAAATTAATGTGCTGTTCTCGAGAGCCCGCAGAATGAGGGGCCTCACAAGGTAGGGAGAGAGAGAAGCCGTCTTAAAATATTCATAAATACATATCAAAAGAGACGCAAGACGTGCGGATCTGAATAAACAAATGATTGTTGCTGGTTGCCACGGATAAGGAACACTGCTAAGCAAATAAATGATAAATATAATATGACTACTGTGGGTTTTTCTCCACAGCTGTGTATGAGATGAATTGGAATGTTTGCATGCCAAGATAGAGTTTGTGTGTGTGTGTGTGTGTTTTGTGTTTGTGTGTGTGTGTGTGTGTGTGTGTTTTGTGTGTGTTTGTGTCTGTGTGTCTGTGTGTGTCTGTGTGTGTGTGTGTGTGTGTGTGTGTGTGTCTCTGTATGTGTGTGTGTTTTTGTGTATTTGTTTGTGTGTGTGTGTGTGTGTGTGTGTGTGTGTGTGTGTGTGTGTGTGTGTGTGTGTGTGTACACCAGTGCCTGTCTCAGTTGTATGCACAGCACAGGTAGTCCACGCCAGAAGGGGCCCTGGCGATGGACAGACTAGACAAAGATGCAGGCCTGGCGGGAGGGTGGTGAAAAAGCGATGGGTGGATGGATGGATGGATGGATAGATAGATGAATGAAATGGAGAGAGGGAGGGAGGGAGGGTGGGTGGTAGGGAGTGAAAGAGAAAGAGTGAGGGAGGGAGAGGAGGAGGGGGGTGATGGTGGGTGTGGGTTTGGAGGTGTGGGCACGTAGCTTATTATTTCTCTCCTCATGTGTTCTTCTCTCTTCCCCTCTAGAACCACACACTGAGTCAGCACGCGCAGTGAGACCGGGCCCGGCAGGACTCCCGGCTCAGCCCGGATCCCCGACCCACGCCCTGCGGGGGAGGATCATTTCAACATCACAGCCAATCAAAGTGTCATTTGCTACTCACATGTAAAACTCTAACGATTCCACCACCAGGCGCAGCTATTACGAGCAGTGGGGAATGAATATTAATGGGATCTGCTATTAAAAAGGAAAACGGAGAGAGAGAGACGAGAGAGTGAGAGAGTGAGAGAAAGAAAAAGAGAAAGAAAGAGAGAGAGGAGGGAATAAAGGAGATGGAGTGGGAGAAAGGTATTCTACGTGCAGTATTTTTTATCGTCCCTGCTTCCCACTTGTGAAGGTTTTTTTCTTCTTTTCCTATTTTTTGGAACAAAAGAAAAAATGAAGGAAAAAAAAACCTTGTCTGATTTTAGTCTTTAGAAAATGTTTCACTTCTCTTGTCCTCTGTTGCTTCCCGTATCCAACTTTAGAGCCTGTTTTCCTTCCTCTTTTTATTTTTGTCCTTTTATGTTTTTTTTGTTTTTGTTTTTGTTTTTTTTCTGTCTGGTTTTTTGTACCTTTAAGTTCTTGCAAATTGGTACTTGTGGTGTGTTGTGATTGCTTGCCAGTCGTAATATTTTTTTTTTCCTTTTTATTATTATTGTTAAATATTTTCTTTTTCTAATTACAATTTTAAAAAGGCAAAAAACAAATAAAGATACAAAAAAAACAAATGTAATGGTTTGATTGGATTTTCCGGTTTATGGGCCTTATGGTTGTTGTAAAAATGAATATCATCAATTTCAGTGCAACTGGATGATGTCTGCTTTTTAAATGTGAATTAACCAGATTGCAATAACTAGTACCGTTGAAAAAATAAACAAATAAATAAAAACGTGAATAAAGGGAATGTGTGCATATGCTGTGAGTCTTCTTTCAAGCAACGGGTCACCCTCAGTGGAACTCAAAGCCCCAGTGTACCCCAAGACTTGCCATGCTTCACTGGCTCTGGGCTTCAAACAAAAACACACGTTTCTTTTTTTTCTGTTTCCCTCTTTTTTTTCACAAAACCACCAAAGGAATAATTGAATAATTTGAGCCATTAGCTGAGCAAGAAAAATAGTGTTGAATATATTTTTTTTTAAATAAACATCTTCTGTATGATTCATGTCTTGTGGGTTACCTCAGGAGTATAAGAGCATTGAGTCCTCTATGCATCCATCTCATCTCCCTGAATATAATTTCGGAGTCAATTTAGTGAGAAAGTCTGTGACATCATGTGTCAGTACAGTGATTATCACTTAACAAGTGAAACAAACTGGCCTCTTCCAAGTTAGCATAAAGGCTCAACGGTAACACTAAAGTGTGCCATGCCGGCATGCAGATAATATATCAGATAATGGTGAATGTGTAGAAACTATTTTGATTTTGATCCGAGTGTACAGCCCTTTGATCATAAACCTCAAGTACAGCATGTCTCATGTGTATGTTCATATTAGGAAAATACACCTCAGGCCAAAAAAGCTGCCTGCCTTTATCCAGTGCCAATATACAGTAATGGCTTCACTGATCCAGCAGTCACAATGTGGACACTGATTAGAGCAATACAGATTACACACAAAATGTGTCTTAATATTTTAATGCATTAGGTCTTAACAGTGCATTAGATGTGAATACTACAGCCAGTCACTTCATGGCTGTGGAGCCAGAATAATGTATAAGTGTAATTTAAGCGTACAACTGTCACTTCCATTTTTACTCCACTTTATTTCCATTTTTATTACAGTATGTCTGAGCACTGGGTGTTAATGATATAGCCAGCAGCTCCATGATTATGCTGCTACAATAATGTACAAATTACAGTTTGTCTTATAGAATTTATAGAAGACTGGGTGTTTGTAAGTAGCACTGTAACAATTATTGTGTTATATTTTGTCTGCACATACAGTCATATCACATCTGTGAATTCATTTTTTTTTCTTTGATGAAAAGTCTTTCTCCAAATATGCACATCTACATGGTATAGAATGTACAGTAATAAGATGTGAAAATACTGATAATTAAAGTAGCCTATCTGATAATTAACTCACTTCAATGTTCCCTGAAATACAATAATGAATTCAGAGGTTTTAGCACCACCTTATTGAGGGAGTTAATCTGTGTCACAACAAACTGAGCTACACAAACACACAAACGTAGATTGCACAGTGCTGTACTAAATAGAAATGGACAGTTACTTGTTAGACACGATTTTGTGTGTGTTCTCATCCAAAGTCAGCGGGGCATGCAGCACATAGAAATGTCTTGACACTTGTTCCTGCCATGAATCCTTGCAGACCACAGAAGGTCAAGCAAGCTGCACTTCCTCTTTTTTGTGAACCAGCACTGACACAGTTCAGTCACATGAGTCACATCAAACAGTCAGTTGAAATGAAGATAAGTGACACACAGACCACAAAAGGAAAGTGGCACGCAGAAGCCAATCAAACTACACTTCCTCTTTTGTGGGCATGTCAATCCAATCAAATTAACTGCAGATTCATTAGAAGAAAAGCATAAGATGGTCTCAACACATTGGGTCTACAGTATATGTATGTGAGGCTACATCATGCAGCTACATGCACTTCCACGGAATACGCTCTAAGTAAAAACACTGCTGTGTCATATACTTCCAATGGAAATGTATTAGATAGCACCCACTTAGTTTATGTCTACTATATTATTGTATTTACTGGCCTTGTACAAAAAAAACAGTCATAAAAAAATATTAGGCATTAACTTGCATGCTCAATTTAATTTTCATAAAATGTTTAATAAAACAGGGTAAAATAAATAAACTCAGTTTTCTCAATGAGGGAGTGGTGTGGAATTGTAAATTAGGGAGAACATTCTGGCTGAAAACTTCCATCATTTTATCTACTACCCATTTATATGTTTTAATCTACTGAGGCTTCCACTCATCATTTTTTCACAACTACACTGGTTTAATTGCATCCATGTGTTAAAGCAGCTGGCTTAGCCGTTGAGTCTCATAACTTCTGCCGGACAGAAGGTCGGTTCGGTTCCCAGAAATCAGTCATCGGAACGCATCGATATAGCACGGTGCCCAGGGGGCATTGGAGCTTGTAGAGGGGAGTCAATCTAACTAGAATGTGTTTTAAGTAGCCTATTATATATTAGGCTTGGAAATAAAAGGATTCCGTCAAATTATGACGGAATCCTTTTATTTCCAGGAGAGTGGAAAATTAAATGAAATGACCAATAGAAAAGTCGTACTGAATTGTTCAGTAATTTTCTGTGACGCCTTGAGATAAGGCGTGCTTATTTCTAATCTAACTACCCAAAGCTCCATTAATGACCTTTAGCCCACATCACAAAGTCTAGGCTATTATTTAATAAAGGGTCAAATTTTAGACAAGACATTAGTTGCATTAGCCTACATAATGAGATAGTAGCCTACCACAATTTAAATATATCATCCTTGTTGTTGCAACATGTGCCACTCATTGGTAAAACAATAGAAATGTGTAATTAAAAGTTAATGGTGAGTTGTTTTCGTCGCACTTGACCGACCTCCGTAGAACAGAGGACTTTTGTCTGTGGTCAGCTCAACAAGTCGCGAAGGCTTTTTGTCATCTGCTCAGCAGCCGCGACTCGACGTGACTTCACCAAGTCATCCGTGCCCCACAACTATGAGATCACTATAGCGCCACTGAAATTAAGGGATCATATACATCTTACCAGACAAAATCATTAGCGAAGAGACTTATCGCCACATAAATGTAATCAAGCATCAACTAAAATATTTTATTTATATTTCTTAATTAGATGTGGAACTTAAATATAATGCATTACATTTCCTTTTCATTGTGCTGAACTGCAGATGTCATTCTCTTCCTACAATCTGTTTTATTTTATTGGAATTTGTTGTCTCTCCCTAAAAACTCATCTGACACTAAGGAAGGCAAAAAAGTTTGCCAAAATAATCGCTACATCATTACTGGCCCAGCTTGGAATCCACTGACAGTCCATATCTTTCTAGAAACTAGCTATTTTGCATTAGTTGGATGGAACGAGGTAACGCTTTTTCCTTGCTAGATCTTTGTGTCAGATGCTCTTCGTCCGCTTTTTAGTTCCGGGTGTGTTAGAGCCGAAGGCAACCCGTTAGTCTGCAGTCATCACTGTTTTGCAATCACATAACTTGTCAACATATCTCAATTTCGCCGTGATCTACTGGAGAAATACGTTATCATTTATGAATTATAGTTGAAACGAGGGCACCACATGGGAGAATGGCGGCAGCGTTACTGTCAGAAACGGAGATCAGGCATCGGTCTATGGCAGAGGAGGATCCGAACGGGAATGAGCATGGGGCGGCTGCTCGCAGCACGGCTCCTCGCTGGGGACCGCAACACGCCGGGGCCCGCCAGCTCGCCCAACTGTACTCACCGGGTAAGACAATGAGCTTGAAAAAAAATGTCAAATAGTAAACCGCAACACCAGTAAGCCTGAACTAGCACATATCCTCGTTGTCCTGTCCCCCATTACCTGATAACACACAACATAGGCTACACAGCAGGCTACTACACTGCGAATGTAAACATCCCTTCAGTGCCTGAGGTTTGTGGACAGACCAAGACTACAGTTTAGTTTTCGATGTTAGTGTGTAGGCTACTGAGAACTGTGTGTAAGAAACAGGCTAGTGCTTTGTTCGAAATACCATACTATCATGGTAGGCTACTGTGCTGCATTAGCCTTTGTAAGTCAATAAAATTAGGTTATGAGGTTATGTCGTAGTGTTCTGCTGTTGCACCCCTCTGCCAAGGTAGCCCCTCAGAAGACTACAGATTAAGTATCAGCCCTTGGGGAGCACCAGTTTAGCTCACATATCCACAATGAAAGGACTAACTTTCTTCTTCCTTGGGGCTAGACTGTTCATTGTTTAGACAACACAGTACGTCCACTGTCAGAGCGATGAATGTCCTCTCCCCACCGCCCCTACACACACACACACACACACACAAACACACAGACACACACACACACACACACATTATACACACATAGAGACAGGCCAGATGCCTGAGGCCACTTCGACTGTTCGTTGGTGGTATCACACGAGATAAACAATCTAATGCATGCTCAAGGTTTGACTGCCATCCAGCAGCTGGGCTTAACAAAGAGCACTCTGCCTTGCCCATTGCACCTCATGCTTTAGGGGATCAACGGCGACGTTAAAAGCCCCCAGCAACCCTGGGTGGGTATTATAAGATTTTTTTTTGTCCAGCCTGTGCCCCCTTATTGGGCCTGAGCTCTCAGACTATAGCTCTCTTTTGTGCGCGAGGACAGATTGTGTTTTAAAGTGCGGTTAAAAATAAGTCCATTTCATTTATGTCACGAGTGGCTTGTAGCACGTAGGCTACTGTCAAAGTGCCTCCTGTTTACTTACTAACCCGCCTGTGTGTAAAGGGCGTTTTCAGGAACGCCTGAATGAGACAGTTAGATCAGTGTTTTTCAACCACTGTGCCGGGGCACACTAGTGTGCCGTGAGAGATCATCAGGTGTGCCGCAGAAAATTACCCAAATGTCACTCACTGGTCCAGAAAAGCAACTGTCGCATCAAATAATTTATAACCACATGCTCTCATTGATTGTATAATTGCACTATTTGTGGTATGCAGGCATTGTACAACAGGGCCCCATATCCAGTATTCACAGAATCATCACATATCCAGTTCATAACAACAATTAAATTAAATAGGCCTATAGTCACCTACAAATGAAACAGAGGACGCTTGTTTTATTGAGCAGGTCTTGCATAGAAGCCATAATAAGGCCATATCTGTGTATTATTTGAAATTTTAGGCTATGGTATGTTTATTTTCTCTTCACACAGGATGGGATGCCTTGGGACATTTTAAGTGTCAAAAGTGTGCCTTGGCACAAAAAAGGTTGAAAAACACTGAGTTAGATGTATTTAAATATCCATCTCAACTAGGCTAAGCTACACTAGGCTGTCTGCGCAGTGATCGGTTATTAGATTTGCCGTGTCCTAGACGTTTCGGTCACAATACCAGGTCATGCCTCTGGAAGTTAAAGTTTTTCACATCAATTTTTTAGGGAGGAATTTGTGTCTGTGTATCAGTGTTGCTTCTTTGCTCTGTCTGCAGACCTGCTACATCAGGTTAAGAGCAGTAAAAGTGTTAAACTGATAGTCGTTGTCCAACTGATAAAAAAGAAAATTGATTGCACTTGAGCGGAAAACGTCTATCTTTCCAAGGAGAGAGTTAAGCATGTAATAGCGTACTGTGAGTTACTTGTCACTATTAGAGAATGTGACATGCTATCATATTAATGTGACATGCAATGTTTTCAGAATTCATATTTTGAAAACAATGAGTCGATCTTGTTCAGTTTCTCTCTGCTTCAATTTACGGCACGTCATACTCAACCTAGCATCGTAACGTATTTCAGTACCATGGACAGCACCGTAGCGGTAAGATAGCGCTAACCTAGGTGCTGAAATAGTGTTAGGACTAGCGGAAAAATAACATACTAGAGCTTGTATTGTACATTCTAATCATAGAGTTACTGACAAGCTAACTACATTAAACACATTTAACTATACTTGGATCAGCAGTACCAAATCAGTTGATGCATGCTATAAAGATAAAGACTGTTTTGAGAAAACTTTTCTTGTGCAATCCATATAACACTGTTAAAGTTGTGTTACATTTTGCTTGAGGTTCAAGGTTCTTTGTTTTGAAA
>NW_027468565.1:21500634-21505634 GCF_046254945.1 Alosa pseudoharengus | reverse complement strand
CCTAACATTTCAGAAATAAAACATTTCTCAGAACAACAGCTTTCTCCTGTGCTACTCGGGGTATTTTTGGTTCATGTTTGCGATTTGGTGGTTGTATCACAGCCTGTATTTGCTGTTGCTATGGGCCCATTTTTTAAGAAATAAAGAAACATGGTCTTAAATTGACCTCGGTGCAGTGTGTTGCTACTCGATCCCCAGAACATCACACATGCACATACACAAACACATGCATACGCACACACACACACACACACACACACACACACACACACACACACACACACACACACACAAACGTTAACACACAGGCACACACACACACACACACACACACACACACACCTGGCTGTGCAGCCCCTCGGCACACCTGAGGCCCCACCCTTCTTGATTTATCTCTTTCATTTAGATGCTGCTGTGAAGGAGTGTGGCTGTGTACCTGCGTATCAGGTGTGTGTTCCCTCAGCGGAGTAAACAGGTGTTTGTGTGCGGAGAGGGCAGAGGGTCACTGGTGCTTCAGCTGGTCAGACAGAGGCCTGGCCAACTCCAGCCGTGTCACACTCTTGCCGTAGTTAGCGAGTCCACCTCTGGCCTGCCCCAGTTAAGCAGCACAGATGCTGGACACTGTGTGCACTGAACACACAAAAGATCTGGGTCCACAGTAAGTGTCAATCATTCAGCTGTGTGTTGGACCATGGTCCATCCATTGTTTGCCAGTTTGAGTGTGTTTCAATTGTCAACTTTGTGAGTAAATTTTGGTGTATCATGTAAGTGTGTGGGTGTGTGTAGGGGACCCCTCTATTGTGAGTCAACTTGGGTGTGTCATGTGTGCGTGTGTGCGCGTGTGTGTGTGTGTGTGTGTGTGTGTGCGCCTGTGTGTAAGGTGGGCCGGTGGTGCAAAGTGGAGGTGTGAAAAGTCCGTGGCTCCCGAGCAGCTCTATAAATAGCCGTCATCAATATCCTCCCTCAGTCCCGGGCCCGGTGCCCGGTGCCTTCCCTATCGCTCCCATCTCCTCCACGAGGTGATCTAATGGCATTAAAGTTTCAGAAGCGCTGACTCCACAGAGCCTCCTCACGCCTCACGTCTCACGTCTGCAGAAAGAGAGGCAGATGAGCAGCTGAGGAAAGAAAAGAAAGAAGCGAGAGAAAGAGAAAAGGACTGAGGGAGAGAGAGAGAGAGGGAGAGAGGAGACGTGGGAGAGAGGAGTGCGATGAGGGGGACGAAGTAAAATGATTGATAGGAGGGTATGGTGTTGTGTATTAAAGAAAGAAGAGAAGGAGGGATGGAAAGAGGAGAGGAGAGGAGGAGTGGGGGGGCACTGGTGGAGGTGGTGTTGCTGGGCGTCTGATGAGATTGGGAGCTGGGATGGGTCTTCACGGGGGCTGGTTGCCGTGGTGAATAATTCAACAGCTGCCTCATAGCGCTGCTCCTTCTCTTGCGGGCCGCTTGGGCGGCACTGCGACAACACTGTTGGTGCTGTGTCCGCAGGCGACCGCTGACCGGAGAGGAGGAGAGGCGGGGGGGTTTTTCCGCTGTGTCAGGTCTGACCCCTGTGGCGGAGATCATGACCCCACTGCTCACGATACACTTGTCCTCATCGAGCCGATTACTCAAGAGCACTGTCAGTAATGGAACACACACATTGCTGCCCACCACCCTCTCACACACACTCACACACACACACACACACACATGCAAGTATGCCGTCGGTTGGATCTCCTGTCGGCCGACCTGCCGGACCTCTCGCTGATATTGGTTGGCTGCCCCCTGCTGACCTTTGGGCCCATAGGTCATTAGCATACGCAGCAGCGAGGGCCACTCAGAGGTCTTGGTTATCATATGTATCACCTACTGCTGATGAAGTACTTTTCAAATTTGGCTGATGAGTTCATTTTTCAGATTTTTGTCATTATGATGTGTGTGTGTGTGTGTGTGTGTGTGTGTGTGTGTGTGTGTGTGTGTGTGTGTGTGTGTGTGTGTGTGTGTGTGTGTGTGTGTGTGTGTGTGTGTGGTCTATCTGAGACTTCATGATGAAGTTTGACGTGCTTTATCCATTCCTGAAGCTATTTACACACCAGAAGTTAGTAGGTGACTGAATACATGAGGACATCTTTTGGATTGACTCATCACACGCTGTGTGAGACACACACACAACCACAACCATATACACACACACACACACATAATAATCAAATGCCTCAGGTTGCCAGGATGTTTTTGTAACGTGTTACAAAATGTTTGCTTCGGATTTGGTCAATATTTAAATAAGTATTTCTATTTATCTATCTATCTCTCTCCCTCCCTCCCTCTCTCTCACTCTCTCTGTCTCTCTGTCTCTCTGTCTCTCTGTCTCTGTCTCTGTCTCTCTGTCTCTCTATCTCTCTCTTTGTCTTAGGTAAGCGTCTGCAGGAGTGGTTCTGCGTGATTCTGTGCCTCACTCTCTTCATCATGAACTTCTCCTTCCTCCTCATCAACTTCTCCACGGTGCACATCTTCAAGATTATCTTCGGCATTGGTACGCTCCTGACCCGCTCCTTCTCCATCACACACAGACACACACACACACACACACACACCCCAAACTCCCCAACACATCCAAGCCATTAGTCAGCCCCACAGGCGCCTGGCTATCACTGATACCATCTCCTATTAAAGGCAGGAAACAGTGCACTGGTGATAATGACAGTAGTTCTACTGTTGTTTGGCCTACCCTCATAGGTAATGTTTCAGCATTAAAGGAGATTGTTGGTTACCAACACCATTGTTTACAGACACACTGTGACAGTCATCACGGTCATCCTCAGGGCGTGAAAGAGAGTTGTCCAAGGGAATAGGTTCATTGTTAATATGTAGGCAGGGGTAGCTGTTTTTTCTATAGGTTTGTTTTGCAGGCTTGGCAACTCATAATGACCTGTATTTCAGGTTGATATGTAACACAGAGTAGAATACAGAAAATATATCACCTCTATGTTATTGTATGTATAGTGCCCATAAGAAATATTCACCCCCCTTGGATATTTCCACTTTTACTAATTTTATTAATGGAATCTTGGTCGATTTAATTTGGCCTTTATTACAATAATTTACAAGCATCCCCTCTTTAATGTCAAAGTGAAAAAGGATTTCTGCAAAGTAATGTTAATTTTGCTTCCACATTCGGGGACTTTGCAGGTGTCTTACGACGCCACATTTTCCCTTGTGAAAATTGCATTTCTCAGTACTTTACTTCCAGTAAATCATCAAGAAAAAATATGAGCAAGCTTTATTGATAAGTAAAGATGTATTATCAACAACATTTCATAACATATCAGTGTAGGTGTCATAGAAAATTACAAAAAACTGCCCTGAGGCAACATTGTACCATAAAGGACTCGCATATGGCCATACCAAATAAGTAGGGAAGCAAGTGCATTATATTTGTAAGTAAACTGGCAAGGCAAAAGCAAAATTGCCTATACCTGTAAGTAAGCTGTTAGAAACAGAGTTATACATAATATGTAATACTCACCACACCAAAAATAAAAAAGAGCCTGTTTTTTTGTGTTGCGATCAGAGTGCAGGTTTTGTTCTGGAGTTTGAGGCCAGGTGGGGTGACTGCTTTCTCCTTTTGCTACATAATGCCTGAAGTGAAAGGGCTTGCTGTGATGCTAAAGGAAGTGTGCTCAAAGTAAGAGCTGTATGAGGGACCCTTAGGTCAGGTTGACCCCTGTATGAGGGCCCCCATGGAATGGCGGTGCATAGTGAGGCACCCTTTGATGAACAGTGGATGGAAGGATGTACGTGGGGCACCTGTATGTGTGAAGTGCATGAGTGTGCTTTATGAAGTTTAACAGAGTGTCCTGACTACCATACCAACATCCATGGCTTTTTGTCAAGCTGCGGACTTGCTACCCCGTAGCCCCAAGTTTGAGACCTGACCTCCCTCTATTTTCTACAGTGTAGGCCTACCCCCTGTGTTTCTCTCTGGAGACCTTTAATTCTTAAAAATAGGAATTATTTTACTTTTACCGTCATGGTATAATGTGGCCTTGAGGCAACAAATCTTAAAAATATATACAAATTAAAACAAAATATAAAAAATATTATTATTGTTAAAGTGTACCTTTTTAAACAGAAAAAACAATGATAATATTTTTTTTCCACAAGGATAAAATAAGTAACGGATAATGCCCGACGAGGTGTCCATTATCAGAAATAAATGGACGACGCGGAGGCGTGAACCGGTTGCTTCCGCGAAGTCCATTTATTTCTGATAATGGACGCATCGAAGGGCATTATCCCGTTTATACCATGGTCACTAACGAAATAAATAAATATGAAATCAATTATTAATACTAAATGAGTTTTAGAGCTAATCGTTAGTTTTTTCAGCTGTTTACAGTTGATTCCATTGTTGCGAAGCCTGCCTCCAGGCTCAACCGTCATCCTACTATCATTGTTATAGTTACCATTCATAAGCATTGATATGGAACGGCGATTAAACTTCTTTTTACCAGATCTACTTCATAGATGTAGTATATCACTTTTTAATTAACATTACTTTGTAGAAATTGTCTTTCACTTTGACATTAAAGAGGGAATTTTTGTAAATTATTGTAAAAAAGGCCAAATTAAATTGACAGAGATTCCATTTATTAAAACAATAAAAGGGGAAATATCCAAGGGTGGTGAATACTTTTTATAGACACTGTATGTTATTTATGTTGTGAAATAGGCTGTTTTTGGCATCTTGTAAATTGATCAGTTATTGATCATCCAGACAGGGGCGCTGGAATGTTAGGAGGGAAGGAATCGCTCAGTGTTGTGATTCTGCCTGGCTCTTTAGTTAGTTTACTAATAACCCATGGCCTCTGAAACATCACTCTCAGATATTTCACTACACTCGCTCACTGTGTGCGAGTGGGGATCATCCCCATCCCTCCCATGTAGTCTCTGAATACTGGTCAATATATACGCTTCTAAAATAATTGTGTGAAATCTGTTCACTGTTCACTTTAAATAC
>NW_027468565.1:21450634-21483134 GCF_046254945.1 Alosa pseudoharengus | reverse complement strand
GATTAATCACATCAGCTCAGTGCTGGATGAAGGAGATGACAAGCTCTTGAATAGGTTGGAGATGTCGATGTCTGAGTCCTTCATGTGGGGGTGGATGTCCACATCGACCCCAGACTCCTTGCACTGCTCGAGCAGAGTGCTGATGTTGCTCTCGGACAGACGCAGGTACCTGCAAGAGGAATATGACATAACACAGTGTTCACATCAATAGCACCAAATCGTACCTTCCGTCTAGACACAAGAATGACCGTTCATAGCGTAACCACTCTCCTAATCAGCCTAATTTCCTGTATTGATCAGGATTGTGCAAAATTCTAATTGCAATTATGCTTCCTGTTTGCTACCTCAGTTGAGATGCAAGGGAAATTCAAGAATTTAATTTGAATTTGAGAGCCAGTTTCAATTCAATTCTGGAATTTTGCACAACCCTGGTATTGATCCATCAGAATGTACAGCTTACAATGTCCACTCAGGGACATTTATTACAGTTCCTGCCGTCTTTACCTTCCTGTCAAACCACTCCACTCTCACTAGCATCCAATCATATCCCTTTCCTCATTTGAAGAGCCAATCAAAAGCTACTAGCCAAAGCTACATTGTGCCATTGTCTTTAGAGGTTATTGTAAGAAGACCACTGTGACCACTGTTTACAATGATTAATGATTGTTTATGAAAACATGTCTCCATGTTCCAAAACATGTTCCAGATATTATCAGTGGCCAGTGGCCTTGTGTTGACGTTGTCCTTTGTTGCCGTTCTTCCTCCATCTGATATAATTTCACTCCTCCATCTCCCTGGTCTCACATCTCACTGGTAACTCTCTCTCTTTTCTCCTCTCCTCTCGGGCATGTGTGAGCTGTAGTAGAGAGGCAGGGAGTCTTCTCTTGGGAGGCTGGGGGTTGGAGTTATGGCAGGGAGAGAGCAGTCGGCCTTGGTCTGCAGGCACTCCCAGAATGCACTGGTGCAGGGAAGATGGTCTCCAGAGAGGACGACCTTTGACCTGTGGGGGTGGGACTCATCTCCTGGGTGACGGAGCAGCCCCACTCCCTCGCGCATCCCTAAACTCTTCCATATACACACACACACACACTTTTGCCTCTCCTATACACACTCAAATAAAACACAAACACTCTGTTCTCATTTTCTTTCTTCCCTACTCTCACACACACACACAATCACACACAATCCTCCCTTTCTCTCTCTCCCAGACATACAAGCGCACACATCATTCTCTGACATTCACACACCCTTCTCATTCTCACTTTCCCACACACACACACACACGCATACTCCTGTATACACAGAATGGACTCTGTCTAACCCACACACACACTCAAAAACTCCAAGGCACATTGTGCACAAACACAATCCCTCAGATCCCCCCCATGCACATAAAATATACACCTGCAACATACATACAAATACATACTGTAAAAAAATGCTGTATCCCACAAAGGCCAGTTCATGGGCCTGGTCTTATACACACAGACACTCAGAGGATGTGATATGCTCTCTCGGCAATAAACACACACTAACTAAACACAACAAACAAAAACAAACCATGCCATGTTCTGTCTTTGCCATAGAGCAGTCAGTCATCTGCTGATGATTCAGGCTGTGTGAGCTTCACCCAGTCAGTCCCATGTATAATGCAGGTGGAGGGAGGGAGAGGCTGGGACCCTTGCTGCGGTTCTCCTTCTTACTCTATTTGCTCTCCCTCTTGTTCTCTCTCTCACTCTCTCTTCCTTTCTCTCCCTCTTGTTTTCTCTCTCTCTCACTCTCTCCTGTTCTCTCTCTCACTCTCTCTTTCTCTTTCTCTCTCCCTCACTCTCTCTCTCTCTCTCTTTCGGTCTCTCCCTCTCAGTCCACTGTGCTGCCAAGTTTGACCAGTGTAGAGAGGGGCCTCTAGTGGCCACACTGTGTTCAGCTTTCATCTCCTCTCTCAGTTTATTTACTGTGTGTGTGTGTGTGTCTGTGTGTGTGTCTGTGTCTGTGTCTGTGTCTGTATGTGTGTGTGTGTGTGTGTGTGTGTGTGTGTGTGTGTGTGTGTGTGTGTGTGTGTGTGTGTGTGTGTGAAAAGTGGAGAAAGATATCTACATGGATTCTATGAAGCTAAACAAAAGCAAACCAATACCCTTAACTAATGCTCTTGTGAGTATAGAGGGTTTTTTGCGTTTGTTTGTTTGTTTCACTGTGTAATGTGGTTTGTATGTTATGGAGGTTTGTATGTTATTTATTATTTATCATATCAAAATACAGCAGAATTCAGGGTGACTTAAAATACCCTTCATGCCCTTCTGTGTGTGTGTGTGTGTGTGTGTGTGTGTGTGTGTGTGTGTGTGTGTGTGTGTGTCAGCACATGCCTTTTGGACCATCCTCACATCTGCACCGCTCACCTGCACCGCAGTGCCTCTAGTGGCTTGAGTGCGACACTGCGCCTCTCCTGCCTCTCCTGCTCCACCTGCCTGGCGCGGGCTATGAGCTCGCGGACGCGCTTCTGCAGCAGGGGGAAGCCCAGCACGGCCTCCTGCAGCCCGTGGAGCTCCGGGGACAGGTGTGGGGGCAGCAAGGCCAGCAGGCTGGGCGTGGGCAGCAGGGGTCCGGGCGTGCCCATCTCCGTGCCCCCGGCGCCCATCATCAGGCTGCTGGGGAACGCACTGCTCCTGCGGGAGGTGGAGGGCGTGGCGGAGCGGGGGGTGTTGTGCGCCGGAGGGGTGAGGGAGGTCAGAGGAGTGTTGGGGAGGGTGGGGAGCAAACCTGGACATGGGGACAGACAGACGGGTGTTAAGAGTACGAACCCTGATTCTCTCTCTCTCTCTCTCTTTCTCTCTCTCTCTCTCTCTCTCTCTCTCTTTCTCTCTCTTCATCTCTCCATCTCTCTCTCTCTCTCTCTCTCTCAATTCAATTCAATTCTTTATGGACATGACAAGGTCACTCATAGTGCCAGCAGTTATTATACAATAAATCTGGACATACACACATGTCAATAGATTTCCATAATAAAATAAAATAAAATAAATAAAGTCAAATAAAATGCAGTATGATAGTGTATTTGTGTGTGTGTCTCTCTTTCTCTCTCTCTGTCTCCCTGTTCTCTCTGTCTCTCAATTCAGTTCATCTCAATCAAATGTACTATATTAGCATGACAAATCATGCATGGTATTGCCAGTATTTATCAACATGTATTGTTATTCCATAAATGCACACAAGGCTGCATGTGAGATTAATAGTCCCCATCTACCCAAAATATCCAAAGGGCTTGTGGTCTTCAATTGCCTAGAATTTTGGATGTATGGCTTCAAATTTTAGAGAAGAGTTGGATAGAAGAGTTGGATCATAAAATTGGACAGCTGGTCATGAAGTGTATGGTACCCCTGATTCTGAAGGTCTGCCTGTGTCTACCCATTTTTACTGTCAGACTGCTACTCTCTCTATCTCTCTCTCTCTCTCTCTCTCTCTCTCTCTCTCTCTCTCTCTCTCTCTCTCTCTCTCTCTCTCTCTCTCGCTATATCTCTCACTCTCATATTCAACATGCTGTCGTGTGATTTATGTTTCATGGCTTGTAGTGCACTGTGAAATAAAGTGCACTTGTGTGTTGCGCTTTGCTGCCGGTTGTTAAATGGTGTGGCGACGGCTGTAGCGCACCCCTCTGTCTTGCTGCGACAGTCTTGCTGCTGTTTGCTGTTGCCTAGTGATGTGTTACGATGCCATGCGTTGGGACACACAAAGCTGTGTACTGCTGTACTGCTCCCCCCCTCCCCCTCCAACTCCCCAATGGCCTTGAAGTACGAATGCAACAGAGCATGGAAATGGTCAGACTTTACCTGGACGATTTTCTATACAGATCATCTACAGATGCTCAGACTGAAAACAAGGTCTCTGTTGATACACTGTTAACAACAATCTATGGGTACAGCTAGGGCTAGGGGTTGGGTTTGGTTAAAGTCACGTTCAGTCATTTTTCAACAACACATTTAAAGACAGAACTTGAATTTCAAAAGCCATCTGTAAAGTCTATATTGGCAGACTATCCAAGTGTAACCCCAATTCTGTGATTCTGTGATAATGTTTTTTTTCTTCTCTGTGCTGACCAGTGGTGTTTGGGTATATACAGTATGTGTGCAGTGCAGTGCAGTGCAGTGTGTTACGCAGAGCAGTGTGTGGTGGCAGTGCTGACCTTTGTAGCCGGAGCATGGGGAGGCCATGGCGGTGCTCTGCTGACTCTGCACTGAGGCAACGGACCCCTCCTCACCTCCTCCTCCTCCTCCTCCTCGCACTGCCACACAGGGAGGCAGCTCCAGTCCGCTGTCCCCGCGCACGGACGCTTTGGAGCAGGCGTCACTGCTCCTCTGAGGAGGAGAGAGCGGGGGTACATGGGGCAGTGAAGGGGAGAAAGAGAGGGAGAGAGAGAGAAGGAGAGAGAGAGAGAGAGAGAGAGAGAGAAGGAGGGAGAGAGGGAGAGAGAGAGAAGAAGGGAGAGAGGGAGAGAGAGAGGGAGGGAGGGAGAGAGAGAGAGGGAGAGAGAACAATGAAGAGCTAAGACAGACGATCAAGTGCATTTGAAATCTTGACATCTCAATACTAGTGCAACTGTTAAAACTCAAAACAATGTTGAGATACCATTGCCCTTCAAATGTTATGTAGTTAATTGTCATGCTTATGATGATGATGATGATGATGATGATGATGATGATATGGTATGATGATGATGGTATGCACCTGTGAGGATCCCAGCCTCTTTCTTTTAACACATGACAGTGGGAACCGAGCTAGCAGCACGGGTCTTTTTTTCCAATCGAGACAACAATATGCTGTTGCTTTCTGCACCCAGTAGGTGTGTGTGTGTGCTCGCTGCAGAGGGAAGAAAAGTGAGTTTGCTGCTCTGCACTTCATTAGCACAGATACATCACAGTCCTCTCTCTCCCTCTCTCTCTCTCTTTCTTAATGAGAACAGAAGGAATCGCTGGGGCTGGGAGTCTCTCTGCTTCCCTCCAGCTGAGGACGGGGTAGAGGAAACTGTAGTGGGTGTCACGAGCACTTGCCTCCTTCAGTAATTAAGACTTCAGTGTGTGTGTGTGTGTGTGTGTGGATCCACACCGTTTGGATAGGCAGGGAGGGCTGAGCGCAGAAACTTTAAGTGTTGTGCGCCCTTTCTCTTTATTTTCTAGTTCTGCTAGCACACATACTGTACACACATACACAAGCATTTGAGATGTCACACAGTCAGTCATAGTCCAACTCAAACAAAAACTCACATACACACACACACACACACGAACACACACATGCACACTCACAACAACCTAGCATTATTCACATTTACATACAGACACACACACTAACACAAGCACACTCAGACATATCTTGAAGCTACTTTTCTCTGTTATGTTCATATTCAACATGCGGTCGTGTGATTCATGCTTCATGGCTCGTAATGTACTGAGAGCAAGGGCATTTGTGTGTTGCACAGACACATCCAGTACAGTACCTTGAAGAGCGTTCGGCTGGAGCAGGGGGGGGAGACACTGACCAACCTCCGGAGACTCTGACGGACTCTCTTCTCCTCACGCAGCCAACAGGCTTTGTGGAGGTTCTCAATTGTGCTTAGAGCCTGGCTGAGCTTTTTGAACTTGGGATATGGAAGATAGAAACAGATTCACAGATTCTCTATTCCTTCTACTTTAGGAGAGCCTCTCTCTCACTCTCTCTCTCTCTCTCTCTCTCTCTCTCTCTCTCACACACACACACGCACACACACTCACCCTCTGCATCCCATTTTGAGTATCCAGTTACACTGACTTTGTGATGACATTGATTTAATGAGCCTTCTTATTATCATCAGTTTTACTATACATTATATTTGCAAACGTCCTTAGAGGCAGCAAGAGCTACAAGGTGCACATTAGATATTCTGATGAGATGACAAGTTGTTCCATTCCCTTGCCAACATTCTCTGTGCCTGGTTCTTTGGCTGCAAGTACATCATGTGAGCTGACACAGGGCTATTTACTTACCCTAAAAGCCTCTCTGTGGTTGGCCACTCTAAGTAGCCTAACATTTTTGCCATCGATCCAATCCAAACTGACAGGGGGCGCTCTTTCTCTTGGATAGAGGTGTGCTGAGTTGCTCTCTATGACTGGCCTAGGCATCGTGATCAAGAAGGATTGAAACACTTTTGTTTTTTAGAAGTGAAGAACTTCCTGACATGTTGCCATGGTGTCATGAAGAGTGTCAGAATGTAGTGTGTTCCATTTATGATTATGATGTCATAGTTGACCATTCTAGAGCTGATTTTGGAATCCCAGTGCCCACATTCAGAGCAATGTCTGATCTTTAAAATCAAATTTTTTTCTTTCAACTTAACATTCCAACTTTTGGGCTAGCATTAACAGCAGTCACAACTTGAAACTCTTCAAATGCCCGGTCTAAGGAATTGCATACATTTCTGTGTAATTTGTTCTTTATGAAGTCTAAAAATAATTAAAGACATGACGCAAAAGAGAACTAGTTATTCCCGGGCATCTCGACATTAAATGACACCAAGGGTGTCATCTTGAGCTAGGCTGCCTAATGTGCTTGTGAAAGCGTCTGAGAAGATCGCTCATGTTTCTTCTTTAATGAAGGACTAAGTTCACTAGCAAAGCTTTGTTCTCCTCGGCAACACACAGAGGTGGCTACAGGTTTCTACGTTTCTGCTCCAGCTGCCTCCAACAAGTTGAGAGGTGTGCCAATAAGGTTTGACGTATGCTTTCCATTTTCAGATGTAACGCTCCATTTTTTTTAGGTGAGGGTGAGATATCAACATGCCTGGAGGGCCCATCTGCACTTCATTGCGGCATTAAAAGACAAAAGTTCACTTCTGAAGTCAGTAGATTAGAGTAGAAGACAGTACTTCACTCTCTGTCACCTTATAGATAGGGAAAGTTAGGCTTTTTTTTCGCCAATCTGCAAAAAAAATTCTTACCAATAGCTTTTTTACTATGTGTTCCTATAGGTGTCTAGTAACACCTCCCAATTTATCCACCGCCAAATCCTCGGGGAAACACCTGGAGAGCCCATCAAGTTTGGGGTGCCCAGAGAGACTGGGCGAAAATAATGAAAACATTTTGTTGACCAATATTAGCTTTTGAGATGTCTAACTAGGGGTTTTTAGGGGTGCTGAATCTATCCCAGCCATTAGTTTTGAGTAAAAATTACTCCAAGTCCATAAAAAATCCATAACAAGTGGTTTTATTGAACAATTACAAAACAAAACTTTCTTAATCAGTTTAAAATTTAACAAACCTCATCCCTCAATTCCCCTGCACTTCCTCACTCCTGTTATCTTCTGGCTGGTTGATGTTCTGGCAAGAGTTACCATGACAGTTCCAACAAGCAGAAATACACTTGACTCCTTGCTTTTTACAGCAGCACCTGAGAGTGTCACAGATGCCTGCACAGTTGCAGCTGACAAACTTCAGAAGGTAGTCTGGTGCAATGGGATCTGGTGTGACTGGTGCATAATCATGTTCTCCTTGTTTCTATCCACACTCAAGGACATCTAGTGATGGATTTTGTAGCAGTAGCCAATCTCTGGTCTGGAGATATGCCCGCAGAGAGTGCTATGCTGCACCTCCTGTAGTCGGAGGTAGTTTCTAAGGCTTGACACTAGTTATGTTGTCCTCATGAGTTTTACATGTTGCTCACTGTCCACCCTCAACGTTGGACACTCTTTTCTCTCTCTATCTCTCTCTCTCACACACACACACACATTTATGCACATTGACTCTCTCACAAACACATTCACAACCACACACCCACACATCTATGCACATTGACTCTCTCACAAACACATTCATAACCACCCACCCACCCACACCCATACAAACACATATGCACACACTTACAAATAAAGTTCACACCTTCACTGATACTGTCTCTCTCTGTCTCTGTCTCTCTCTCTCACACTCACACACACACGCACAAATACACACACATGCAAAATGTCCTTTCTCACACACACCATGTTGAGACAAAACTATCTGTGATTATAGTACCAGTGTGTTACACGCAAAGTGTGTGTGTGTGTGAGAGAGAGAGAGAGAGAGAGTCCAATGCGGAGAGTGGACGGTGATCAACAAAATGTAAAACTAATGAGGATTAACTGAGTTAATATTTTTGTAAATATTTTATTATTATATCTTTTCATGGGACAACACTGAAGAAATAACACTTTGCTACAATGTAAAGTAGTGAGTGTACAGCTTGTATAACAGTGTACATGTGCTGTCCCCTCAAAATAACTCAACACACAGCCATTAATGTCTAAACCGCTGGCACCAAAAGTGAGTACACCCCTAAATGAAAATGTCCAAATTGTGCCTAAAGTGTTAATATTTTGTGTGGCCACCATTATTTTCCAGCAGTGCCTTAACCCTCTTGGCCATGGAATTCACCAGAGCTTCACAGGTTGCCACTGGAATCCTCTTCCACTCCATGGCGACATCATGGAGCTGGTGGATGTTAGAGACCTTGCACTCCTCCACCTTCCATTTGAGGATGCCCCACAGATGCTCAATAGGGTTTAGGTCTGGAATAATGCTTGGCCAGTCCATCACCTTTACCCTCAGCTTCTTTAGCGAGGCAGTGGTCGTCTTGGAGGTGTGTTTGGGGTCGTTATCATTCTGGAATTCTGCCCTACGGCCTAGTTTCCGAGGGAGGGGATCATGTTCTGCTTCAGTATGTCACAGTACATGTTGGTATTCATGGTTCCCTCAATGAACTGTAGTTCCCCGGTGCAGCACTAATGCAGCCCCAGACCATGACACTCCCACCACCATTCTTGACTGTAGGCAAGACACACTTGTCTTTGTACTTCTCACCTGGTTCCCGCCACACACACTTGACACCATCTGAATCAAATAAGTTTATCTTGGTCTCATCAGACCACAGGACATGGTTACAGTAATCCATGTCCTTAGTCTCCTTGTCTTCAGCATACTGTTTGCGGGCTTTCTTGTGCATCATCTTTAGAAGAGGCTTCCTTCTGGGACGACCCTAGGGTAGCCATGCAGACCAATTTGATGCAGTGTGCGGTGTATGATCTGAGCACTGACAGGCCCCACCCCATCAACCTCTGCAGCAATGCTGGCATCACTCATACGTCTATTTTCCAAAGACAACATCTGGATATGACGCTGAGCATGTGCACTCAACTTCTTTGGTCGGCCATGGCGAGGCCTGTTCTGAGTGGAACCTGTCCTGTTAAACCGCTGTATGGTCTTGGCCACCATGCTGCAGCTCAGCTTCAGGGTGTTGGCAATCTTCTTATAACCTAGCCATTTTTATGTAGAGCAACAATTATTATGACCACCGCGCAGCGAAGCGGCGGTCATATAGGTTTAGTCAGATTTTTTTTTCTTTTCTTTTTCACACGGCCAAATTTCCGTCAAGGATTCCCGGGACACTGAAAGACCGGGGTACACGAAACTTGGTGGGCATGTAGCCCCACATGGATAGCATGGAATCATCGTTTTTGTTGTTTTGATCTGTAGCCCCCCCGCTGGACTGGACCCCCCGAAAGGAGGGTAGGGCAGACAGTTTTCTGTGAATATCTCGAGAACCGTAAGGTTTAGGAGGACCACCTTTTTTCTGTATGTTGATCTTAAGGGGCCATGTCAACCCATTCCATAACCATTCATTTCATGTATAGCGCCACCTAGTTAAAAACAAAAAAGCTAAAAATTGGGTGTTTTAATCACAATATCTCTGGCTGACATGGTCAAAACTGCACGAAATTGAAAGTGTAGGATCATTATGACACCCTCCGAATGCATGCCAAGTTTCGTGAACTTTCGTTCATGGGGGGCCATACAATAAAATAATTTATGTGTACATTTAGTGACCGTACACCAACAGAGTTTTCTGTGAATATCTTGAGAACCGTAGGGCCTAGGATGACCAATTTTTTGCGTATGTTTGCCTCCAGGGGTCATGTTAACCAATTTCATGTGCACACATGTGCATAAACAGATATTCACACACATACATTCACAGTAATCATACGTACAGTATGCCACATACACACACAGTAGATGTACGCATGCATGCACATGCACACACACAGGCACATCCACAAGCATATGCACGCACGCATACACACACACACACACACACACACACACACACATACATAAACATGTACACGCACAAATGCACACAATTCAACAATTTCTCAAAATTATGGCAAACAGGCAAGATGGGGGTGGGGTTATATAAAATGTATTTTACATGTGAAATCTATGAACTAATCATGTTTTGGTACTTGTTGTTTAGCAGATACCAGTGAGAATTGAGTGTGCATAATGCAATTCAGTGAGACAGTTAGAATCATATATGCCTTTCACCTTTTGTTTTTAGCCAGCAGCCAGATCAGCAGATACCCTGACTTTGCTGAATTACTGAAGCTAAGCAGAAACAAAGGAGGAAATGAACACAATTTGCCAAGTGTGACTTATTTTGTGGAAAAAATGTGCCGGACTGGGCGGCGGTCATATTTTGTACCGCTCTGCGGTACATCTAGTTTTTTTCAGAACCTCAGAGAGTTCTTTGAGGTGCCATGTTGAATTTCCAGTGACCAGTATGAGAGTGTGAGAGCGATAACACCACATTTAACACACCTGCTCCCCATTCACACCTGAGAACTTGTAACACTAACGAGTCACATGACACCGGGGAGGGAAAATGGCTAATTGGGCCCAATTTGGACATTTTCACTTTCACTTCAGGGGTGTACTCAGACATTAATGGCTGCTTGTTGTATTATTTTGAGGGGACAGTAAATTTACACTGTTATATAAGCTGTACACTGATTACTTTACATTCTAGCAAAGCGTCATCTCTTCAGTGTTGTCCCATGAAAAGATATAATAACATATTTACAAAAATATTAACTCAGTTAATCCTCATGAGTTTTACATTTTGTTGATCACCGTCCACTCTCCGCATTGGACTCTCTCTCTCTCACACACACACACTCACACACACACACTTTGCGTGTAACACACTAGTACTATAATCACAGATAGTTTTGTCTCAATATGGTGTGTGTGAGAAAGGACATTTTGCATGTGTGTGTATTTGTGCGTGTGTGTATGTGAGAGAGAGACAGAGAGAGACAGTATCAGTGAAGGTGTGAACTTTATTTGTAAGTGTGTGCATATGTGTTTGTGTGGGTGTGGGTGGGTGGGTGGTTGTGAATGTGTTTGTGAGAGAGTCAATGTGCATAGATGTGTGGGTGTGTGGTTGTGAATGTGTTTGTGAGAGAGTCAATGTGCATAAATGTGTGTGTGTGAGAGAGAGAGAGAGATAGAGAGAGAAAAGAGTGTCCAACGTTGAGGGTGGACAGTGAGCAACATGTAAAACTCATGAGGACAACATAACTAGTGTCAAGCCTTATAAACTACCTCCGACTACAGGAGGTGCAGTATAGCACTCTCTGATTGGCTACTGCTACAAAATCCATCACTAGATGTCCTTGAGTGTGGATAGAAACAAGGAAAACATGATTATGCACCAGTCACACCAGATCCCATTGCACCAGACTACCTTCTGAAGTTTTTGTCAGCTGCAACTGTGCAGGCGTCTGTGACACTCTCAGGTGCTGCTGTAAAAAGCAAGGAGTCAAGTGTATTTCTGCTTGTTGGAACTGTCATGGTAACTCTTGCCAGAACATCAACCAGCCAGAAGATAACAGGAGTGAGGAAGTGCAGGGGAGTTGAGGGATGTGGTTTGTTACATTTTAAACTGATAAAGAAAGTTTTGTTTTGTAATTGTTCAATAAAACCACTTGTTATGGATTTTTTATGGACTTGGAGTAATTTTTACTCAACACTTATGGCTGGGATAGATTCAGCACCCCTAAAAACCCCTAGTTAAACATATTTTAAAAGCTAATATTGGTCAACAAAATGTTTTCATTATTTTCGCCCAGTCCCTCTGGGAACCCCAAACTTGATGGGCTCTCCAGGTGTTTCCCCGAGGATTTGGCCGTGGGTAAATTGGGAGGTGTTACTGGACACCTATAGGAACACATAGTAAAAAAACTATTGGTAAGAAATTTGTTTGCAGATTGGAGGGAAAAAAGTCTAACTTTCCCTAACTATTAGTCTAATTACATCTTAAAGGAACCATATGTAAGATTGTGGCCAAAATTGGTACTGCAATCACTTTCAAATTACTGTAGAGCGGTGTATCCCCTCTCCCTCGAGGTTGCCAACCCAGATGCCAAAACACTACTGACTTCGTCATTAGTAAATAGGTGGAGGGTGGCGCATCAGGCCAAAACACAACATGACATGACAAAACACAACATCAACATCAGTTGAGGGCTGCAACTTCACTTTTTAAATGACAATATCCTGGCTGGACTACTGTTGTCAGTGATATAAGTATTTGAAATTAACATGATTTCTTAATGTCTAGTGACATATCAGGGCCATTTTATGATTAATTGAAATACATTTCTTACATATGGTTCCTTTAATGTGAATAGTGAACTCTAGGAATCAAGATGTACTTCTTATAATGAGTCTTCAAATTCAAGTTAATTCCCCTTCCATCTTTATTTAAAACATATAATTAATTACCATTTAAATGATAATTACATTGCTAAGAATGTGTTTTACACATTTTAAGAGGTATATATTATAATTAGTGGTGACATGTTAAGACTAGAGTTGGGCCTGAATTATCATATCTATGCCTGGCAGAGGAGAGGGATGTTGGTTAGGAGATGGGAGGAGAGAGAGAGACAGAGAGTCAGATGGATAGAGATATTGAAGGGGGGGTTGCTGATGGAGGATCCCCGTGCTGTCAACTTGTCACAACAGTCAGAGCACATGCCACACACGCAGCAGGAGGCTAGAATTCCAGTGTGTGTGTGTGCGTGTGTGTTTCAACACAGCACATTTAGCTATGGCTAGCATGTCTTGGCCTGTTACACTCTTCACTTTTCTCCCCTGCCCTCTCAGGGTTCAGATCATTTGTCTTTTTGTCTTCCCTTCCTCCCTCCCTTCCTCCCTCTCTTCCTTCCTTCCTCCCTCCCTCCACTCCTCCTGTCATAACCCCTCCTTCTAATTAATTTTGTGAAGGAAACAATGAAGAAACGATAGGAGGATGGAGGAATGAAGGAGAGACAGATATGAGAAATGTGATGTCCCGCTCACTCACGCATCACTTTTAAGAGACGTCAATTACTGATGATGCGGCGCATCACCTCTTAGGCTAGAATAAACAGACACGCAAATTGCAGAGAATTATATGAACTTATTAAAGCCTAAACATATCATACAAACATGGACTCTTCCCGCTTATTGACCCTGATAATGAGGTAATGTTTGATAGTTCTGAGACATGAATGAATACTTATTATACAATGCGAGAACAAAACAGGCATGAACTTTTTTTTTTAGGTTTACATGGTAGTTCATGATAATTCCAGCATATAAAGATCTTTTCTTGGACTATCTACTAATTTATTATCGCCAATAAATCCCTCTGAACTTCTTGGAAACCGAATGTTGATAGACGACGTGGGAGAGAACTTTTCACCTTGACAGCTTGGACCAATGATGATGAAAACGCTTCCGCAAAGGATGCTCTTGTGCTCTTTGCTCGCGTATCGGCCCTTTTGCCTCTCTCCTCTCTCCTCGGTCTTGCCTCCTCTGATTGCAATTAGATAAATGAGACATCCTTGTTGACGTAGAGAGCTTTGGACGATTTTCCGGGCCACGAGCTGGAGGACCGAGGAGAGAGGCCGTATGCAAATAGAGCTTTGAGATGAAACCTCAGTCATCAGCACATTTCCCCAGCCATGAGAAGCAGGTCAGAGTGATTCCCTCCGGTCCTCTAGATGGCAGCATTGCACCTTGTCTGTGAGTGAGCTGCATCAGTGCGTTGGGCTGGGCTGGGCTGGGCTGGGGGTCTGAGTGTGGGTGTTGGGTTTGTTTGTTTGTTTGTTGGTGTGTTGTGCTGAATGCGATGGCTCTGGCCTTGCTACTGCTGACTGTGCTGAATAAGAATGGATATGGAAATAGGTGAGTAGGAGGCAGCCCAGAGCCAAGGCCTGTGTGTGTGTGTGTGTGTGTGTGTGTTTGTGTGTCAGTGCCTCTCAATGTCACTCACTCTGTGCGTTATCAACACTTTAGAATGTGTATGAATGCGTGAGAGGCAATTGTGGGCCAATACAGAGAGGGGACTGCATAAGAGATTGCATTAATGTGTGTGTGTGTGTGTGTGTGTGTGTGTGTGTCCGCATGCATTTTTTATGTGTGTATGTACTGTATGTATGTATACAGTTATGGCCAAAAGCTTTTGCAGTGACACCAATTTTGTGTTGCACAAACTCTGCTGTTTCAGTATGGGTTATGGTTATCTGGTTTGACATGTTTTGTGAAGAACATTTATACAGCTCAGGTGCATGTGTGTCTTTGGGGGTAACTATTCCTGATAATATGATTAAATGATTTTAGCTGGTCAATTGTGCCAGGGCCAACATATACTGATACATTTACTTTTTATGCTAATACAGCTATTTCTGATGAACTACCGGTAATATGCATCTGATTACTCTGCACAATAATCTAGACACAATGTGAAGCAGCAAAATTTGCAAAAACAAAACATTTGTGTAACTGCCAAAACGTTTGGCCATGACTGTAGATGTGAAAGTGTACTGTATGTGTGTGTCTGCGTGCGTGTGTGTGTCTGTGTGTGTGCGTATGTGTGTGCGCGTGCGCGTATCCTCGCGCACTTGGATTCCAGAATTTGTTCATTAGTGTATGTGAATGAGTCTACCCACTGACAGTGTGATGAATTAAACTCCAGTCTTGTGCTGGGGAGTGATTAAGTCTTCTCTCTCTCACACACACACACACACACACACACACACACAAACCTCTGGGGAGCAGCTCAGATTGCCTTTTAATTTGCTGGTCGAAGGTCGCGGTGGAGACTATGAAAAGGAAGCTGATGTTCGGCACTCCGGGTTGTCCGATATCGACCCGCGATCGGAACACCCAGCTGGAGAGTGACGTCTAGGCCAATCGAACAGGACAAAGGGGTCAAGCGGAAGACAATAACTGCACAGAGAGCTTCAAGGCAGCGTTTAACCAACACTGATCCATCACAGGAGATTTTAATTGGCTGTCTGACGCTACTAATCTCAACAGACTGGCCACTGGTGAGGGGCAGAGAGGTTGAAAGTGTCAGCGGGGTGCAGCATGTTTATTAAGATCAGTGTAGGCCGGTCACTTTAGTCCAGAATGTGAATGTAGGCATGTCCTCTTTAAGACTGAGCTGTGCTGTTGCCATCGTGCATAAAGAGTGCCACTGCTGAGTGGGGAAGGACCATGGAACACAATTGATGGCCATATTTCCTTTGAACAGTAACCTGCACGATGCAGTCACCTTCACACACACACATGCAAACACACACACACACAAACACACACACAAACATACATGCACAGTCACACACACACAAACACACACACACACACACACACACACACACTTAGGGCCCGTTTACATGAAACCAACGGGTGTATTTTTTCTTACTGCTTTCACACCTTTAACGATTCCGGCAAGAAAAAAACTTGCGTTGACACACAGAGGTGAAAGCGACTAAAGGTGCTGTAGTACATGCAGGCCCGTCGCTAGAAGGCAAGCAAACCAAGCAATTGCTTGGGGCCCCGAGCTGGCCAGGGGCCCCAAGACAACGACTGGTTAAGAATAAAATGCAACGACAAACTGTGAGCGCCCCTTTGATAGTCAATGCAGTAAAGTGCAACGACACTGTTACCGGCAATACCGGGATCCCCCTCAAGGGGGCCCCTCTCAGTAGTCGCTGACAGCAGCCAGCCAGCCTGCTGCTGCCGCGAAAATATAAAACCTCGGCAGTCATAATGAAGCGGAGTTATGCGTCCGGAAGCCAGAAGAGAAAGGAAGAGGATGACAAGAAAAAACAAGATAGTGGTAAGTGATAAATTACACTGGATAAAATAGCTCTACTTGTCTTGTACAAATGGTGTAATGTCGCAGCAGGAAGGCTAGCCTAGCAAAAAATATTTATGTTAACTACCTGCCTGACGGCCCATGCTGCTTGTAACAAACTAGAACAGTTAGCGCAACTTTTTTCCCCCGAACGGACAGAATATGGTTACATACTGTAATATGTTTATTAACGGGATAAGGAAGACGCAGATCTGTTCCAGAATCACTGTTTATCGTATTTAATGACATAACATTGCTATAGCTTTGTAATAGGTTTTGATGAAAGTAACATAGCTTCTCTGCTATACTAACTATTCGACCGTGATAATCTATTTACCAAATGGGGGTTAGGAAAACCACACGATAAATTCCGTGCATCAAAGCAGACTGGAACTTTCATGTCTAGTAGTATTCATGCACGCCAGCTGTTTACTGTCTTTAAAGCACCAGGTGCGTCTGTCTAATTCTCAAACAGCAGAATGCTTAAATGCTATGTTAAGCTACAAGTAGGCCTAGGTCAATGTATAACATTAGCTTGGGATGTTTTTACAGTAAGCATTGGTAGTTGTGAAAGCAGCTGCATCCCTTCTAAATATCAAAATATGGAAATGCTAACATATCTTTTCTTTCTCCCTCAAGGTGCTTTGCTTAAATTTCTCAGCCCTCAGGCTCTTCCTAAGGATACCTCCACTGATGAAGATGGCCTGAAAGGTTAATCTTGTGTGTGTGTGTGTGTGACTGTGTGTGTACTTGTATTTATGTTGGATTTTTAAATTGCTATACAACCTGCACTCTTTATAGTTTGAACAATGCATCCTTTTTCTGCATAAAATGGCAGTGTTTTATTTTCTCACTTTGTGAGAACTGAATAATGTGAGTGTGTGTTTGTGTGTGTGTTTAAGTATGTTGGATTTAGTTATTGTGCACTTTTTTACATTTATATTGGATTTTATGGTACGGTGGTGTTTTTGCAAATGTTCAAAATGTTCAAAACTAATGCACAGTATATATATGCAACTGCAGTATTTGCACTGTTTGTATTTATATAAACTGTGGGTGAACTTAAACTGTATGGCTATGCGGTGGTTCCTGTAGGCTTTGCGTGCGGTGTGTGTGTGTGTGTGTGGGGGGGGGGGGCTCCATGTCCATTTTGCTTGGGGCCCCCAAATTTCTTGAAACGGCCCTGAGTACATGACCAGACCAGTCGATGGTGCCGTGACGGCCGTGCAGAGGCTTCACATTTAATTTGAGTACAAGACAACAGTTAACTTAACTTAACAGTTTGTTAAGCAGTTGCATGAAATAAGGAGACAAGGACTGCTATGTATTACATTTTGCATGTTACTAAGCTAATGTTTAACTAAGTTAAGCTAACAGTGTGCCTCTAACTTAGCCACAAAAGGCTGATACATTGTGCACATAAATCATGACAGGGCAAAGAAAAAAAAACATTTTAATATAATAAACAAATGGTTTGGTTTGTTCTGACAAGCAGCGTGTCAGGTCGAGTGCGGTGGCTGAGTTGAGGGGTGGGGCTATGTCGTCATAAAATTGCCAGCTTTGCCGTTTACACAGAAAAAGTTAGTCAGCGGTTTCAAGAAGCCGGTTACAAAAACTATCGGTTACAGCCTCCTGAAATGCCGGCTTCGTGTAAACGCAAGGCCTAACCGAAAAGCTACATTCACCGGTTTAAAAAAAAAAAACGGCGTCGTGTAAACGGCCCTTTATACACACAAATACACACACACATGCAGAGAGAGCAAGAGAGGGAGAGAGTGAAAAGCTGGACACAATCTTGACATCTTGACATCATGGAAAACACTTGGCTAAGTGAAAATGTCCAGGGATTCTTTGTCCAGCAACGGCCCAGCACAGCCTAAGCCCAGCTTTTGTCCGTCCGCCCCTCTGTCTGTCAATCCAACTGTCTGCTTTTTTTGTGGCTGTCAAGGAATACACACACAGAAACACACACACATACATACAGTACATCCACATGAAAGACAGTCATTGTCACAACACAACATTGTCCAACAGCTGTATGATGTGTTTCTGCTTCATTAGATTCATTTCATGATTGGTTTACTGCTCCATCAGCGTGATTTCATGATTGGTCTGCTGCTGCATCAGCATGATTTCATGATTGGTTTACTACTCCATCAGCGTGATTTCATAATTGGTCTACTGCTCCATCAGCATGATTTCATGATTGGTCTACTACTTCATTAGATTCATTTCATGATTGGTCTACTGCTGCTATATCAGTGTGATCGTGTGCAGTCAGAGGTGCACTACTAGGCACAAGCACATGTTGTCATTCTACTGAGGCTTATAGGACCAGGAGTCAGACAGAGTGTGAAAATGCAGATAAGGTGAGAGAGAAAGCCAACTCTCTTATACTGTATGGGGGTGACATTTGGTAACCTGACCCTAGCCAGACGAATTTCGTTCCGCTTAACTACGCCTAGCTTCACTCACATCCATCTGGGACCTCTTCCATTGAGAGTGATTTCTGCAACCGATTTTATGGTACAGCCAATCAGGATGCAGGGCGGGAGTTTCATAGATGTGACATAGCGTAGAAGCGACTGTAAGACTGTTATTAGCGTCACGGGTTGGTTTCGATGTGAGTGGTTGAAGTAGCACGTCAATAGATGACGGACAAGTGGCTTATTCAATCATATGCAAGCATTTTTTGATTAGGCCCAGCCTTCTGAAGCAACACTTCAATGGATCGGTTCCAGATGGATGAGTGGAGCTAGGCGGAGCGAAATTCATCTGGCTAGGGTCAGTTTAGACATTTGGGGCATTAAACACCAAAATAATTATTAGCTATGGAACAAATGTACAGTACACTTCTTCACTGAATGCAAGAACTACTCCTCTGTTAGGACAATTTTATTTTACCAAATGTATCAAATTGTTCCCCAATTCTCCATGATAGCTAATAAAGACATTTGTTGGGAGGGCATAGTAGTTGTGCAACAATAGCAGCACCATTCCAGGCAGAGTGTCATAAACTTCCTTTTCCTTTCTACCATTCCTATTATTGTTTATTTATCACTTAATTACTACCATAAGTTTTATTTCCAGTTTTATTTTATTTATTTGTATTTATTTTCATTCATTATTGTTTTTTATCTGTATTGTTATTCCAAATATGTAAGCTTTGGCAACACAATATTATTGTCATGTCAATAAAAGCTCATTTAAATTTAATTGAGAGAGAGAGAGAGAGACAGAGAAAGAGAGATAGGGAGAGGGAGAAAGAGGCAGGGAGACAGAGGAAAGAATAAGAGAGAGAGAGAGAGAGAGAGAGAGAGATGATGGGAGACTTGACAGAGGAGAGAATGGGAGCTGGCAGTTCTTATTTTGACTGCCTGAGTTAGCCATGTGTCACCTGCTCCAAGTAAAGTGTCTGATGTTGATGATGTCGTTGTGGGCACGCTCTGATGATCTCATGGCCAGACGGCTTTGTGTTCATCATGTCCGACACCTCTTGGGAGTAGAACCTTCTCCTCTCCTCCCTATCCCTCTCTCTCTCTCTCTCTCTCTCTCTCTATCTTTTGCTCTGTTTGGTTTACTCTGTGTCTCACTTATCTAGTCTCTATCTGTCTTTCTCATTTGCAGCTGTTCTCTCGGTGTTGCTGACTACAGTATGTCTGTCACTTGTTTGCTATGTCTATATCTAGCCACTTTGTTTCTATCGCTTTCAATTTTCTCTCTTACCATCTTTTTGTCTCATCTCACAGCCTCTCTCTCTCTCTCTCTTTCTTTCTTTCTCTCTCTCCCTGTATCACCACTGCTGATATGGGTGTGTATGTGTGTAGGTGTGGGTGTCGATGTGTGTGTGTGTGTGTGTGTGTGTGTGTGTGTGTGTGTGTGTGTGTGTGTGAGTGTGTGTGTGTGAGTGTTAGTAAGAGTGTGTATTTGTGCATGCGTGTATGTGCGTGTGTGTGTGTGTGTGTGTGTGTGTGTATGTGCGTGTATATATGTGTATGTGCATGTGTGTGTGTGTGTGTGTGAGTGTGTGAGTACCATGCTGAGATTTGGGGACTGTTACGCAGCGGGAGTGGAAAGACGGATGACAGGCCCTGAGTGAGGTGACACCCCATTCCTCCTCTCCTCTCCTCCTCTCCTCTCCTCCTCTCCTCTGCAGCGGAGCGACGCAGGAGGCACGCAAAGATGCCCTCCACCTGGCCCATCAAGGCCACACACTCGCTCTTCTTCTCACACTCACTCCGTCTCTCGCCTTCTCTCCCTCCCTCTATCGCTCTCTTTCTCTCCTTTTCTCTCTGGCTCTATCTTTTTTTCACTTCTCTTATGCTCGCTCTCTTTCTCTTTCTCCTTTTCTCTCTCCCTATAATCCCCCCTTTCTCTCTTTCATTCCATCTCTTTTTTGTTTCTCCTGCTATCTTATTCTCTATCTGTCTCTTCCTCCTTTCTTCCTCCCTCGCTCCTTCTTTCTCTCCACTTATCTCTCTCTCTCCCTCACTCGCTCCTGTCATCTCTCCTCCCCTTTGTTCATATTTCCTTATTTCCCCGCGCTCGTACATCTTTATTACCCCATCCTCTTTTCTCTCTCTCTCTCTCTCTCTCTCTCTCTCTCTCTCTCTCTCTCTCTCCATATTTCGTCTGAATTGGCTGCTTTCTGCTCGTCTGCCCCTGCTGCTCCCGCTCTGTCCAGGGGCCGGCGTCGCACTGGCCGCTCCACGTTTCGCCACGCCTCTCCCTTAATCTCACTCTAAATGAGAGCAAACGAGAGGAGCCTTGCTGTTGCATCCCCTGGGCAGGGGCTGGACATCTCCTTAGGCTGGCCCTGCGAAGCGGAGCGGAGTGCGGATGTTTCTAAAAACATCAGGCTAATGAACACGAGAGAGGAGCCAGTTGTAAGGCAGATCAGTGGACTAAAACACTAGATTATGGGTGAATTCTTGAATTTCCCCTTGGGGATCAATAAAGTATCTATCTATCTATCTATCTGAAAAAAGAGAAGGCGTTGACTTGGGTCTGTTCTTGTTTGTTACTAATTGCAGTAGTCTTTCAGTAGATTGAAATCCAGGTTTAGATTATTACTGGACTCAAAGCAGGAGTGGGACTAGATTTGGGACTGTCATTGTTCAGAGGTATCTCAGAACATGCCTGTCAGGGTCAACAGTGAGTGACCCAATGGCTCGTAGGCATGACTGCTGAGGGTCAACATGCTGTGATGTCAGGCCTTGCCAACCCACTCTGGTGGTGCCAGCTCCATATGTGGCACTTGGTTGAATAGACCTGTGAGGGCAGTCCACTGACCAATGATAGGCCACATCCACAAGAACTTTCAGAGCAATGGTGACACAGGTGGCCATCTTGGATGTGTATAACGCAGGACACAAAGTCTGTCCATTGGCTGAGAAGTGATCAAGTTTCAGGGATGAACTCAGAGAAGTGTGGTGAAGTGGTGGTCATCTTCTACATGCTGGAGAAAATGCATGAGAGTGGCTGGGGTGTTCTTGTAGACAGTGTGACTGTGGACCAATGCGAGTGCGTAACTGTGTGCATGTGGACCGCTGCGAATGCTGGACTGTGTGAATGCGAAATCAGCCTGTTCTCATCTTTGCCACAGGGTGGCACTAGATGCACAAACAGCCTTAGAATCATCACTCAGAGCTGTTTTCTGTAGCGGTGTCAATATGCTTGGTAGTGAGTGTGTGTGTGTGTGTGTGTGTATTTATGAGTGCATCTTGTTTTTGGCCAGCTATTCATTCTCTGCATATCAATGCTTATATTGATGCATCATTATTGTGTTTACATTCTCAAGATACTGTGTGTCTGTGTGTGTTTATAAAAAAATATGTGTGTTTGTATATGTGAGAGAGTGTGTGTGTGTGTTTGTGTGTTTATAATTATGTTCATGGATATAAGTGAGTATATGAGTATAGTGTGTGTGTGTGTGTGTGTGTGTGTGTACGCATGCATCTGTGTGCATCTCTCTCTGTGTGTGTGTGTGTGTGTGTGTGTGTGTGTGTGTGTGTGTGTGTGTGTGTGTGTGTGCACGTCTGGGTGTATGGGAGAGAACACAGACTGCTTTGACAGTGCAGCTGAAGGCCTGTCATCAGTGACCTTTCTTCAGCAGCTCCTCAATCTCACAGCATCCAGCATTTTCTATCTCCACTGAGATAGAGAGAGAGAGAGAGAGAAAGAAAGAAAGACAAACAAATAGAGAGAAAGAAAGGCAGAGGCTCTGGCTCAGGCACACTGGACAATTCAAAGATGTGGCCCTTGGACCCCGCAGACCTGAAACCCTCATAGTTTCATTTCTTGAGCACACTAGACAGTGTGTGTGTGTGTGTGTGTGTGTGCGTGTGTGTATATGTGTGTGTCTGTGTGTGTGTTTGGGTTGGGTCCATGTGTGCCAGTGTCTTTCTGAACGTCATGCTATCTCTGACCCGTCCCATGCAGTCCATTTCATCAGTGTGTATTTGTACATGTGTGTATGTGTGTGTGCCTTTCACAGTGTTGGGAGGGTTACTTTCGAAACGTATTCCGTTACAGAATACAGAATACATGCCCAAAAATTTAATTTGTAATGTATTCCGTTACGTTAATCTGAGTAACGTATTCTGAATACTTAGATTACATCCGCATTGAATTGCATTTTATAAGTGTAGGAATGCGGCCATCAAATCCTGCTTAGGCCTACTAAACAGGCCTATTCTGGTGTGTTCTTCTGTTCCAAATGGCTGAAGTGTTAGGCCCACATAGGAGAATGTAAAGTCAACTAAGCCAGTGTTTTTCAACCAGTGTGCCGGGGCACACTAGTGTGCCATGAGAGATCATCGGGTGTGCCGCAGAAAATTACCCAAATGTCACTCACTGGTCCAGAAAATTGTACAACGGGGGCCCCGTATCCAGTATTCACAGAATCATCACATATCCAGTTCATAACAACAATTAAATTAGATATAGTCACCTACAAATGAAACAGAGGGCGCTTGTTTTATTGAGCAGGTCTTGCATAGAAGCCATAATAAGGCCATATCTGTGTATTATTTGAAATTTTAGGCTATGGTATTTTAATTTTTTCTCCACACAGGATGTTAGTGTGCCGTGGGACATTTTAAGTGTCAAAAGTGTGCTGTGGCACAAAAAAGGTTGAAAAACACTGAACTAAGCTACCTGATACAACTTTAAAATAGCAAGGTGACCACTAAAACTACAGCAGGCGACTAGGCTAATTAAAACAAAAAAAACTGGATGTACCGCAGATCGGTACAAAATATGACCGCCGCCCAGTCCAGCACATTTTTTCCACAAAAAGAAATCACGCTGAAAGGCCTATATGATTCTAACTGTCTCACTAAATTGCATTATCCACACTCAATTCTCACTGGTATCTGCTAGACAACAAGTACCAAAACATGATTAGTTCATAGATTTCACATGTAAAATTAATTTTACACAACCCCACCTCCATCTTGCCTGTTCATAATTCTGAGAAATTCTTGATTGTTTGTGTTATGTTTATGTTATGTGTGTGGGTGTGTGTGTGTGTGAGTGTGTGTGTGTGTGTGTGTGTGTGTGTGTGCGTGCTTGTGTGTGTGCCTGCGTATGTGCCTGTGCATGCAAGCGTACATATGTCTACTGTGTGAGTATGTGTCATAAGTATGATTACTGTGAATGTATGTGTGTGTGTGTGTGTATCTGTTTGTGCACATGTGTGCACATGAAATGGTTTAACATGACCCCTGGAGGCAAACATACGGAAAAAAGTTCTCAAGATAACTGTGTCTGCCCTACCCTCCTTTTGGGGGGTCCAGTCCAGCGGGGGGGCTACAGATCAAAACGAAAAATGACGGTTCCATGCTATTCATGTGGGGCTACATGCCCACCAAGTTTTGTGTACCCCGGTCTTTCAGTGTCCCGGGAATCCTTGTTGGTGTACGTCACTAAATGTACACATAAATTATTTTATTGTAAGGCCCCCCATGAACGAAAGTACACAAAACTTGGCATGCATTCGGAGGGTGTCATAATGATCCTACACTTTTAATTTCGTGCAGTTTTCAGCCAGAGATATTGTGATGAAAACACCTAATTTTTTGCTTTTTAATTTTTAACTAGGTGGCGCTATACATAAAATAAGTGGTAATGGGATGGGTTGACATGCCCCCTTAAGACCAACATACATAAAAAAGGTGGACCTCCTAGGCCCTACGGTTCTCGAGAAAAAAAAATGGTCCTCCTAAACCCTACGGTTTTCGAGATATTCACAGAAAACTGTGTCTGCCCTACCCTCCTTTCGGGGGGTCCAGTCCAGCAGGGGGCCTACAGATCAAAACGAAAAATGATGGTTCCATGCTATCCATGTGGGGTTACATGCCCACCAAGTTTCGTGTACCCCGGTCTTTCAGTGTCCCGGGACTCATTGACGGAAATTTGGGCATGCGAAAAAAAAAAAAAAAGAAAAAAAAACAAGAAAAAAAAACATTCTGACTAAACCTATATGACCTATCAAAGACTGGATTGTCCGCACACATGCTCCCATCAGGAGTTTTTATTGATTTTCACCCGTGTGTAACGTTTCGAGCTAAACGCTCTAAACCTATATGACCGCCACTTCGCTGCGCGGCGGTCATAATAAATAGGCTACTTTAAGGGCGTAGCCAGAAATTATAATTAAGGTGTGCCTGTGAGATTTTTCGGTGGCATCAACCCAGAACAAGTGAGGGGCGCATTTGACAGGTGGAACGCAAATTACCTGTATATGTAAACACTATGGGCTACTGTATATCAGTGCTCTCAAAATGAACGTGATCGCGTAATGACAATCAAAAACCGCACGTTAAAATATGCTATTCGCAAGAATAATTCTTCAGAGGCTGCACCATATAATTAGAATAAAAAACTTAGAATGCAGTGCCTATTTTAGAGATTGGTTTTTATTGTAGGTCTAAATCAACACGTGAACTAGGCTTTGTTTATTGCTTAGCAAACTGTGTAACCGATTGGCCGAAGTAGCCTGAGCTTTTAATACTTGGGAAAATATCCTTTGAACAGACATCAGGAACCACGATCAGTGAGGACCAGGAGTTACCTCCACTTACTTTACTCCTAATTATGACCGCCGCGCAGCGAAGCGGCGGTCATATAGGTTTAGTCAGATTTTTTTTTTTTTTTTTCGCATGTCCAAATTTCTGTCAATGATTCCCGGGACACTGAAAGACCAGGGTAGACGAAACTTGGTGGGCATGTAACCCCATATGGATAGCATGGAACCATCGTTTTTCGTTTTGATCTGTAGCCCCCCCGCTGGACTGCACCCCCCGAAAGGACGGTAGGGCAGACACAGTTTTCTGTGAATATCTCGAGAACCGTAAGGTTTAGGAGGACCATTTTTTTTTTGTATGTTGATCTCAAGGGGCCATGTCAACCCATTCCATAACCACTCATTTCATGTATAGCGCCACCTAGTTAAAAATTAAAAAGCAAAAAATTAGGTGTTTTCATCACAATATCTCTGGCTGACATGGTCAAAACTGCATGAAATTGAAATTGTAGGATCATTATGACACCCTCCGAATGCATGCCAAGTTTTGTGTACTTTCGTTCATGGGGGGCCTTACAATAAAACAATTTATGTGTACATTTAGTGACGTACACCAACAAGGATTCCCGGGACACTGAAAGACCGGGGTACACAAAACTTGGTGGGCATGTACCCCCACATGGATAGCATGGAACTGTCATTTTTCGTTTTGATCTGTAGCCCCCCCGCTGGACTGGACCCCCCGAAAGGAGGGTAGGCCAGACACAGTTCTCTGTGAATATCTTGAGAACTGTAGGGCCTAGGATGACCATTTTTTCCGTATATTTGCCTCCAGGGGTCATGTTAACCCAGTTCATGTGCACACATGTGCACAAACAGATACACACACACACACACATTCACAGTAATCATACGTATGACCAGGGCCGGCCCGAGGCATAAGCGAACTAAGCGGCTAAGCGGAGTTTTTTTTTTTTTTTTTACATAATAAATAACGTAAACAAGTGACATCAATGAATGAATAAATGAAACAATTATCATTCAAATCAAGAAAATTATGATTTCATGATCAATATGCCTGCCTACTGCTACTGTGTCTGCCAGCCTTTGAGTCACGCGCATAAAGTAGACACCTCGGGTGCATATACAATTCGTGCAGACACTGCATCAAGTTCAACAATCGGAAGAGACGGTAATGTTAAGACAAGTCACAAAAAAGGACGTATCTCTCTGGTGCCGAAAACAGAACGAAGAAAATGACAGAGGAGGAGAAAAACGAGCAAGATACAGGTATGTTTTGCATGATTATTTACAGTATGTTTTGTGCTTGAGGTAGCTAGCTAGCTGTCATGATCTAATATAAGCCATCACCAGAGCTAAATCTCCGCCATAAACAGAGAAATGTCTCCCATTAATATATATTTATCTAGATGTATTTCAGATGTCAAGGATATTGGGATTGTTTTGGATGTTCAATCAAGCATGTACCCTTGCTCTAGGTGGGCTTATTATGTCGTAAATTAAAGTTAGCTAGCTGACTGAAGTGGACATTAGCACTACAGTAGCTACATGAAAACGTAGCTGAAGGCAAATTTACCACAGAGGGATTGTTTCTGATTTCGTACCTGAAAGTGTTGATAGTTTATTACTGCT
Source organism: Alosa pseudoharengus (assembly GCF_046254945.1). Lineage (NCBI taxonomy): Eukaryota > Metazoa > Chordata > Actinopteri > Clupeiformes > Clupeidae > Alosa > Alosa pseudoharengus. The sequence goes on along the minus strand of NW_027468565.1, from coordinate 21,456,421 downwards.
CTATAATATGTGACATAGTGGTAAGTCTGATAGCAACAACAGACTAAGCCCAGGCTCCCAGTCCCAACCCAACCCACTGACTAGCGCGACTCTGGGCATTGGTAACGTTCCAGCTTCATAGGCAAAGATGGAACAGCAGTGCGCTCTGCTCTAAGATCTTTGGAGAGAGATGGTAGTGTTTGAGAAAATATACCATGTTGGGTGGGGAGACTTCTGTGATGAAAATAAACTTACATTTGATTAAGATAGTGGCAAGTGATGTAGCGGTGCTACCCTAATATTTAGGCTGCAGTAGATCACCATGTTAAGCGTTCACCATACTGCAATTAAGTATACTCTTTTGATTATGCCTCATTTGCCAATAGAATATGAATTGTTACATGTGGAATTGCTTGTTATTTGAGTGTAAGTAATGATAGCAAAATAAACTCATTCTGCTCGATCAACTATGCACTTATGCAATATATTTTTTTTTTCAGAGACACTGTTGAAGTCCTTTGGAGCACATCTCTACCTCTACCTAACTCTACCTACCAGAAGGTGAGGTTTTCTTGATGGCAAATGGTTACATAGCCTGTTAATATGACACGACACATTTAACATCGTTTTTAAAAAAAAAAAAATTATTTATTTAATCATTGCAGGTTTGTCCACTGCAGAGTTGCAGATGCCTAAAAACCAGGAACGAAGTAGGAATAATTATCTATTTTTTGGGACATTTTATTTTTGATTATTAATGTTTGTCTATTTTGTTTTTATTTTGTAGTTGAAAATTGCTCATTTAATGCACATTTGCGGATTTGTTCAGCAAATCTGTTGAAAAACAAGTCATTAAACTGATGTACTTGTTTACAACAAATACAAATGCTGTTGTATTTTGTTATTTGTCAATTCAACTTCAGTAAACCACCCTTAGTGCTTCACTTTGAATATGAATGTTTCAAATAAATCTGTGATTTTAGTACCCTCTAAGATTAAAAGGTGACAGGGTTGGTGTAAATAACAACTATATTAATACATTGGTTTACCAAGCACATGGGGCCAGAAGTCTAGATTGGAGCCCCAAAACATGAGCAAGGATGGATTACTGAATGAGCCTACCGAGCCCAAGAGGTCAAGGGACCCTGAACCCCAAGTAGTTGTGTGAATTCACTACCAATAAGTCAAAAAGCAAAAGGCTATGAATCTGAACAAATTTAGGTACTGCCCTTCTCCAGCTGACCATCCCAAAAATGCACCAGAATACAGGAAATCACATCTAACCCCCCCCCCCCACACACACACACACACACACACACACACCCGTTTGTACCCACATTTGCACAAACAGGGTAGGGGGAGAGGGTCCTTATGCATCTGTGTCCAGGGGGACAGTAGTTCATAATCAGTCGCTGTATTAATACATAACCTCACTGTATTAATTTATAATATGACATTATAGTGTGAAGTTGTCAATTATCGCCAAGCACAGGTGACTGCGTTGTGGGAGGGGGCCCCCAAATCAAATTCTGCTTAGGGCCCCCAAAAGGCTTGGGCCGGCACTGCGTATGACACATACTCACACAGTAGACATATGTACGCTTCCATGCACAGGCACATACGCAGGCACGCACACACACACACACACACACACACACACACACACACACACACACACATAACATAAACATAAACATAACACAAACAATCAAGAATTTCTCATAATTATGAACAGGCAAGATGGAGGTGGGGTTGTATAAAATGAATTTTACATGTGAAATCTATGAACTAATCATGTTTTGGTACTTGTTGTCTAGCAGATACCAGTAAGAATTGAGTGTGGATAATGCAATTTAGTGAGACAGTTAGAATCATATAGGCCTTTCAGCGTGATTTCTTTTTGTGGAAAAAATGTGCTGGACTGGGCGGCGGTCATATTTTGTACCGCTCTGCGGTACATCTAGTTTCTTGTGCAAACAGTCATTTCAGGGTCTCCGATGACGCGTCCATAATGCGCGCTGGCTGCGTTTTGAGGCTAGTGCAAGACGGCGGGGCTTGGATTTAAACATGTAAACAATTTCATCATAGATTGCTTTCAGGAGCTTCTGGGAAATGGAGTTGCCTTAATTTATTTAGAGAGTGAATAAACTTATGAAACAGAGAAGTATCGTCATGTCAGGGGCGCCTGCAGGAATTAATGCTATGGTACGCACACCCATCCCCCCCACCCCCCGGCAAAAAAAAATTAATGCGTGGACAATATTTGTCCGTTTCCCGGTTTACATAGCATAGCAACATTCACATGCAATAATACAACAACAATGTCTTCAATGACCTATTCATTTGGACAACTTGATACAGCCCTATACAGGCTAAAGTTACCTTTAGTTTTGTTCTAGCTTACTGTGACGTCTGGCTTTAAACAGCTGTCTAATGCAGTCTAACGTTCTGACAAGCAATTGCTTACCTTGTTCTTGCCCATCTGGAATAACTCCTAGCTTTGCTGCATCCATTCTTTCTGTTTTCGTTGTGTAAACTTGTGATATCCCTGATGAGTATTGAGTTAGTGAATTAGCTCAACATTGTGTTCTGATAATATAGATAGCCGAGTAAAAGAAAACAAGTAGCCTAGTTGCGTGCCTGCATGCGTATTCTCTCTCTCCTGCTCAAATAAAATGTGTGCGCGTTAATTTTGATAACGTGTTCACTAACTTCAATAGAAAAATGTAAATTGTAGCCTGATGGCATGCAGCTAATGGGATACTGTCCATAGTTGGGAAGGTATGGTGGGCCAAAACACACACACACACAGGAAATTTTCTCTTGTTGAGTAGCCTGATGGTACGCACAGTGCGTACGGACATACACCTGCAGGCGCGCCTGCGTCATGTAATCCATTTATTTCAACAATGTAACTGTATTCTAAATACCAACTATTTAACTTGTAACTGTATCGGAATACAGTTACTCATAATTTGTATTCTGAATACGTAACGCCGGTACATGTATTCCGTTACTCCCCAACACTGGCCTTTCATGAGTGTGTATTAGTACACGTGTGTATGTGTGTGTGCCTTTCATGAGTGTGTATTTGTACATGTGTGTATGCTCGTGTGCCTGCATGTCCCTCATTTAATTTTATCCTTTCCCACTCTCCCTTCATCCCTCTCTCTTCCATCCCTGTCGTCCTCTCCTCTCACCTTCTCAATCCCTCCATCCCCCACTGGGCCAGTCTGTGGTTTTCCTTTCTACTGCTTTCTTTCCAGCCGGGGGTCTTTTTTTTTTGACAAGAGGAGGGTCGTTGGTGAGTGGCAGGTCCCTCTCACTGTGGAAGTGTGTGTCTGTGTGTGTGGGAGTGCATGTGTGTCTTTGTATGTCTAAATGTGTGCGCTTGTGTGAGTCTGTGTGTATGTGTGATGGATGAATCAGAGGCTATGGGAGGCTCTCTCTGTGTGCGTGTGTGTGTCTGTCTGTTTGTTTTTGTGGAGAGGTGAGAGTCAGGTCCCACTCCTCCTCTTACTGTGTGTGTGTGTGTGTGTGTGTATCTGGCAGGTTAGGGAAACTGGTAGTCCCCACTCCTCCTCTTGCTGTGTGTGTGTGTGTGTGTGTGTGTGTGTGTGTGTGTGTATCTGGCAGGTTAGGGAAATTGGTAGTCCCCACTCCTCCTCTTGCTGTGTGTGTGTGTGTGTGTGTGTGTGTGTGTGTGTGTGTGTGTGTGTGTGTGTATCTGGCAGGTTAGGGAAATTGGTAGTCCCCACTCCTCCTCTTGCTGTGTGTGTGTGTGTGTGTGTGTGTGTGTGTGTGTGTGTGTGTGTGTGTCTGGCAGGCTAGGCTGAGTGGCAGGTCCCGCTCCTCCCCTCTCTCGCTCCTCTCTATAGAGGCTCTGAGTAGCTTGTGCTTTTTAATGGTCGCTCGAGCTCTGTGTGTGTGTGTGTGTGTGTGTGTGTGTGTGTGTGCTCGAGCTCCGACCCACCCCACTCCGCCCCTATCGCCACTGTAACAAGAGCACTTTATGAGAGCCACTCTCCCCCACCCTCTCACTCTCTCTCTCTCTCTCTCTCTCTCTCACTCTCTCAATCTCTCTCTCCTGCTACTGTGCCAAGTCAACATGGTCAGGCCGCCTCTTATCTCTGCATACATTTAAATTAATTGGGATGTGCGGGCCAGACGAGGCTTTTCATCTTCAAAATCTAATTAGGTGCGTTTTGCACGCCGCGTGAGTGCTAATTGCTACCTTAGTCACTTCAGACCTCTCTCAGATACAGACGGCAGTTTTGGGGTGGATGCGGCGTGCTCTACCTGTCTTAGCAGAAGAAGAAGAAGAAGAGGAAGATGATGATGAAGATGATGATGAAGAAGAGAGGATAACGCTTCCCAAATGATGACTCAGACGGGGTTAGCCGGAAAGTCGTAATTATTTGTGATCTCGAAATGCTTTGCCCGAATTGCTTTCCCGCTTGTTGAAGGCCAATATAAGTAGGAGTATTCCCTCCTCTATACTCTCTTAGCTTAGTCAGTGTGATGGTTGAAGTAGTGATATCCAAAAACATACTGGGATACGGGGGGGGGGGGGGTTATTTTGTCTCTTAACTATGAATTTGTTTATTATAACATTGTCTCCTTGTTTGCCACCAACATCACCACCACACACACACACACCTTGACTCAACAATGCTCCCTCCCCAAACAGACACACACACGCACTCTCTCGCATGCACACACACACACACACACACACACACACACACACACACACACACACACACACACACACACACACACACACACATGCAGTCGTGTGCATTAAACGTCTCCAGGCTAGTGTCAGTGTTGCTGGAGCTTAGGTTAGCAGACATGAGTTGTGATTGGGCCCTGGAGCTGAGGCCCAGCGTGGCTACACACCCCCCTCATCGATCAGAGAGCAACACACACAACACCCTCCGCTTAGCTCACCTGCTCCAGTCCTTAGTCAATGATCACACGTGTGTGTGTGTGTGTGTGTGTGTGTGTGAGTGTGTGTGTGAGTGTGTGTGTGTGTGTGTGTGTGTGTGTGTGTGTGTGTGAGAGAGAGAGAGAAAGAGAGAGAGAATTTGAATATGGCCACATACTGATCCAGAAATTTGGGTCCATATGGAGCAGCATGTGCATGCATTAATGTTTGCATGAATTTATAATATGTGTTGGGAAGATGGTTTGAATGACAGCTGTCAGTCCTCTTGATTGGCAGGCGAGTGTTGCGTGGCGTGGCGTAGCGTGATATGGCCTGAGCCAGGGCTGTAGTACTCGAGTCCGGTCTTGGACTCGAGTCCGGACTCGAGACCGTTTTTCTATGGTCTCGGACTTGTCTCGGACTCGCTAGTATTTGGACTTGGTATTGTCTCGGTCTCGGCCACTGGTCTTGCCCAATATGGCTTTTGGTCTCGACCGAGTCCAGGTGTCTTTAAGGCCATCAAAATTAACGTGTTAATCGCCGCGATTCATTTTTGAAATACATAATGCGTTACAAAATATTAACGCAATAGTGTTTTCCTTTGTGGTGGGCTGATGTCACGTAACGGAAGCTGCAAAACCTAAAACCGCAAGCCTGAGAGTTTATTTTACTGTCTGTGGAGTTAACTGAAGATGAAGAGGAACCAACATTTAGCCAATAAATAGTAGCTTTACTGCAAACTGCTTTTCACTCTTGTTAGATAACGTTTACAATGTCAAAATGCACCAACAGCAACAGTTACATAAAGATGATACTTTTCGGGTCCTCTCCATTAAGATCCAACTTGAACGTGTGCCACTCCATTTAATTGAGAGCGC